>NC_136062.1:409777962-410260462 GCF_964261635.1 Lissotriton helveticus
ATAGACTTTGTCCCGCATCTCGCGTGCGAGTGCACACTCTGCACCCGAGTCCCCTAGGTCTCCTAGAAGTAATCTAACGATTCCCTAGTCAAGTCCTAGCGATTCCAAAGCCTATTAGTACTGTTACTTACCTGCTAGTAATTCGCATCCCACTTTTGGAGTATATGGTTTTTCGTGCCCCTCGGGCATTTGTGTATAACGTGCTAACTTAAGTATTTTCATAAGAGTTTTGTTGTGTGCTTAGCACCCTGTCCTCATAAAGAGTACAGGGTTGTTGTGATTCTAATAAATACACTGTTTATTTTCATAACACTTGTGTGGTGTCCTTTCACTGGGTGTTCAAGGGGTAATGTGATGGTAAAACAGCTGGCTTAACACGCCCTCTAGAGTCTTAGCCTTAGACTGCTCGTATCCATGCTACTAGGATAGCTGGTCTATAAGGTTGACTTACAACCAATCATCAATAAGGGTTGTTTGGACTGATATATAGTGATCACTAGAATAGTGAACACTGCACATCAGGCCAACTTCTCACATTGGTGAGCAGCGGTTGGGATTTGAGCTTGCTGTTGTTTTACCACACATGCCCTAAGAATATCTTGTGAAAGATCACATAAGTACTAAAGGTACATATAACTTAGCTTAGAATACTCTGAGTTCTACTGAACCAGCTGTTGCAGCTCCTAGGGCCTAGCACACCCTAAACTACAACTCTAGCAAGGGATCAGTAGGCAAACATATAGTGTAGGTAAGTGCACCACTTACACCTCACTAGAAAAGCATGTCTACCCAGGGAGAATCTACTGAGACTCCCCTGGTCAGTGTTGACCCTCCACAGGTCACTTCAAGATATGCAGCTCTCAGTTTCCAGGAGATGAGACAGATCTGTGTCTCCAGGAAACTGAAGCAGGGGCCTAACCCCACCATTCCCTTTCTGATAGGTCTCTTAGAGACATATGATGCCAGAAAGCTTTCTCAGTTACATGAGAACATGCCAGCCTTGGAGTGAACCTCTGGGGATCCAGACCTCCCCAACACTGCTACAACAGTTGAGGAGGAGGAGGATCAGGAGGAACTCTCTGGGGATGAGGTAGACAAAGGTCTTGAGGTAGTCAGAAGGCTAACCAGGGCCAACTTAGACTTACTTGGGCTAGGATCTGGGGGACCCCCAGTACTAACCCGAAGTGGGCCTAACCTTGGAGTTAGGAGAGATAGATCTCTTTCTAGGCACTCTAATGCCTCTTCTCAGGGGAGAAGGAATCCTCCACAGAGGAGATTTACTTCCCCTCAGAGAAGGGAGCATGAAGCTAGGATGAGACAAGCTGAACTGAGGATTGAAAGGGAAGAACTTGCCCTGGCCAAAGAGAAGCTTGCCTTTGCTGGAGAGCAGCAGATGAGTGGGCTAGCTCCCACTGGTGGCAGCAATCTCCCAAGAGATAGAGAGAAGGGTTTAGATACTAAACACCTGACTAAGATAGTGCCCCCCTTTAAACAAGGGGATGACATCCAGAAATGGATGGCTGCTTTGGAGAGGGCCTGCACTGTACAGTGCATCCCCCAAAGTCAGTGGGCAGCTATACTGTGGCTCTCCTTTGATGGTAAAGGTAGAGATAAGCTCCTCACTACAAGAGTGGAGGATGCTAATGATTACCAGGTCCTGAAAAATGCACTGGTTGATGGGTTTGGCTTAACCACTGAGCAGTACAGGCTGCTGTTCAGAGACACCCAGAAAACTCAGTCTCAGGACTGGCCTGACTTTGTTGATTGTGCCACTAAGCCTTTGGAAGGCTGGCTACTGGGTAGTAAGGTTACTGATTTCAAGGGATTGTATAATCTAATTATGAGAGAGCAAGTCTTAAATAATTGTCAGAACCAGTTATTACACCAGCACCTGGTAGACTCTGATCTGACCTCTCCACAAGAATTGGGTAAGAGGGCAGACAAATGGGTCAGAACCAGGATTAGGCCCAAGAACCAAGGTGGTGACCAGAAAAAGGAATCAACTAAGCCTCAAGAGAAGGGTGGGAATAAATCTACAGATCAAACCACATCAGGGCCCCAAAAATCCTCTGAGGGGGGTGGGTCCCAGAATCCTTCCAACAACCAGAAGAAACCTTATTGTTATCCCTGTAAACAGGTGGGTCATTTAAAAACTGACAGCAGTTGCCCAAAGAATAACAATAAGGAAAACATACCCCCAAGTAACATTCCCAAACCTCCTGTTACTACTAGTAGTAATCCCCCAGGTGGTGGGAGTGCCCCCAAGAATTTGGGTGCATTTACTTTGGGAGGTCCTGGGGACTCTGGCCTAATCAGGTCCCCTGACTTAGATACTCTTGTCTGTGAGACTGGCATGGGGTTTGCCAACTTCACAACTTGTCCCAACACTTTGGGCAAGTACAGACAGGAGCCCCTCATCAATGGTATAAAAGTTGAGGCCTACAGAGATACAGGGGCTAGCATCACTATGGTGACTGAGAGTCTAGTCCCCTCAAGGCAACTTTTACCTGGTGCCACACACCAGGTGACCAATATTGATGGAGTACAGAGAGATCATCCCATGGCAGTGGTCAATCTCAGCTGGGGAGGTGTCACTGGCCACAAGAGAGTGGCAGTGTCACCAAACTTGCCTGTAGATTGCCTACTGGGGAATGATTTAGAGCTCTCAGCCTGGGCTGAAGTTGAGCAAGAAACCCATTTTAAAATGGTAAATACCCATGGTAAGGTTAGTGGGGCAGTGATAGCCACAGCCCCAGTCCAAGATGTCCTCCCTGAACAGGTCAGGAGGGTTGTGCCAGTCACAACCCAATCTCAGACAACTTCCTTCCCAGAACAGGTTGTCAAGGCTGTCATGGTAACAGCCCACACCCAAACTGAGCCCCCTCCTGAAAAAGTTGGGAGAGTTGTGATGGCCACAGCTCAAACTCAGACAGATGATAGTGTTGTGAAGCCTGAAACTATGGATCACTCCACTCAGACAGAGAGCATTGAGGAGGAAGAGAAATCTTCCTCCCACCAGACTTTAGGAAAAGATCAGCCTCCTCAGGGAACTGATCTGACCCCTTGTGAAGAAACTGCCACAGAGGTAGTCAGGCCTAGCCTGGCAGAACCCCTGATGTCAGTGGACCCTTCCAAGATGGGACCCAGTCTGGAGCAGGTAACCTGCCCCTCTCTACCCTGCCTCAGTCAGCCCAGGGCTGTAGAGGTCAGGGAGGCCAGTGGTGGACCCCAAAGGGCCCCCTGTCCAAAAGAATTCCCCAATCAGCAGATTAAGGGCACTGAAGCTAGTAGTCCTAGCCAAGTGAAAATAAAACCAACTCCTGAGGGATCCCCCTTAAATTTAGTTAAGGACCTCCCACAGATGGACACTGTTGGGCACAGCCAAACCTGGGACCTGAGGGCCCCAAACCTGACCTGTCCCTCCAGTAGGCCAAACAGAGGGACCCAACCTCCAGCTGTAGGTAGCCAGAGGTTGACCCTGAGAGCCCAAAACAACTCAGTCTTGGAAAGAAAGGCCTCTATGGTGAAAAATGATTGGAGGAAGCTGAGCCCAAAATTAGTGGAGCCTCACTTCAGTACTCCATTTCAGCACCAGCCTTTTACTTTGCCAAAACACACCACAGGTAGAGATTCCCTATGGTGGAGACCCTCAGACACCCTTAGGGTGAGGGATTGCTTAGTGGACCATGAGATAGGGGGTAACCATGCCAGTGCTGGTACTTCCTTATATGGCCACTCAGGCAATATAGGCTTACCTGGCAAGGCTAGCCTTATCTCCTTTCGTTTGGGGAGGGTTATGTAGGAAGGTAGATCCCTGACTATGGTTGCCCCCAACTTTTTGCCTGGTGTTTTGCTGGTTTTCTGACTTAGTTGACCTGGGACCCTGCTATTCAGGGCCCCAGGCCTACTGCTCTCTCTGTAAAATGGATTCCATGTACCTTAGGTACATATCTAAATTGGATACTGAGTCACCTTATCAGTCCCTGTACAGTGTACCTTAGGTACCCAGGGCATAGGTGTACCCAGGGCCTACCAGGGGCTGCAGCATGTATTATGCCACCCCTGGCTGGCCATCCAAATCTGACACAACTGGCTGCTTGACAGCTGGGGCAAGGTGGTGTAATCACCCTTTGCTTTAGATATAGTATACCTATATCTAACCCTAAAATGGACACACAGATCTCCTATCAGTCACTCCTATGGCAGGCCTTAACAATCCTGAAGGCAGAGTGCTTGGAATCGTGTGAGATGGTGCTCTGGCATGAGCTGAGCCTGTCTGCGGCTTTCGGGATCTATCCCTTAGCCGTTTCCATGATATCGCATACCATATACTCTTAAGTGCATTATAATCCTCGCGGTTATATGCCAACTCTGGTATCGCTTTATCAAAACATGTCGAGTAAGGTGTCATACGAATTGGAATACTAACCCCTCGCCAATTCTGGCGACGGGGTTAGCATTCCACCCTTCTAGAGGGACACGACATGTATGTAACCCCTAACCCCGGTTAAAGTCAGACAGAGCCTTAGCATCCACAAAATGGATGCTGCCACCGAGACACAAGTCTGCCCTCCTGCTGCTGGGAGTCCTCCCAGAGCAGGAGATAAGGACAAAGGGTTTCCTGCCAGGGGCGGTGCCAGCACCGTCCCAGACAGGATTTTGTGTATTGTTGGTAGGCAGGGCTTCAGAGGAAGGTGACTGCACGTGGCACCCTGGTGCTCACTGTGCATAGGCTGGCTTGAACCAGTTCCAGGGACACTCCAGACCCTGTGCTGGGGAAAAGCCCGCCAAGGAAGTGGGTGTAACCACCCCCCTCCTGGTCCCACCCCTAGGGTAGGACTTAGTCGCGTGCCAGCCCCCTTTTCCCAGATAAAGGTAGAGACTGGCCCCCTTCCAAAACAGATCATCTTTGGAATCAAGATACCACTTTCCACGAAAGGACTTCACGATTTCTTCCTCAAGATTCTCCCTTGTGGCTAAGGAGTAGTCACCCTGCATCCGCAGGCACCATCTAAGAACACTGCGGTCTGCTGCACGTCCTTCCTCCGGAATCCGACTGCCCAGCTCGACGAAACCCGGCTTCCCTGGCACCTCTGACCTCTACCCACCTCTACAGCACAGCTGAGAACCGTGGGAGCGACGAGACCTCGAGGGACCGGCCATCGCCAAGACTGCACGACTTCTGCACAGCAAGCCCACCGAGTAATTTCCTGGTGAGTGCTTTGGGGTCCGAGAAGCCCCCACCCTGAGCAGCTCCAGCACCAAAGAGCAGCCCCCCAGCATCTCCACGATCGGTGTGGGGCCCTTCTGCTTTTTGCTGCTCACCGCGTTGTTTGGCTACTAGCCCGCTGGCTTGTGGCCTTCCGAACGACGCCCAACGACAACACTACTGCTAGTCTGGTTGCTCCAGACTGGCCCTTGCTTCCCTCCATCGGAGAAGTACCCTGGACCCTCCTGGTCCGGCTAAGACGCCATTTTAGGTCCACCGCGTGGGCCTTGCATTTGCCAAGACTTGTTGCCCAATCCTGGGTCCAGCGACGTCGACAGCAAGAACCTTCGTGGGACAGCTCGCACCTCCATCCTGGTCGCCGACAACGCCTCCTGGTCCGAGAGACTGCAGAGCCCAGCAGCGCCCACTCACCTGACTGCGGTGACTTCGCCCGGTGCCATCCTGGTGCCCACTTAATCACTGGCTAGTGATTCAAGAACTTGGTCCCCTCTGCTTTCAGGTTTCCTTCTTCCTTGATCCAGGCTTGGATCCATCGAACTTTCCTTCACTGGTCGCCTGCCAGCAACTTCCTTCTTCCAGGCTCCTGGTCCAGCAACGAGATTCCCGACGTCTTTTCAGACCTATGCAGCTGCAGCCCCTGGGCTAGGTAACTTCGGCACTTCGGTGTCCCAGCATAACCTCACTATCCTAGGGTCAGGATCCACTGTCGTTTTCTCCCTACCAGGTCGGGTTCGCCCGTGAACACTAACTTTGCCTTTACTAGCTTCCATAGACTTTGTCCCGCATCTCGCGTGAGAGTGCACACTCTGCACCCGAGTCCCCTAGGTCTCCTAGAAGTAATCTAATTATTCCCTAGTCAAGTCCTAGCGATTCCAAAGCCTATTAGTACTGTTACTTACCTGCTAGTAATTCGCATCCCACTTTTGGAGTATATGGTTTTTCGTGCCCCTCGGGCATTTGTGTATAACGTGCTAACTTAAGTATTTTCATAAGAGTTTTGTTGTGTGCTTAGCACCCTGTCCTCATAAAGAGTACAGGGTTGTTGTGATTCTAATAAATACACTGTTTATTTTCATAACACTTGTGTGGTGTCCTTTCACTGGGTGTTCAAGGGGTAATGTGATGGTAAAACAGCTGGCTTAACACGCCCTCTAGAGTCTTAGCCTTAGACTGCTCGTATCCATGCTACTAGGATAGCTGGTCTATAAGGTTGACTTACAACCAATCATCAATAAGGGTTGTTTGGACTGATATATAGTGATCACTAGAATAGTGAACACTGCACATCAGGCCAACTTCTCACAGACCGGTTTTTGGCATTTCAGCCAGGCTTGCTTGAATCCAGTGGCAAAGTGAGCAAGGGACTCACGTCTGAGCATACCCTGCCCGTCTGAGCATACCCTGCCAACTTATGGCAAACAAAGAGGTACAAAAAGGGGTGGTGGTGGGTGACAGATATCCCGTCCACCTTATTACGAGTTCCATTATATTCCATTGGATTTAATTAAACTCTAATATCTGTCACGTTTGTGATCGAGTAACTCGCCTGCCAAACTCGTAATCAGGCCATATTTGTTTTTGTTAATTGTATGTTGAGCCACACTATTAGAGTTGATGGATTCATTCTGTTTCTAGTCCAGAAGAAGTAAGTTGTTATTTTTGTGATTTTTTTTGTAATAGTTATGGAAAATGTTGTATTCTTTATGATGTATTTGAAAAATGGAAGTTAAATGGATATCCATTTAAATGGATATCCATTTAACCTACGACCACATTAGCTACACAGCAACAACTAGATATTGAAAAAACTCTTGACCATTGCGCCCCAAAATTTACTCGGAAACTAGTCACCAAAATTCAATCAGAAAAGTGGTATGGACTGAAATTAAAACTTATGAAAAGAACATACATGGAGACTCGCAAAAACAAGTACAGATAGACTTATATATCTAGCTGAACAAATAACCTATCATGGGGCCTTAAAAGAGGCTAACACCAAATACTATACTGAAAGGATCAAAAAAACTGGTAGTTCATCCAAAGAAATTTATAAAGTCATTCAGGCACTATGTAAGCCCACCACGCTGTCTCAAACTATGGCACCTTTGCCCAAGAATTGCGAATTATTAAACAATTTCTTTATAGATAAGGTTACAAAAATCTACGCAACCTTCACTCCCACTAACAAGGAAGACAATACGGTCTGGGAATATTTAGCTCCTCATCCTGCAGCCCATAGTCATTTAGACAGGCTGCCACCCTATTCCGAAGAACAAGTGGCTAAAGCCATGATATAGGTTAAGGCAGGATCTCCATTAGATCCTTGTCCACACTTCTTTTTCTCCAGTCTCGTGTCAATATTATGCCCCCAGGTCACTAAAGCCCTCAATCAATCCTTAGAGCTTGCATCCTTCCCAGACATATGGAAAAAAAAACTGTTGTTTTCCCCCTTTTAAAGAAACCAGGTCTTGAAATCCTTGATACAGCCAACTAAAGGCTGATTTCCCAATTACCATACCACTCTAAAGTTTTGGAGAAATTGGTTAATAAACAACTCACGACTTTTATTGAAACCAATAGCCTATTAGATTCCTCACAAACCAAATTTAGAGCAAATAACAGTACCGAGGCTACTTTGCTAGCTGTGTCTGATAATATTAGGTCCTTAGTTGATCAGGGCAGAGCCGTAGCACTGATCCTTTTGGACCTCATAGCGGCTTTTCATACTGTGTCCCACAGCAAGCTGTGGCATGGTTCGCATCTTTTCTTAAAAACCGAACTCAGATCATTCAAATGGGTCCTTTTTCTTTCACTGCAAAAAAAGTCAATTAAGGAGTCCAGCAGGGAGCTACCTTAAGCCCTACACTTTTCAACATATATGTTTCTTACCTAGCAGACATCAGCAGGAAATGGGGTTTCGAGATATGTTCCTACGCTGATGACACACAATTGATATTTCCCCTAATTGATAGACTGACAAAAGTCGATGCTAAAGATACTCTCATACACTGTTTTACGGAAATTGCTGGTTGGATGTCCGGACATTGCTTAAAGCTAAATGCGGGAAAATCAGAGATCCTACTTTTCGGAGGCGCTCATGAAATTTGGGATAATAGCTGGCGGCCCCAGACACTAGGCACTGTCCCTGAACCGCGGCAGGCTGCCAAGAATTTGGGCATCATCTTTGATGACACCCTGTCTATGCAGAATCAAGTACGCCTATTGTACGGGAACATTTTTGCCACACTAAAACTTTTCAGACAACTTTTTCCCTGGATCCCCCTAAACTGCAGGATAACGGTGAGCAGGCTGGACTACGGAAATGCACTGTAGGCTGGCATGGCGGACTATCTTTTCACCAGACTTCAAGTGGTCCAAAATGCCGCTGCTAAACTGATATGCAATAAGAGCAATTATAGTACAGCCTCCTTCAGTATGAAGGAGTTACATTGGTTACCAGTATGCCAAAAAGCCAATTTTAGGCTCTTGTGCTATGCACACCGAACACTATACAAAACTGGCCCACGAATCCTACAGCGAAAATTAGATTTGTATGCACCCTCGCGCAACCTAAGATCCCACCATCAGGGACTAGCGTCAGTCGAGCGTACGACTAAAGTCAGGATGGGTGACCGTTCCTTCTCAAAATTGGCAGCGGTTATCTGAAACAAACTGCCATCTGAACTTTGTATGATGGAAGACTACCTAACGTTCAGGAAAAAGCTAAAGACTCGCCTACTTCCCATCTATTAACCATTTGAGTTGAATATCACACTCCTACATGAACCTGCACTTTGCTTTATCTTAGCACCGTAATGTCCCTTGGGATGAATGTTGCGCTCTACAAATACAAATATCATGCAGTAAAGTATGTGTACCATACTATATTTTAGCTGTCCTCGAGCACTATGTTATTGAATGGGTGAGGTGTTGTTAGAAAGCATAAAAATCTACATGGTTTTTGACACGATTATTCATAATGCGTTCTTGATTCTATGTTGGAGAGATCGGTCGAATTTTGCCAGGAATGTGATGAATTACTGGACAGAGGAGATATGGACATGTGGGATTTCAAATAATGTTCCTTATTTAACTCTTCTTTCAGTGCTGTATGGCGAATAGCACAACTATAGATTTAAAATATTATGTAACCTAAATACTGTGGCAAAAATATTGTCCGTTCAAAAATAGCAGGATCATGGTATCTAAGTAAAGAATTTTATGTGCATATATATATTTACAGTTATATCAATCTATCTATCTATCTATCTATCTATCTATCTATCTATCTATCTATCTATCTATCTATCTATCTATCTATCTATCTATCTATCTATCTATCTATCTATCTATCTATCTATCTATCTATCTATCTATCTATCTATCTATCTATCTATCTATCTCTCTATCTATCTATCTATCTATCTATCTATCTATCTCTCTATCCATCTATCTATCTATCTATCTATCTATCTATCTATCTATCTATCTATCTATCTATCTATCTATCTATCTATCTATCTATCTATCTATCTATCTATCTATCTATCTATTTATCTATCTATCTATCTATCTATCTATCTATCTAGATATTTTATATATATCTATATATATGGATATATCTATAACCTACCAGTGGTAGATAGTTATATTATGACCATGTATTAGGTAAAACATGTTTTGACTTGGCTATATCTTTGGCGCCATTTGACGAATCTTCACAAATTTTTCCAAAATCTTGTTGTGTGTGGTAAGTTTTGGGGCAATATGGCAAGCGGGCTGAGTAAAAGTGGGTTAAAAAAATTGTGTTTCCCCTGTTAATTTCCAATGGACTTTTAGTAGAATCTGTAGCCCGAAGCATTGGACGATATTATACCAAATTTGTCAGAAAGAAAGATTTGTTTATGCAGATCACGCTTTCTGTTATTTGGTGTGAATATGTTCTGTAGTTGTTGTTGAGAAATTTAAGAAAATAGAGTTAGTGATATCTGTGGCTGCAACGACTACATGAAAAATAATGAGCTCTTGTGGGAAAATGCAGAGCTCTGATTGGCGGCCAATACTTCAACCAGGAAGTATTGGCAGCCATCTTGGGACTCAGCTTCAGCCGAGTCCCAACAATGATGTTAAAAAAAGAAAAAGTGCAGTGTAGGAATACCCTCACCCCATGCCTCGGTCTTGGGGCCCCCCTGGCACCCGACTATGGCTTAGAAGCATCAATAAATAAAAATTGCAGTAAATTCCAGATATTTACAAATTCGATGAAAAAAACAAAAGAGTGGGCTCCTGTGCTTGCTTTTAAATAACCCCCCAGGTCTGCCAGGTCCCGGGGGAATATCATAAAAATGGGTGAGGTTGTTCATGGGCCCCCATCCTAGAGCCTATGAAGGCCTGGGGGACTCCACCTCCCTGGGGTATTGCTTTTTATGTATTGAGGGGGTGCTGAAGCATCACCCCCTGGACCACCATATCCCCAGGGCAAATGTTTATAAAGTAATGATGTGGGCCGGCATTCCCCCCGCAGCCCTGGTATTTCAAGCAGCTCCCTGCTTACGGGTGTATTCCTGGCTCCTGCAGGAGGCGGGGATCCGGCTGGGACTGTGGAGGCCTTGAACCTCCCCCGCAGTCCCATTGCACTCTGGGTGGCCTGGTGGCACCCAGGAGACATGGCCAGGCCCTGCTGGTATGGGGTCACCCAGGGACAAAATTGGAGCAGAAGGAGGCAAAATAATGCCTGCAACGAGCAGAAAGAGACAAAATAGAGATCAGAAATTAGCAGAAAGAGGCAAAATAAAGGTAATAATCAAGCAGAAGGAGGCAAAATAGGGATCAGAAACGAGTAGACAGAGGCAAAATAAAGTTCAGAAATGTCCAGAAATATGCAAAATTAAGGCCAGCAGCAAGCTGAAAGAGGCAAAATTAAGGTCAGCAGTGAGCAGACAGAGGTAAAATAGAGATCAGAAATGGGCAAATAGGTAAGCAATGAGCAGAAAGAGGCAAAATAAAGGCGAGCAACAAGCAGAAAGATGCAGAATAAGTGTCAGAAACAAGCATAGAGAGGGAAAATACAGGTCAGAAACAGGCAGAAAAAGGATAAATAAAGGTCAGCTATGAGCAGAAAGAGGCAAATTACAGGTCAAAAATGAGCAGAAAGAAAAAAAATAAAGGTCAGCAGTAATAATCAAAATAAAGGTCAGAAGTGAACAGAAGAAAGCAGAAAAAATGCAGAACCCACTCACAGAACAACTCAGACACTTTCACAGCCACTTACAGACCACTTCACTCATGCACCCACTCATAGACAAACTCAGACACGTACACCCACTCACACACAGTCACACATTTATGCACCCAGTTCCAGAACTACTTATACTCTTACAGATCTACTCGGAAACTCACACACCAACTCATAGACCCTCTCAGAGACTCACACACCCACTCACAGACCCACTGAGATACTCATATACCCACATACAGTCCCACTCATACTGTCTCACACCCACTACTTACAAGCCTACTCAGACACTCACATAACCACTGAGACACGCATGCACTCACTCACACACTCAGTGTCAAAGGTTAGTGGTTACAGTTACGAAATGCAAGTTTAAAAACCTTACAAATTCCCTTAAAAAACAGGTGACAGGGACCTTATAGTTAGGAAATAACGTTTAAAATACCATAGAAAATCACTGAAAAAATCAAAGGTTACAGGGATGTTATAGTTAGGCTCAGATTTCACTCCTTCAAAAACCAGTGAAATTCAGCAGTTATAGTTACCTGCGCTGACTGTAACTTCCGCCCATGCAAAGCACAACTTATGACCTCGCTTATTATATCAATCATGACATGGTCAGAGACATCACTGATCACATCACTCATAAAATCTCAAATGACATCACTGATGACATCATCCAGTGATTGTGAGTTTTTTCCAAAGTTTTTTCGTGTTAAACGTATATACTAAGGTGCCACAAAAGTTAATATTTTGTTAGAAAATAATTTGGAGTAAAAATGGTATATTTAACCCTACCCAAGTCCAACTATTTCCATGTCTGACTTACATTGGAGTAGGAATAGTAAATTCAACCCCTCCAGAGTTAAGCACTGTCCCTAACGTTGCATACATTGGAGTGGGAATAGTAATTCTAACCCCCCTACAGCCAGCGCTTTTCCCACTATCGTTTAGACTGGAGTAGGAATAGTGCCGCTGCTCTTTGCAGCTATTTTACTTTTCCAGTGATGACTCAATGCTTGTTCCAGTGATGTCAAAGTCTAGGTGTGTTATGTGCTCGAGAAAATCAGTGTAGGTGATCATCACTACAAGACACCATTCACAACAAGGTGTCCGCACTGCCTATTTCTTGGTTGTGTTGGGACTGCCTGGGCTAGTTAGTCATTATTCCAAAACAGATTTGGAAGATACCGTTTGGTTATTCCCATTGTTGTTAATTTAATTCAATTTATTTTCATGATCATACCCTGCAGCCCTTCACATCTCTTCTGTTATATACAGTTAAAGAACAATGATTCTAGCATGATGGCTGAACCATGACAAAGGTGATAGGCTTCCAATCACAGGTTCTAAGATTATCTGACTGACCTATAGTCACATCATGTGATTCACCATTTAAAACTCCATGAATTGACCGATAAGGAATATTTTTATTTTAGTGAAGAATTTAGCATAACTTTTTGCAAAAAGAGATGTATTCCACTTTTGAAATCTCCAGCCAGGGTGTGCATTTTTTTTTCAAAAACGAATATTAAGGATCTGTGACCATGCATTGACTCTCAACAGGCTTTCGAAAAACCCACCGAAGAAGATATGGATTTGAGCTTGTCTTGGAGTCATGCTATCTTAGATTAGCCGGTACCAAAAATCAAGAAAGAACTAAAAAGCTGTGCTTAATTTGTAAAAATGTAAGTGCCAGAGCACTTATCAGGAGGCTACTGCAGCCTGCACCACCCACTGCAGCTACCAGCACTGCCAATGTTAGTACCAACACAACTACTTTCCATCACACTGCTACAAGAATGACAATTCAGACTATTCTGTCAAAGCCACCAAAAGCTGTAAAAATGGTGTGGACAGCAAATAATATTCATTTGTAATGTACATTGAATTATTAAACACTGTTGTTGTGTTCATCTCAAAATTAGGCAGACAGTACCACCATGTTGTTGACAGTCTTTAGTACCTATATTTAGATGCAAGTGCCAGTGCTGAGCCTTGGAAAGAACTGGCTCAAATTAAGCACTGCTAAAAAGATTCCTTGACATTGCCAGCCTCTTTAGAACATTATTTCAAGTATACCTTTCCTACACTCAACAATGGACTCTGTTGTAGAGGAAAGGGGTAAGTGATTGTCATAAACACAAAACATAGATAACTCGAGGAAAGTCTTCTCAGCCATTTCAGTATTATGCACTCAAAAATATAATTTTAGTACACAGTGCAAGCAAAAAGGCGTTAATTGCCCTAATAGCTTTAGTAGAATAATTTCCTCAGGCACACCCAGCAGTTGGATTGTTGCTCGCATTCACATATCATTCCTGAAAATGATTTACTTCCGAAATTAATTATTTCATCTTTGTAGTGTTTTTGTTACCTAGCAACACTATTTGGAAGATTCATTACAAACTAGAACACCAAACTCTAGGTGCAGCAAATCATCAAAATACATAAAAAAAGACAGAATTAATTGTTGCTCTTCATTGCAATTTAATATTTGTTTCAATCTGGCTCAACAGAATACCTAAGTAGCTGCGTTGTCTTGGATACATCATAAAAACAATTTATGAAGATATCTAAAATATTCTAATGATACATCTGGAGAAATGCTCTCATTTACCTATATCACTGCTGCCAATTGTCTCACTAAACCAAGCCAGGAAAAGATAATGTTCACTAAATAAACTGAAGGATTACAGTTTTTTCAAAATGATGGTGGCACAGGGGGAGTTTTGATGGTCGGTTGTTTGTGAGCTTGAGAAACACCAAATTAATAAATGATAAATAGATTTGTGGTGGTACAGGAGCTACAGATATGTCTTAAAGGTTGCCATAACTATGAGTATGATAACATTCAGATATTGTGCAACTCTGGAACTTATCGTAAAATGTGCATAATTTAAATGTATTAATTTGAATGTCGAACACTATTTTTACGATTTAAAAAAAAATCACTATTTTGTCTATGCTCATAGTACTTTCCAAAGGGACTTGGGATAGCCATACAATCATGAAGTGTTCAAGGTAGCCCTGGAGATGGAAGATCCAAACATTCATCCAGCTGTGGGGAGAAACAGATGGCAATCACATTCACTTTTGAAGAAGGTGTGATGGTCTGAGAACCTTGGAAGAGTGTCAGGTGTGCACTGACCTTGTACACTAGATCTCACCATCCCCACGGATGACCACATGTGCTAAGTGTGAGGGCCAGTGGTAGAAGCAGGGAAATATAATAGGTAATGGTTAAATCAGAGACCCATGAATCTACACTCTGCCTCGGCACTTCTGGGATCAAGGAGGTTTGAGTGGATCTCTATAAAAGAAAGAGAGGCCATAAGTAACTCGCCAATGGAATACTAAACGTAACTTTAATTGTGAATAGATATCCCTTACAAATATCTCTAGATGGCCAGTCCTCAATGCTGTCATAGGTAGCTAAGAATTCATGAAGGATAGACATAACAATAAAACACAAATATCTTGCAGAATACATGTGCACACTAGGCCTGGATGGTAAATTTTGTTCCGCTCGCAAAATTTGTGATATTTTGACATTTTTGAGTGTTGCAGAGAGCGCGAAAATGTCAAAACTTTTGCAATCTGACGCAAAAATGAAGTATTTTCTTGTTTGCGCTTTATAAATGCGTTCTCGCACGCGCGGTAGTGACTTACCTGGTCCCTGCATTCGCTAACTAGTTTTCCTATCCGTTTGCATGCGCCACAAGATGTTGGATTGTTGGTAGCCAGTCGTGCTATCCCGTGCGACTTTGCGATCGTCAACACGTTATTCGACCCGGAACAGGAAATAAACCTCGTGAGCAGGAAGGCCGCGACTGCATGGGCAAGTTGTAGATAAATTTCTCCGCGAGCAAGCAAAAACACATCGCTAACGGGCGGGAAACATCTTCGCGAACGTTTTGCATGCTTGTGGAGATTTTGAGCAATTTCGCGATAATTTGCGAAAGTCAATTTTGCAAATTCCGCCTAACCCAGTGCACACACCGCTCTCTCTATGTTCAACATTACCTCAATTTGTGTCACTCTACACTCTTTTGTGGAAGATGACTATAGTTTGTACTTGACTTCAGCAGAACTACAAAATAGTACACACTGATAATTTCCTGTATTTCTCTTCTCTTAGCAATTTATACACAGACTTGAAATCTAATACCCTATACAGAGTGAAGGTCAATTTAAGTTTATTACCTGAGTACCGCAAAATCAAATGAGGAAACACTTTCGAGTACCATACAGATAGCGCATATCAATTACTTAACACAGGGAAACAGCTCTCCTGTTGTTTAAAAGGGATCTGTTTTATAGCTTGACAGAAGGTTACCCTGTCACAAACGTGACTGATATCCCGTCAGCCTTTTATATCATATGCTAATGCACTTGTAATAAAGTGGATGGGATAGCCAAACTCTAAACGGGGCTCTAGGTCTCTTTAATGTGATTTTACATTGGTGTCCGATTGTAACCCCTAGCCTCCTGGCTTTGGTTAAATGTGTTTTATTAAATGCCACGGAAAGAAGCCATGGCATAAACCATATATGCAGATACAAAGAGTGTAATATGCTATTGAGACCGGGACTTCATATTACAGAAGGCGCGTACGGACGGACCATTTCAGGTGGACAACAGTAGAGTCAACATCTTCCCAGACTACACATATGAAACCCATCGCCGGCGTACTTCTTTTCTGGCCGTTAAGAGGGAATTGCGCAATGAGAGTATCCAGTACTCCCTCTTATTTCCAGCTAAGCTCAGAGCTATAGTGGATGATAAAACATGGTTCTTTGATAATCCAGATGATGCCGCTGCCTGGTTGGAGCTATACAAGATGGGACTGGAAATGGCACACTGCTTGCCCCAGTGGGGCTCCCACCGCCGAAGCCACGACGAAACAGGAGCAGACGGGGGTACTGAAGAAGCCTCCATCGTTCCAAACAGCAGCTGAGAGGCGAGGAGTACTGGAGGTGGTGTCCACATTATCAGGTACGCAGGGATCCCCATCGCTGGAGGGCATGGACTCTGAGAAAGAAGAGAACCGATCTGACTCAGAACATTCGGAAACGAACAGTGAACGCTTACCGAAGGTGACCCCGGTAACGGCGGAAGGGAAGCTGAACGCTGGGTAAATGGACTTGGAAGCGGGAGGAGGAGCTAAAACTGGGGTGAACTGCTGGTTGGGTCCAGTTTGGGGGATGTAACTACATGGGGTTTGGGGGGTGAGGGGATACCTGATGCTTCTGATCAAGATGGACTCGGTTGCCCCATGGGGTCTGAAAAGGTAGGCAGCTCCACGTTGGTGCATAGTTCCCCCTCACTGCCCTCACTGCCTACAGCCACTGCTGTGATGTTTAGTAGTTTTGTGTTAGGAGTTATGGTTTGGATGGGGACTAGATGGAAGATGCTAGATCATGTTCTTGGGAGAAGGGATGGGGTTGATTGTGTGAAGGGAAGTTGGGGTAGGGTAATCACCGATGCCAGCCTGAAGCCGAGGTCACAATTGTGTGCGGAGCACTGGGAGAATGGCTGATACTGCTAATTTAAGATGTATGACCTGGAATGTGAGGGGGCTGCACACCTTGACACGGCGTCACAAGATCCACGCTTATTTGGTTCGCCGGGGGGGGTACACATCGCATTGCTTCAGGAAACACATTTAACGAAAGCGGAAAGTGTAGCGCTGCAGCGTAGATGGAGGGGACAGGTGTATAGTACCACATACTCGGCTTTCGCTAGGGGAGCGTTAATCTGGATTTGAGAGGGGGTCCCTATTCAGCTGTCCAAAGAACTGGTAGATCCTGAGGGCCGTTTTGTAGCCATAGAGGGTAAATTGAAGGGTAGAGATATTGCCTTGTGCAGTATATATGCACCAAATACAGATCAGTTGGGCTTTCTGGCAAGAGTATCTGGTTTATTGGCACATTATCTCGTGGGCCCTTTGCTGATGGGGGGAGACTTCAACTCTGTTACGGACGTTTCCCTAGATAGATCAAACCCCCCCTTGCCCGACTCTCCTGTACATCGCTTGACCAAAGGAAGGCTTGATTGGCAGACGCGTTGGGGACTGGTAGATGTTTGGCGCACGCAGCACCCGAGAGACCGAGATTACTCGTATTTCTCTGGAATGCATGAGCAGCACGTGAGGTTGGATGCGGTGCTGTGCTCGCCCGCGGTACTGCAGGGAATAGTTAAGATGGAATATCTGGCCAGAATGATATCGGATCACAGCCCGCTATTGGCCACTGTGCAATGGATGACCGGAATCTCCTGTGTCCCCACATGGAGATTGCGCCCCGAAACGCTAGATGATCCGTTGTTTCAGGCGGCGATAGGGGGGAAATCACCCACTATTTTGCAGAAAATGCTGGTACGACGGAGTCACGAGCCATGGAATCGGTTGCCTTTAAGGTGGTCCTGCGAGGGCTCTGCATAGGGAAACACGCGGGGGTACGGAAGGTCCTGTTAGATGACTTAGCCGTGGCCGACGATAAGCTGCGCCAGGCAGAGCTACGGCGGCCGGGCCGCCCCGAACTACAGGAAGAGGTTAGTGCGGCCGGGGAAGCGGTAGCTGCAGAAGTGGAGCAATTGCGTTGCTATGACTACAGGGCTTACGCGATGAGGGCTCATGCGGAGGGAGATAAGGCTTGGCTTGCCAATCCTCTGAAGAGAAGCTTCCCCATACTAGCTCTTAAAGCGGAAGACGGAGGTGAGGTTTATACCCAGGAAAAGATACTGCAATGTTTCAGGCGCTATTATGCGGCACTTTATGAGAGTAAATTAGTAGCCTTTGACGAATTTCTGGAGGGAGTGTACCCACCGCAATTGGAGCAGGAACAGGCGATAGAAATAGGTAGAGACATAGAAATAGGGGAGATCAGAGGGGCCATTAAGCCAATGGCCCGCAATAAAACTCCATGGTTAGATGGGCTCCCCATCAAATTTTATTGGAAATATGTTGACCGGCTGGCGCCCAGGCTTTAAGAAGTCTACAAGGAGGCTAAGAAGACAGGGCGACTGCCCCAGTCCATGCGTGAGGCGTTGGTGATCCCCTTGTTGAAACCGGGGAGGGGGAGTGAGGATACAGCCTCGTATAGGCCGCTATCGATGCTGACAACGGACTACAAGATACTGATCAGCATTTTAGCGACCCGGCTACTGCCTTATATGACCGCACTTGTGCACGAAGATCAAGCCGGCTTCATCCCAACGCGGAATACGACCACAAACATTAGGCGTTTGGTGCGAATACTGGAGGAATACCACCCTGAAGCGCGCCTGCCAGTGGTACTATCAGTGGACAAAAAGAAGGAGTGCGACAGTCAAGAATGGGAGTATCTATATAAAGTACTGAGGCGATTTGGCCTGGGCGATGCTTACCTGCAATGGACAAAGATCTTGTACACATCAGCGGTATCGCGAGTGCGAGTGGGTGCACTGATATCTTTGCAATTTTCGGTAGAACGAGGAACGAGGCAGGGTTGCTCGCTATCCCCATTATTGTTTGCCCTAGCGGTAGAGCCCCTCACGATCGCGATTCATACGGGAGCCCATTATGGGGGACTTGCGGGTAGAGTTGGTCAACAGTACGTGTCGCTATACGCAGATGATATGCTCCTTTTCCTGGAGAAAGCTGGTGACGCTCTAATAGGAGCAGAGGCCTTGCTATCTCGTTTTGGAACTATTTCGGGCCTGAGGGTTAACTGGTCTAAGACGTGTATGTTCCCGGTGAAACAGGGGGAGCCCTGACTCACCACGATCCGGCAGATGCGATGGGAGCCCACCTGCTTCAAAAACCTGGGAGTGCTTATTTATCATACATCTGCGGATATGTTGGAGGGTAACGTGGGCCGCGGGGTGAGTGCGTTGAAGGGCAGCATGGACTTTTGGTCTGCCCCCCCACTATCGGTGATGGCTCGAATAGCCCTACTGAAGATGATAGCGCTCCCTAGCTTCCTATACTATTTTCGGGCATTACCCGTGTGGATACCGAGCTCCATGTTTAATACACTGAAATCACTCATACTATCCTTTCTATGAGGGATAGGCAGACGGAGAGTCGCGTTGGCGACGCTCAGACGCCCTAAGGCAGAGGGCGGGTTAGCAGTACCTGACTTCGAGCTGTATTATCTGGTGGCCCAACTACAGATCTTTACGCAAGAAGTGGCACGAGAATTTAGGGGACCCGATCATAAGAGAGGCATAGGAATACAGCGCCACGTCTTATCTTTTATAACGCTGCAACAGAAGCTAGACCTTTGGGGGCTCCTGTCAGAGGAAAAAACACTCAGGCTTTGCTGGAATCGATCC
Organism: Lissotriton helveticus; assembly: GCF_964261635.1. Classification (NCBI taxonomy): domain Eukaryota; kingdom Metazoa; phylum Chordata; class Amphibia; order Caudata; family Salamandridae; genus Lissotriton; species Lissotriton helveticus. Next base: position 409,797,747 of record NC_136062.1, read on the forward strand.
CAGCGTAGAGTGGGAGTACTCCAACCTTATGCACCTGAGATCCCGTTGGGCATGGTGACGGCGTTACCACACGGAGGGGATTGGTCGCGATTGCAGGCCTGGGAAGAAGCGGGACTATGGGTGTTGGGAGACTTATATGAGGACGGCACTATGTTGCGCTACGAGACGCTACTAGAGAGGTTTGATTTACCGAGGGGAGATTTCCTGTTGCATGCGGTGCTGACGAGAGCGATACAAGCGCACTGGCGGGAGGGACAGGTGGAACCTAAGACATCAATGGCCTGCCAATATACAATGATGGCGGCGGGGACTTTCAAGGCGGTCACTTGCTTGTACTCCAGGATGCTCAATGAAGGGTTAGCTCCCTTGGAGGCATTAAAGGGCAAATGAGAGATGGATTTGGGTAAACCCATCCCAGAAGCGACCTGGACACAGATTGTGAGAAGGACCTAGAAGAGCTCGAGGAATGCACAATTTCAGCTCATGCCCTTCTATGTACTTCACGGAGCATACATGACACCAGGGAAAATCCAGAAGCATTTTTGGGTGGCTGAAGCAGCCTGTCCTAGGTGCACTAGGGTAGGGGCGGAAATCGAACATATATTATGGTCATGCACTATGCTGGAACATTATTGGGAAGAAGTAGGAAACACCCTGAACGGCATTACAGAGAGGGAGTTAGAGATTGATATGGCCACCAGCATACTACACTGGTTCCCCCACACGTCCAAGAATAAGATCACGAGCAAATTTGTGGATATGGGGCTTGTGTTGGCGAGGCGAGAACTCACGAGGCATTGGACAGCAACGGTAGGAAGGCGGTGGAAGGGCACATTTTTAAAATGGGCCACCAGCGAGAGCGGGTTACGCTACCAAATGGCTCGTAGGAGGGGCAATGACAGAGAATTAGAAGCTGTAACAGAGTGGGAGATGTTAGTGCAAGCATTACGAGAATATGGCTCTCGGGCTGAGGGGGCGGAGGACGCTGATGGCTAAGACTAGCCCTGAAGCAGGACAGGTACATTACACAATTTCGTAAACTGAGACTCCACTATACGCACCGTATGTGCGTCAGTGATGGGGGAGGATTAGGGAGGGAAGAGGGGGGTGTAAGTTTGAGTGTGGAAGTAGAGGGGTTTCATTTTTTGAAGAGACGTGGTTTTAGTTTGGAGAATTGATTGTGTAGAATTGACATATGATCGTTGTAGATTACAGAGCGGGGAGCAAACATTTGACTCGGAGAAATGATATGATAACTGTAATGTGAAATGTACCACAGTTTTCCATGTTGTGTACAAAAAACTAATAAACTACGTCTTAAAAAAAAAAGAGTGTGTTATGCTATTTATAACCAATGTTGAGTATGGAAGAATGAGGCCAACACTCACGAGTTGTGAAGCCTCAAGTGAACCATTATGACCCTCTCCTCCATCAACAGTGGTAAAGGAGCTTTTTTGCCTCTGTGAGGCTTTCTACCTGTGAGTTGCGAGATCAGAATGACCGGCACCATACCAAGTTGTTGCTTACCTGAAAAGATTCTAGTGGACCAGTTAAAAGAGCAAATTCCAAATAGAACGGGAGAATAGAAAGTGCGTATGGGTTTCGTCTGGCAACTGGTGAAGCAGACTGAATTTTGAAAAGTCAATCCTGTTTATTGGAAGAATTTTGTTCAAGGTAGTAGTGCTCCTTAAACTTGTGGGAATACTTTGAACTTTAATGAAAATCGATTCCTGTAGAACAGGAAAAACTTACCAAGTATCTGGAAAAAACTGCAGCGTCCTCAGCTTTAACTGCTTTTTTTACACTATGAACATTTAGAAGGAAGCTTGAGTCTGCAGTAAGACCCTTTGCTCAAGATATACTCATTGAGCCATGGTTAGCTTACATACATTTTTCTAAATCTGATTGTAAAAACTTTGAAAGAGACCATGCTGTATTTCTCTTTAGTTGGCCATTGAGGGTGTTTAGGTCCTGGCCAACAGCACAGAAGACAATTATATTTTTCTTTTTTTTGTACATATTAAGTATATGATTTCCTAATTTCCACGAATTTCTTTTTATTAGATTTTTATAAATTCAGCACGCCTGGTTTGCAACTTTAGATTTTTTTTCTAAACTGTCTTTCTATTAATACGAATTGTATGATAGTTATACATATGCCCCGGTAAGTCTGGAAGTTTTCACCTACACCTAGATTTCTTCGGTTTATGTGAGCTGCCACAGATTTGTGCTTTTCTCCCTCCTACCCTAGCATCAGTGTATCTATGTGCAGGGAGAAATGTTTCTCCCAACACCTAGACTGCCTACATTTGCTTACACCACTATTTGTTTGTCTAACTTGTTCAGATTCGGTTAATTCTCATTTTTCCCTTTTGTTACAATGTTCAAGTCTTTTTGTTCCTCCTTTTTCCTTTTGCAGGTCTCTCTCTTGCTCTGGCTCAAAATCTGATGATGGAAAATATTTCCCAGTCCCCATAAATGGATGCTGGGGCCCACCACCTACACTAAACTCGTTACATTTATGAAGTTTGCAGTACAAGTTAGCTAATCACTGAACAGCTGTAAGATACTTTCTGATTCCTGGACCTTTTAGCTCAAAGCACACACGTGTGGTGGTTATGTAACAGAACCAATTACATCTCAAGGCTACACAGTGAATTTTATTGAAGTAGATTTGGTACAAAAGATTGTGCCCTTCCAGACAATACACAATTCAATTATCCAGATAGTGTGTAAATAGGTTGTTTCAGATTTGTGAGTTGTCTGCCACCATCGGATAAGATGATGGAGTTCAGTTTGAATCTTCCATCTGGCAAGCATTTAATATTCAGATTATGATCAATTTGTGTGTACCAACTAGTTACTTTCTCCAGGTCCAGCCCTTAAGGTGTCCATACGAGCCTCAAACAGCAGCTGCAGTAGTCTACTGTTCTTCTTTTGGGTGAGGTGTCAGCTTTGTAGTTGTTTCCTCTCTTAGCTTTCCATACAAGTCTCAAAAAGCATGTACAGTACCTCCCCTCCCCTTCTTGATGGCTGCCGCTGTGCGTTCCCACTGCTAGTACTAAAGGCGCACCTAGGGCAACCCGTCTGGGCCCATCCGTGAACCGACCGCGACCAGCGCCAGGTACCCTGAATCTAGAGCCTCCAACCACTACAGCACTGCCGCCCTCTAAGCACTCAACACCGGAAGAAAAAAAGAGACTGCCAACAGGCCATGCCAAAACTACCCACGGCCAGTTCTCCTGCCTCCCCTGCCACCAGACCATCTCCACCACCCTGGCCTCCAACTCCGCTGAGACCAACACCAGCGTCACCCTAAGCTGCATCCTCCTCTACGTACGCTCCGTACACAAACACGCCGTGGAGATCTGGTACCTACTCGACTCGCTTTCACCCGACATCGCCTTCTTCACCGAGACCTGGACCAACGCCTCCTCCATCCCCAACATCAACAGCGCCATCCCGGACTGATACAAGATCGATAGGAAAGAGCGCCCCAACCACCCGGGAGGGGGCCTCGCCATCGCCCCAAGAGCACTCTCCGCCTCACCACCTTCATCGCAACCTTCCCCTCTGACGAACACATGCACTTCCAGATCCAGACCAGCCCCAACTCCATGCTCTGTCTACAGACCGCCAGGTCCCAGGGCCCCCTACACCGTCGCCATCACCGACTTGTAAATGTATTGGACTTGTAAAGCGCACGGCTGCCCGTAAGCGTCCCGGCGCTTGCTTAGGGAACCCGTCCTGGTATTCCCCTGTGAGAAACCCCGGCAGGGTGTCCACAAGGTTAAAGCCAGGCATCCCGCCGCGAGGGGCCGTAGTAGAGATTAAGCAAGCTATTGCCCAGAGTCGCAGAGTGTGACCCCGTGAGTTGAGTAGGCACCAGAGCGAGAATTGTCGAGTCTGTGGATTTTTTTTTTTTTTTGAGCCCGAGACCCGCCGAGGCGGGGAATCGAACCCTGGTCCACGGTCGATCTCAGCTTCCGGGTCTGCCGCCTCTAACCACTGAGCCACGCTTCTCCAGACTTCATCACCCCCACGCCATCGCCTCAATGTGCTACATACTCATTGGAGACTTAAACTTCCACCTCGACAACCCGAGCGACCCCAATTCCACCATCCTACGTGACAACCTCACAAACATCGGACTCAAACATCTCGTCATCACACCGACCCACAGAGTAGGACATGCCCTCGACCCATCTTCTTGGCAGGAAACAGCGTTCACTTCAGTCACACAACGTAAGCACCATGGACCAACCACCACTGTATATACTTTGCCGTTGTCAAACCCAAGGCACCCACACCAGCTCCACGCCCACCATGAAGGAACTGGAGCAAGGCGACCGACGAACAACTCAACTCCAAGCTCACCTGAGACAACCACAACCGGGCATCTGACACAAACCACGCAGCCATGGAACTCCACACATGGATCCCTAACTGCGCAGACGAGCTCACCCTGCTACGCAACCCCGACAAACAGCACCCAAGGAAAGCCACCTGGTTCACCCCCGATCTCCAAGAAGCCAGGCGCACCTGCAGACACCTGGAGAAGAACTGGAGAAACACCAAGACAACCGAAAACTACTCCACCTACAAGGACGCCATGAAGGACTACCACAAGCAAATCAGAACCACCAATAGGAATTTCATCCACAACAAAATCCTCGCCAACTCCACCGACTCTTCACCGTCATTCAGCAATTCCTCAACGCACACAGCAAAGCCACAGACATCACCCCATCCCAAGACATCTGCGACACGCACATATACATCTTTTAGGGGTCAGAGTACACATGCACTCTGACCCCTAAAACGTGCATAATTGGTTGACCATCAGTGCCCCAGTGTGCAGAGTCTAACAAGATGCAGTAAGATTCAGCAGTAATCATGGCAACCACAAAAAAGGGCTTTGTCTCAAAGTACTGTTACTTAGATTCTGCTCCTGCCAAATAACAGGAATTTTGTTTTGGTGGGTTGAGCTTCAGCCAGGCACTTCCACCTAAGTTAGCAGGGTATTCCCAGACGTGGGTCCCTAGCTTACTTAGCCACAGGCTTCAACTTAGTCTGGCTTATGAGGGGTGTTACCCCAAAACCGGTCCCAGGATGCTTGTTTCTGGTCCAGGGAAGACCTGGCTTGGCAGTTCGGGCAGGACTCCCATGAGGCACAGGTTCAAGTCTGATTTGCATACAGCTGGGTCTGAACTGGGGTGGTGAAGTGTGTTAAAGAATGATGATAGATTCAACTCAGATCTGTGACTGGGGGTGAGTGTCTGAAAAGTTTCAGAGCTCTGTCCATCATCTCCTTGTGTTTTCTATGTTGGCCTATAGACCCGCTAGCTCACAGAGCTCCCATAAGCTCCTCTAACTTTACCAGGAAGCAAATGGTTTCTGGCAACTACTGGATATGATTCTGATCCCTCATGAAATATGGAAACAGTAAAGAGCCTCCTGCTCAGTCACTTGTGCTTACTTATTCTCAGTGAAGTATACAAAGAATACACAATGGGACATTTTCAATAACATTATTGAACCAACGTTATTCTTGTATAGAAAACATGTGCTGCAAAGTTTAATAGACAGAAGCAGACGTAAGTGATTATGAGCACCAAGGGTGTAAATAGTAGATATAGTACTACCATGGTGCTAAAGCAGTTTATATATGCAGGCATATTAAACAAGGCAGCAATCAAGCGTCAGTGGCCTAGCAAGGTCAGGTGGTACCCAGTGCGGAAAATTTCTTGTCACCCCCTGCCCACATTGAAATTATTAAAATAAGGGAAAAAAAAGATAGTTACACATATTTTGCCATTTTGTCACCCCCCTCAGTGCCAGTTTGTCATCCCCCTCAGTGATGACACCCGGGGTGGCCCGCACCCGCCGCACATCCCAACCTACACCACTGCCAAGCGTACTCCTATTTTGGTAATCCTAGTCGAAGTTCACCTAGATATTGTGTCAGTGTAGAGCCAATAATTCCCCCAAGGTACGATACAACCTTATTACCTGTTGCGAGAGAATAAAGGACCCTGTCTTGGTCACAAATTGGACACCCCACATGAGATGTCAGGCCGCTGCGTGGTAAATTCTCACCATGCAAGGACTCTCTGTGTCAGCTGAAGTGCCTTCTCTGCTGATCTATTGGAATGCTCATTATTTATAATAGAAAGCAACCTTGCGATATATCTGTAGATTAGCGATGTTAAAGCTATGTAGGGAGCCCTGTTGCCCCGTGGATGGCTATAGGATGACATTTGAACGTAGTGCATACAGAGGCCAAGTACATGATTTTCGAGGCATCGTGATAATGTTAAAATAAGCTGCTTTGCTACATGGGCGTAACCAAGGAATATAACATTTGCTGATGAGTGATAGGTGAGTGATGGGCTAATATTCAGCGAGCCCACAAGTCTCCAGTGTTGATTTGTTTAGGCATGGGAAAAACTGATCTGTCTGAGAGCTTCTTGGAAGACACCTTGAGTGAGGGAGACATTGGTAATGGCGAGTAGGGATCTGATAACGTCTTCCCTATTTTTTCACTGAAGGACAGCCATTGCACTTCTCTCTGATGTGAGAAATAGGTGGGTGTGGCAGGGAGCTGATGCTTTGTTTGTCTTAAAAGTGTTCTACTTCTGTTGGTGGCTTCCTTGATGATGTCGGAATAGAACTTTGCTTTGGCTGATGTGATGAGCTGTTGTGTTGTGTTGTGTTGCGCTGAGAGACTTCAGTATTATGAATTAAATGGGAGTTCTATTTTTCTTCCATTTTCAGTGGATTCATCTTTTTGTGGAATGATCTTTTATTGTCAGCTAGGTCTTCAGAGTGCCAGGATAGTAAAGGCTGTGGCATGCACTTGCATGTTTTAATTGGGGCGTGGATGTTGACATATTTTTCCCCAAAAATGTTTGGAGCTGTCTAGGAGGGTACATACATTGGATGTGGGGTTGATAGGGGAAGAGATTTGTACAAACATTAAGTTGTCTAGGGAGTAGTCTTCAAAGCATTTGAAGGTCTGGTCTTTTCCTGTTTTTTACCTTTAGTTTGTGCCAACTCTGTCTCACAACACAGTGGTATGGATGTCAAAATGGCCTTTCCAATCCGTGGGTATGGGTGGTTTTACCTGGTTTATTGCTTTTTTTGAGAAGACAAGGTCAAGAATGGAGCGTGTTGGTTGTGTGGCATTCTGTACCACACTGAGTGCCTTATTATGAGTGTGTGAGACCCTTGGACCACATTATCGGTGGTGGCGGTCCACGCGCAGGGAGCTCAGTGGTCTGACTGCCGTATTATGAGTTGGGCAGACAGGCTTTGCAAAGACTGCAACTGGATAGATGGGGTCGCCAGTAGACTGCCGACTGCCAGCTTTGCTATTGGGGAACGGCAGTCACCATAGGGCAGTACAGGGTAACTGCACCACCCTGCATATTACAAGTTGCCTGTTCCACGGGCGGACGACAGTGATCAAATCCCCTGTTTTAAGGTGGTGTTGACGAATGATTTGGGGTGCATACTCATCCCTTTCTTCTTCTTCGAGCCATATTCCTATGTGGATCCCTTTCTCCAGGTACCCCCTTCACAGCAGGAGCTTCACCTCAAGGATTATGATCCTGTGTATGGCGATCTACATGTGAATCCTTTTATTACAATATATCCATTGCCAGGACTGCCTAAATATGCACAACCCCCCGTAATGGGTATTTGGCATTGTCCCACATATCATGCATATGTGTGCATCTGACACGTGCAGTCGAAATGCACACATAGCCATTGATATATTTGGTAATAATACTCACCATCGCTGCAAGATCCCCGCCTCCATACCACCAGCCCCGTGATTGACTCATAATACAGCGGTATTTGGACCGCCAGTGATGTGGGCTGCTGGGGCCATAGTTCCACAGTGATCAGACCGCCAAACTCGCAATAAGGTCCTTTTTCCCCACCACCTTTCCAAAATTATAATAGGTTGGAGTGGGAATAGTAAATGACACACTTTTAGTGCCCAACACTTTCTTAAAAAGTAGTTTATGTTGGAGTGTGATTTTTTGGTATAATAATTTTAGTCTCAGAGACGTTTTAAGGCATGGGCAAAGTGAGCTTTGCCCCTGGGCCCCTGCCTTTCAGGGGGCCCTTGATAGATCCATCTCTGTTCTGCAGAGTGTCTTGCTCTGATGACCATGAATAATTCTTAAACAGATCATTTTAAATAGCATTTTCCTTTCATTTATTTTAAGGTGGGTGATGTGTGAGAGTCTATTACAGACATTGTGCAGACAAATGTTATGTTTTTGTGTCGTACTGGATCGATAACAAAGTTTTTTCTAGATCAAAACAGGACTTCAGATATGAGAAATGGGAGGATATCACAGAGATTATTTGCAGAAATATTAGTGAGTAGCTGCGGTTTTTCAATGTTGAAAACAAATATCACTAGCCCTGAATAATAGATGTAAATACATTTAGAATTTGGAGCAGTGTGCTTGTGCATTTTCAGTGACCTGGCCAAAGGGGGCATGAAAGATCTAAAAATGCATTATAAATTCAAAGCTGTTCTGAACAGGGGACCCCAAAATCCTGCTTATTCTGAAATCCTTTGTTTTGATCCTTTTTGTATGTAGTAGAAATAGTTTGTGTTATTTCATTTGTGTTGTAGGTGTTTAGAAGTACAGTAAAAATCATTTTCTTTTAGACCACTCTCTCCAACATCCGTCACTCCAGCAATTTCAGCAATTCAGGAAGCCACTCAAGAGCTGGTTGTTCGAATGGTCTTACCACCACACAGCAGCAATCTACCTCAGCACCACAAGACCCTCATGGATAATCTTTGTCTGCTTGATTGATAACATGTTTCTGAAGCTGTGTTGTGAAGTGTGCTTTCTGTGCTAGATTTGAACATGTCACCATGAGGTCAAATGCAGAGCCCTGCAGTGGATGCCTCAGGCAAGACCCATCATGCAGAGGGTCCTCACAGACACCTTTCCACATCTTGTCTTCACAGCTGGCAAGGCAGCACAACACTTGAGACATCCTTTTCAGCTTTCCCAGTCCACTCTTGTGTCCCTGATGTCTTGCGTCTAGGACTGGCTGTAAGTCACCCTCATGACATGAGGCCAGTAGTGAACCACCTACCAATGTTTGTTTACAAAGTCGTCTCTATCTCCTATTTCCATATTAACCTAATAATGTGGACAACAACTTGTCCACAAGCAGAAAACCTCCTGGTTCTGCAAGAATTCTATGTCCATGGATTGGAGCTTTATCTGCGCTGCCACAGCAGGTGCTTCAAGTAAATATAGCTGTTAATGTTTCCGAAACTACACAGGTAACTTTTTAATACCTGCCACAAATCAAGCCCTCAGTGTTATTAGCAGGACAGGGAGTGTCAGGAGACTCTGACATCTCATTTGTTCCACGGATGACCTTGATGCACTGAAGATGCTCAGGCACATGAAGTGGCGGAGAGGGATTTGCATCAGCACCTCTGCTGGATGTGGAGCAGTCACGGATGCCAGCCTATTGCACCGCTCTTCGGGAACAGGGGTTTTGCAAGCATGCAAGATAGGATGCCAGCTAAAATGTTATTTAGACTTACAGCCACATTTACAAATGAATTCACTAGAGTTTCTCAAAATAGTTCATTGCTCCGCCCTGTTTGACCTGGAAAGGTGCATTTTATATTCTGTTCAGGCTACTTCCACACCATTGACTTATAAATTATTGAATTAAGATGGCATTGGGACCGTGTTTGACCTTTATTAGTGTACTATTATTTACTTTATAGTGTTTGGGCTGTTTTTGTTACATTGCCATTTTTCTGGTATTCGCTTTTCGGTGTTGGTGTCTGTGTCTTTCATCTCAGTCTGTGAGATATATTGTGTATTTTTGTTTCTGAATCTGTCTGTGTCGGTATTAGCGCCTCTCAGGGAATATGTCCTAAAAAAAGAAGTGAGGGGACGCGGTCACCGGAAGTGACGTCACAGGGGAATTCTTATGCCTTTAGATGAGTCTGCAACCTGCCGCACCCCACACCACACCTGAGGCCTGGTGCCAAGGTGTAATGCAGGGCAGGTCAGCTGAAAAACCGTCACAAGCAATTACACAAACACTGATTACCGCTGTTTGGAAGAGGCTGCCGGTTTGTTTCCCAATACAAAGCCTCACCTGTAGTTATGCATCGGGGGATTTCGCGGCTCGGCGCTCTAATTGCCAGGCTGTTGAGCTGCCAGAGAGGCCAAAGAGTGAAGGTCAGCTTTTGTGCAGGGGGGATGGTGTCCACCCTGTAAAATAAGTGGGGGAGCGCCATCCACCCGCGTGGTACCACGACTCCGCCCTGGCACCTCTGACTAATACTCATTTCTCGGACACTGAGTCCCAGAGGCAACTGGTAGGGGATAGCGGGGTCGGTTGGTGGCTGAGACGGGGCAGGGATGAGGATGGGGGTCGAAAAAAAGACTTACCTGTGAGTACCAGTAGTAATCTGTCTCCCAGAAGCATCCAGGCTCCCAGACTCCCCTAGCTAAACACAACGCCACCTTACAGCAGTGTTGTGATTGGAATGAACACCGTGGTTCAGCGCTCAAAGAGGGACTGGGAGCCTGAGCAAGTTTTCCATCCAGGCTGTACAATACAGCTGGTGGAGAACATGCACAGTGAGCATGATGGTTTGGCACGCCCAAGAAGGCCATCCAAACCGTCATGCGCACTTATGGTGAAGCCTTTACTCCTCCCCCTTGTGGCGTCACGCGCACCCAGTGCTGTCCTGCCCTCACCGGAAGAACCCAGAGAGTCCGCCTCCCACCATTCAAGTCCGAGGCCTCTGAAATCATCTGCGGCGTACCTCAAGGATCCTCACTCAGTCCCACCCTCTTCAACGTATACATGAGCCCCCTCGCGGCCATCGCCCGCCAACACAACCTCAACATCATCTCTTACGCGGATGACACTCAACTGATCCTTTCTCTCACCAAGGACCCCAGCACCGCCAAAACTAACCTACACGAAGGAATGAAAGAAGTCGCCGAATGGATGAAACAAAGCCGTCTGAAACTGAACTCAGACAAAACAGAAGTCCTCATCTTAGGTACATCCCCCTCTGCATGGGACGACTCCTGGTGGCCGGAAGCCCTCGGAAAAGCACCCATCCCGACAGACCACGCACGGAACCTTGGCGTCATCCTGGATTCTTCACTCTCAATGAACAGACAAGTCAGCGCCGTATCCTCTTCCTGCTTCAACATTCTTCGCATGCTCAGAAAAACATTTCGCTGGATCCCCTCCGAAACAAGGAAAACAGTCACCCACGCTCTAGTCACGAGCCGACTGGACTACGGAAACACCCTCTACGCAGGTACCACCGCTAAACTCCAGAAGAAACTACAACGAATCCAAAACGCCTCAGCCAGGCTCATATTAGACATCCCACGCAATGAACACATCTCTGGTCACCTTAAAGACCTCCACTGGCTACCCGTCAATAAGAGGATCACTTTCCGACTGCTTACCCACGCACACAAATCACTCTACGACATCGGACCAGATTGCCTCAACTCTCGAATGTCCTTCTACACCCCCTCCCGCCAACTTCGCTCTTCCAGCCAAGCCTTCGCCACTGTACCTCGCATCAACAAGACCACCATGGGAGGCAGATCCTTTTCTTACCTGGCTGCCAAAACATGGAACTCACTCCCCGCTTACCTTCGCCTCACCCAGAATCACCTAGCGTTCAGAAAGCAGCTTAAAACGTGGATATTTGACAAATAATCCTCCTCCCCTTCCTAAGCGCCTTGAAACCCTCTGGGTATGTAGTGCGCTATACAAATTTTATGACTTGACTTGACTTGACTAACAAGGAGCTTAACCCCTTGCATGCTGGCGTTATCCCCCCACTGTGCTGGGGGGAGGGAGTGCGCACAGCGTCCCGGTGCTCACAGCGCCCCGGTGCTCATGACGAGCTCAGCTCGTCATGAGGCACAGTGCTCGTGTGCTCATGTCAAGCTGAACTAGTCATGACCACATCCGTTTTCGTGGAACGTTCAGCACAGCAGGGGAATTAGCCCAGCGTGCGAGCGTTCCACGGCTCATGATGAGCTCAGCTCGTCATGAGCACCGGAGCACCGTGCCTCATGACAAGCTGAGCTCATCATGAGCCGTGGAACGCTCGCACGCTGGGCTAAAGGCAGACTAAAAATAAAATGACAATTAGGTTCTGTTGTTTTCATCTTATTTTAGTTTGCTCTTTTCTTAGAGCAGTGGGGCGATGCTTCTCCGCCTTAGCAAAAGAGTTGCCCCTGTTTATGCCATTTAACTGTCCATGTTCTATATGTTGCTGTTAGTGAACTGGTTAGTGCAAATGATTTTGGGTCTGTCTCCCTTTGCCCCTATTGTATAGCTATTTTCATGTGCAGTGCGAGTACAGACAGGCCCCCAGCGGTGAAGTTCCTCACAGTGTTTTGGGGAAAAATAAACAAGCACACTAAAGATACAACTGTACCGTTGACATATGCACCTAGTAGTCACAGCCCTGCCATCCACTAGAGCAACCAGAAGTGGGGAGATCATGGACGATACCCAGGACACAAGTCATAAAAAAAGAAGTGGGGGGACGCTGACGTCACAACCGGAAGTGACGTCATGAAAGGTGGCTTGCACCATCAGACTCATTGCCGCCCCTCGCTCACCCCTTAGATGCGATTGCATCAGAGAAGCTAGCACGTGAGCAGCGTTCTGAATGGGCTCCGATCTTGCCCCAGAGAGGCCAAAGAGTGAATGTGTGACTCCATTTGCTCCAGTTATCGAGGTCCCGGTTAAATAAGTAAGTTGACGCTGTTCACCCTCGAGCCCTGACGATACCGTTCCTTCCACATCCCTTTCCTCTAACAGAGGACGAATTGCTCAAATAATTATTGTTCAACTTTTTATCCAATTTTTTGGGCTATTTGCGAATGTAACTTAAACTTGTAAGTTACACTTGTAAATGTACTCTTACATTTTTTAGAAACCTAACTACTTTAAGTAATTCACCACATACGGATGAAAACGTACTCAAAAGTGTAGACTTATATGTCTCAACAAACTGAAAAAGGGGCGGGTCCAGATTTACAAGTGTAAGTTACTACATCTAGAAAGAGGCAGTAGTAAGTCCAGTACCACACATAGCCAAGCACCGATACTATACCACCTTCCTATAGAACTAATGAAGGCAGGGGCTTAAATAATACCAGGTAGAAAATAATGTTGAATTGAATACATTTATTTTGACAAAATAAATGTCTATGAAATGAATTTAAAATTAAAAAAAATGTAAACAGAATTACAAAATAAATATTGTTTTATGCTGAAATATTTAATAGTCTTTTTTACTTGAAAAATAGACCAGTTAGTTCTGTACCTAACTTTTTGTAAGTTTTTCATACATAATAAATACATGTTGGGTGGGATTTTCTTAAGTAAATCTTTTAAAAAAGGTATGTTAATTTAAGTTAATACGTTTAAATTAATTAAATATTTAAATCAAAATTAAGTTAATAATGTTGTAGCATTTCTTATTTTTTCCTACACTTAAAATAAATATATAAAATGAATTTACAATAATATTTCACATGAAGTATTATTACTATTTTTTCATATTTATTAATCGTTTTTGTTTTTCCCTGTACTTTGCAATAGGAAGATCTCCACCCCAGTTAAATAACAGAAACCTTCACATGCCACAGGCCCCCATGTTATCAAGGTCGCAGGGAAATTAAGAACAAGCATTTACAATGCAATGGTTTTGCCTTTGTTAAAGTTAGAGCTATTGGCATTGCTCTTGACATTATTTTTATTTATGTTTTTTTAACATAAATAAATGGCATTGTCATTTACAATGCCACTAGCTTTATCTCTCGCAAATGACACACAGAGCCCCCCCACACACACACCCACACAAAGCTTCCCACACACACAGCCACACAAAGCTTCCCACACACACAGCCACACAAAGCACCCCACACACACCCACAGAGCACTCTACACACATTTACACAGCACAAGCAGGCAACAGGGGCACACGGAGGCACAAGCAGGCAACATTCCAGACGTCACAACTTAAATAGGCGGCTTAGTGAACTGTCTCCCGGGATACATTTCACGACCATTCAGCGCAATGAGTTGTGCAGCACCCCGTTGTTTCTAATTCACGATCACAACACTCAGTGCTTTAAATGGGGAAAAAAAGTGCAGGTACTCATCAGATCGAGCTGGGGGCGTGGCAAGGAGGCGGGGCTAGAGGCGGGACTAAGGGTGGGTCTAATGAAAAACATTTGAATGGCGCAAGAATTTTTTTCGGTTGCGAATGATGACAAATTGCTTCCCTCCGCAATTTATTGTTGATGTCCTTGCATGTATTAAGTTGTACCAGTTGACAGACTGTTGAAAAGTAACTATCAGGTTTCCCTTTTTGTCAAACGCACTACCACCCTCCCCTCGAAATAATTTTTCTATTCAGCTGCTGCCCACGCTTTAGATAACACTTTTTTGGATGCCAGGATACCTCTACCCTCTGATGTCCCTAGCCCTTGCTAATTAGCCCCATGTCCCCTCCGATGTCCCATGTGTCTCTTTTCATTTTCTCTTTTTTCAGGTGGTCACAGCACCTTTCATCTTAAATGTCCCCTCGTTCATCTCCTCAAATTCCTTATCTTGCTTTTTCTAGGATACCCCTCCCCCACTTAAAATACCATTCTGCCAACCCCGACTCTCATCAGATGATCCTCATCTCATCCATCAGCTGTTTTGTTTTAAACCCACTGCCCCGCGCCCGCAGTCTATTCTCTAATATTGTTTGTTTGCCCCTTTCTTCTTCTTCAGATAAACCCTCGTTATCTTTAGCTGACTGTGCTTTTATACAAGCTCTCCTCAGTTGTCCCCTTTCTTACCCGTCAGCTGCTGTGCTATCCTTTCCGTCTTTTATGACTCCCTGCCTTGCAGACCAGAGAGGCTACAGATATGCTGCCCGCTTTTGTTATCACACCTTGGAGGGGTGCTGGGTGCTGGGCCTTTATTGCGGCATGTTCTGCACTCTTGTCTCGCCGCTGTAGCCTGCTGCCGTCCTGCCCCGGGCGGGGGGGCGGAGGGGGGGGCTGATTTTTCAGGCAAACTGCAGAGTGGAGCAGCAGGCGCTCTGAGAAGGGGTGAAACACTTCAACACCTCATTAACAGGCTAAAGGTCTTACAAAGACCTGTGGTGAAGTACTCGGGTGCTGTGTGTGTGCCCGGGAACTGTCTCGGCCGGGCTGACACACACGGCGGGGGAGGGGGGGGCTGAAGCCCTTTGATCACAATGGGCGTTGCACGCCTGGGCCACACGTTGCTCTGCTTTGGCGACACGGCGTCACTGCCAAACGTGTGTTTATGCGAACATGGAAATGTATGCAAAGAGCATCTTAAAATCGTCTATCTGGACAACATCCGAAATGTGAAAACATGTTTAGCATTTTGTGTGGAAATAAAATATAAAAGTATTGTGTTTTAACCAAGAAGGGATGCGAGGCATGCTAAGGCGCCCATGCTCATAACATGGGGGCTCAAATGAAAGGATAGCAAAAATCGCAGCATTCGTAATAATTCCACAAGGTGGCTATACCAGCACGCTTAAACTGTAAACCTCACCTCTGCTGACGGGAAAACAATGACATGGAAAACCTATCTACACGACGTTCTTGGATGGCACGGTTCCGCCCAGCAATGATTCGTAACTGACCAGCAGCAACCTTTCTAATCAGCAACATTACCTGGGATTTTTCATTCAGACAACACTGTGGATTATTCAAGGCATGGCACTTCCAAGCCAGCGGTGCCCGGTGAAATGGCGCCTGCTTTGCCTGCTCTGCACTTGCTTCGACCTCGCTCGGGGGCAGATCAGATATTCCGTCCTCGAGGAGCTGGACCCGGGCACCTTCGTGGGAAACCTCGCCAAGGATCTGGGCATTGACGTCATCGGTCTGAACTCCCGCGGGCTGAAGCTGATGTCGAGAGCCAAGAAGCAGCACTTCCAGGTGAATATGAACAAGGGCGTCTTACTGACGAGCGAACGGCACTGACAGGGAAGAGCTGTGCGCAGAGAGCCCTACCTGTAAACTGAATTTAGAGCTGGTTATTGATAACCCATTGGAAATGCATCGCCTTGAAATAGAGATAATTGACGTGAATGACAACGCGCCTTCGTTTAGTGAAAATAAACTCACCCTTAACATCCCCGAGTCGGCGTTGCCGGGCAGCGCGTTTCCAATCGGAAACGCCATGGATCCTGATATTGCTGCAAATGCCCTCCAGGGGTACACACTCAGCCATACGGAATATTTTGACATTAAAACAACTGAAGTATATTCCAAGAAAGAGAAATCTACAGAATTGACTTTAACCCAGCAGCTCGTCTTTAACCCAGCAGCTCGTCTTCCCCGTCAGGTCCCGGGCCGGCAGCCAATCACAGCGCGGCCCGGGAATGACGTCACGGGGGTGTCCCGCAGTTCCGCCCCCGGCCTGCCTGGCTTCCTGGTCGCGGGCCGGGGACTGCAGAAGATTCGGGGGCGTTCCCGGCTTTCGGCTGACGTCGCGTGACGTCGGCAAAAGCCAAAGAATCTCGGGAACGCCCCCGAATCTGGTCCGGCATTGACGGACAGGCCCCTCGTCCAATGGCTAGGCTCCATTTATGGAGCCAGCCAATGAATGACGAGGGCCGACCCAAAGCCACACTACAGTTCTCATCAGGTTTTCGCCTGCGCGAAAAAGATGCGCAGAGCGCATCTTTTCGCCAGGCAAAACCTAAAAAGGAGTTTGCAGAGCAAAACCTCTCACCACAAGAAAGCAGAAACATGACCAGCAGGAACCACATAAGAATCTCAAAGGCCAGCGGACATGGAGGCTAGGGAGTTAGAGGTGCAAAAAAACCTGCGGAGGAGACAACATTTATTTGAATATATAAAGCCCAAACATTTTCAGATTTTTTTTTTTTAAATGAGTAGTGATTTATTTTACAGATGTCCTGTTTCAGGTTTGCCTCTCCTGTTCCTAACATATTCTATTTCAAAGCTAGTATTGATCTTAAAGGAGTAAGCATGTACAAGTCATACATAATAATAAATCATATATAAAATCATTCATACAATCATATACAGAATGAACATTGGCAACTACAAATACATATTTTAATATGTGATCCCTTGGTTAGAACATATTGCATTTTTTGCTTGACATTTTCACTGAAACAGAAGCCGGCAGGCAACAGTCGCCTATGTAAGATTATCGATCCCGAAATCCTCTCTGAAAGAATGATAGGATAATTCTGACTTCCATGGTCTATTCATGCTGCCTGGGAGCCTGGAATGAGGTCAGTCAGAGAGATAGGGGTTTAGAGGGTTAGGGGAAATGATGGGCGCTCAGCTAACGTAAGTGTTGTTAGCAAGACGTATGCAATGGTGCTAGAGGGCGAAGGGGAAGCCCAATAACCCTTCTAAGTTAGTGTGTTGAAAACAACACACTGGGACATATATACAGAAAGCCCCCTGCACTCAAATAAAAGTAAAGCAAAAGATGTGTCCAGTATGACACTACCAAAGAACAGTCACAAATGCTAGAGGAAATAAAACAGGATAATGTCTTCCATAAGTTTCTTCGTTTAATACTTTAAAGGCCAGCCGACACGTGTTTCGTCGCGATGGAATATAAATTCCGCGACTCCTCAGGGCTTACGGAATCGTTGTATTTCCTGTGAGGTCGCGCAGCCGGTGATAATTCCAACCCGGCTGGGCTCTGGACTTTTATTTGAGTGCAGGGGGCTTTCTCTATACCTGTACTGAGGTCTCTGTGCTGCCCCCAGATGACACCATGTTCCATTCCAGTCCCACATGTTCACTCTCACCAACCATTGTAGTCCATTGTATTCAATTGATATCATATAAGACTACAAATCCCAGCATGCCAATGGCGCACAGCAGAGGTGACGTAAAGTTACATCATTCGTGTTATCTGATGACACGTCATTCTGTTTTAGTGGAGTTTTCTTCACTTTCTCGATATTTATAATTTTGTAGATTGGCTTTTTGTGTGTTTGATCTGCGTTAATATTAGGTGTTCATCCTGCTTGCAGTGCAGAATGTCGACATTTCCGTTTTGTTTGTGAAGGTCTCATCATGTAGAGTTCCAAAAAATGACTGGTAGTAGAGTTCTGATGTCAGACACATTTTCAACGAACATATGTGCGATTAAGAGCACGTTAATGATGCAAAGACAACTATTGGCTGGCCTGAAGACTCAGGTGCGACATGGGACAAGTTGAGATTTCTGCACAGCTGGATTTAAACTAAACTGATAAGCGTTGACGCCTGCCACATCAGCTGTCCACCAAGTATTGCAGGAATCAGATGGTTAGGAGGGGCAGGTCAGCATTTGAACTCAACATAAATGTTTTATGTGAACGGAAGGCAGCTCCCTGTGGAGTAAGTATGATTCCTAACAGCGCTTCGAGGCGGTGTCGCGGCTCATTAGGCGCCATTGAAAGGCACATTAAAGTAAGTATGTGCTAAACTCCTGCGCTCTCTGAACGTGGAAGCATTGCATTGACTCCCAAGTTGGCATGTTTTTTTTTTTAATGAGCATACTCTATTATTGCAAATTAACCAGAAATAAAATAAAAATGAAAAAATAACAAGAAATACAAAACAAAAAAATGATAAAGGGAAGAAAACCAGGAAATCCTCCCGTAGTGTGTGGAGCGGAGACGCTCTGGGTTCACACATCTCCTGCGCGGAGGAATTAGGAAAATGTCAGCATGAAATTGATGAAAGTCCCGAAGAATAGCTCGCAGCTCCGCGGCAGGCTGCGAAGAGATGGGTGCTCGCCTCATTTCCACTTCGATGAGCTACAAACCATAAATATGATAATTAATTATTTAACACTAATTTGCATGATGGCTAGTGAAGCGCAGAACTTGTAATTATTTCATTGTTTTAATTGCTGCGGGGAGGCCGACTGAGGCCGCATCAGGGAAATATTGCGGCACCTTAACACCATGAGAATGCACAAATTCCTAGCGCACCCCAGCTCGCTCATAGCCAAGGTTTGCTCTTGGAATGGAGGATCCTGGAAGGGGAGAGGTGGCTCTGCAGAGCTGTGAAGGGGTAAGAGATATTCAAAATAAATACTGCCCTTGAACCCCCCCCCCCCCCTTCCACCGCCATTCTTGTATAAACAAACCAGTTCCTCGGAACAACTCTGACCGCACTTTGACCCAGTAGTCTCAAACTTTCCATAACGTCCCAACAGATCACCTAGCTTAACGTGCAAACATACTAGGCATGGGAGTGAAATTCCACTCTGCTCGCGGAGTTCGCAAAGTTCTGAAAAACTCCAGGTAGCGGCGTGGAGTGGAGGTTTTTTTCCTCCGCAGTTCGCGAGTGTGAGCGAGAAAAATCTTACTCCAGACCACCTCCTGGCAAGATTTTACAACGCGGGCGGTTGCAACTGGTCACTACCACTCGCGTTGAGAAACCGACCACTCATGTTGAGGAAGGTGCCTGTCGAGTAGAACATCTACTCAGGCGGGAGAAAGAAGCAGGGCCCTCTGGCCCCTGGTGGCGTTCGCACAGACTGTATAGCATGGAACAAACACCCGGTGCTAAAAATCAGCACGAGCAGCGCAACGTATCGTACTCTGGCGCTTGCGGAACTCCACGTAGCGCTCTGGAGTTTCTTGGTGACTTCATGGGACTAAGCAAACTACACCCAGGCCTAAAATTTTTTTTTTTTTTTATTGTAAGCAAGGTGATGTGAAGAATATTTGCAGTAAGCCTAACTAGTGACAATCGCTCATATAGCATTCTAACGGATCGTTTTCTTTCCACCTCAGATTAGCCTTACCCATATGCAAATCAGTCTATGTCATGCTCCAATAGGGACAGTCCAGTCCAAAGTGCCAAGCCTCGTCCTCTTTGAACCAGTCTGGAGTTGCATGTGGCTCTTAATGGAAGGAGCCTTGCCTGGCAGTTCTGGGGGGGCTGTTACTATGAGGGCAGGGTCAGCACTGATTTGCATAAGGTGGGACCAGGGCTTTAAGTGGGCTGTGTCCCTCAGATCTCAGATTTGGTAGTAATTAAAAACGGATATTGAAATAGGCCCTTTCAGGCTCTGTATTCATACCCTTAGCTTTATAGGCAAAAACAATACGTGTAAAAAAACGAATATATGGTTATGCTGTTTGCATGTATATTTCACCTGCTTTACTCAATTTTGCATGTCGTAAGAGTCTTAGTTTTTTCCAGGATGTAGTGTTCTGCATTTTATCCGTGTAGTGTATTGCTCTTGTGCACTGCATACTTTGAAATAAGTCACATCCAGGTGTTCATTACGGCCTCGATTGAAATGTGTTTAAAGGAAAGTGTAATACTATGCAAATGTGTGGGTAGGGTGGCACTCTATGGGGATTTTAGTTTATATGTTTAGTTTATATGTTGAAGCCACACCCTTAATTATATAGAATACGCATCTTTAACGGGCCCCCACTTTTTTCATCACCCTTGAAGCCCTGGGTGGGCCTTTGTCCAGGGTGGCACAATGGGTACATTTTGATGAACTGAAATACATCCCTGAGTGATTGCCCGTGGTGTAGGTTAATTCAAGCATTCCGTCCATCACCTTGTTGTTGTTGAAGTTTCTGTCAAAGAAGAACCATTTTGCCATTAAGAGCCGATTGAAATAGTGGTGCTCGTCCTTTTTAAAGGATCGTTTTTAGAGCCCTTTGCATCATTGTGGCATGTTTTGTCATGATGGCGGTGGCTAGCAACTACTGATTGTATCTTCATTATCTCTTTCTTTAACCACAGTGTTTAAAGATGATGTTTTGGTGTCTACAGCATCCTGATGGGAAGGGAGATTCAACTGTAGAGCCAATCCACTTCTCTTATGGTGTGATGAGGTGACCTTGCTGATCACTGTTGTAGCGTTGGTTGTTTTTGTGGGGCAATGCAGGAAATTAAATGGTGGTGGTGGGTCCATATGATCAAGAGGTCTCTCTTTACAGTGACTGGTCGAGACTGAGATATGCTTGTGACCGTTTCATGTGTCCTGTGTATAGGTCCAGAGAGAGTGCAGATGAGGGTCTCTAGGTGTGTTGTGATGTTTCTTGGCTGTGGATGGGTAAGGTGATTAAACCAGATGTTCAGGCCAGTGAGGATGCAATAGCTATGGTGGTGTAAGGTGATCTCCAGGATGGCATCTAATGGTGTTTCTGTGTTACTCAGTGGTGTTCTCCAAATCAGAAGAAATGATCAATATAATATCGGAGACCGGGAGCAGCAGACAGTGTCAGACAGCAGACAACAGAATAGAAGGGGGTTCCCCAAGGGGATTTGGGATGCTGGCAGGAAAATGGGGAAAGAACAGCTAAATAGAAACAAGAACTACCCTGCCAGGGTTTAATTTCAAGGTCCCACAAGGAGATCCTTACTGTCAAAAGTGGAGGTGACAAAGGATACGTATCAGAGCTGACAATACATCACACAAAATCAAAATCAATATGCCATTTTTATGAAAATATATATAATTTATTGATTATTTGTTAGATTTGAGTTTATGTAGAAAGTCCATATAAATGCTTAGAAGGAATATATATACATTGGTTTAAACTCTTACATAGTGTATATCTAAGTTGAAGTTAGGCAAAATGCATTCATTCAGGTCCCACACACTCCCACAGTCATCCACTAAAAATGCACTCACTCTCAACCTCACTCACTACATTAGTAATGCAATCACACATATAAAATTATAAGGTTACATTAAGGCCTGCAAGGGACATATCTTATGGCTGCTAGGGCTGAAATTACAACATGGAGGCAAAACAATGTGGATGGGGTAATTTAACAGAGACTACACTGGGGCCATTATGTGGGTCACGCCTAGACAGTGTCAGACAGGCCTATAGGGCACCAGGCAGTGTCTGGTCAACTGGTCAGTGTGTGGACCGTTTTTTGGCTGTTTGTGGGTCTGTTTTATGGTCTGATGGGTAAGTTTTTATGGTTGATTTCCCTAATACTACCACTAACATTACTTGCAGCAAGCCCTGATGCATGCATTCAACCATATCTTGCAAAATACCTAGACAAGTTGGGCTCGATTCACAGAACTAACTTAAGACAAAATCCTAAACTTACTATCATTTTGGTATTCACAGAAGGCACTTACTCATTTTGGTATTCACAAAAGGGACTTACTCATTTCGGTATTCACAGAAAATAGGAGTCCTAACTTTAGGACTCCTAAATGCCTTTTGTGAATACCATAAGTCTTCAAGTTAGGATTTTTCTCAATTTAGGAGTAGGAAAGTTAGAACTCCTTACTTTACTACTCTTAAACTGTGAAAAATCCTAACTTCAAGACTCTCAGTATTCACAGAAGGCATTTAGGAGTCCTAAAGTTAGTAGTCCTAACTTTACTACTCCTAAACTGAGAAAAATCCTAACTTTAAGACTTTCGGTATTCACAGAAGGCATTTAGGAGTCCTAAAGTTTGGACTCCTAACTTCTGTGAATACTGAAATGAGTAAGTGCCTTCTGTGAATACAAAAATGAGTAAGTGCCTTCTGTGAATACCAAAATGGTAGTAAGTTTCGGATTTTGTCTTAAGTTAGTTCTGTGGATCGGGCCTGTTGTCTTTACAAGTTAAAAATGGACCCAATTTGTAAATCTGGACTACTTTTATGATTCACCAGTGGGGCCACTTTCATTTTGGTGCCATGGCCCATTTTGTGTCCCTGTCCGACCCTGGCATCAGATTAAGGGAGTTGAATACTTTATTGTACTGAAGGCTTGAATACTTGTGCTTTGTAAGGAGTGAATAAAAGCAACTGCACCAACCCTTGTGAGGATTCTATATCCAGCCTTCTACCGACTCTTAAAGAATCATCTCTTTACCAGCCTTCTACTGACTTGTGGAGCATTGTCTCCTGATCAGCTTTCTACTAAATGGTGAAGCATCGTCTCCGGGCCAGCTTTCTACTAACTCATGAAGCTTCGTCTTCTGACCAGACTTCTACTGACTGGTGAACAATCATCTCCTGACTAGCCTTCCACTGACTGGTGAAGCATTGTCTACTGACCAGGTGTTAGCGATGGATAGAGGGGTAGATTTAGGATGGATTTCCAATCCAAAATGATTATTTGGGTAAGCAAACAAGCATTGGAAAGGAGGCAGCTCAGCTAGTTAGGAGGGATACAGTGAGTGGTGGGAGATTGTTTTTATGGAGCCAAGTGCCAAGCTACCAGAGGGTGAGCACAGGTTAATTTACGGTCTGTATCTGACTAACCCTGAGTTGGATTGTGGTTCCTGCTAGGACAGGGTGCACACCTCTGCCAACCAGAAACTTAGGGCTCATTTACAAGAGGCCTGCACCACCAGAGCGCCACAGTTATTTACGCTCCGGTAGAACGAGCCTCTCAATCATATCTATGAGTTGATGCATTGTCACCCTGCATGGCTTCGTATGGCCTCATAGATATGGAGTAAGGCAGGGCAGTGCAAATTGCTGCATTGCCTTATTCTGCATCAAGGAGGTGGTCCATGGGTGTTGCGGTGGGTGTTCCCTTGCAACACTCATAGCTATTGATGCTGCCACAGATTTACAAAATCATAGCAAGCTGGGCAGTGCCAAAACCTTACACCTACCCAGAACAGGCATAACAGAAATGTTTTAATTTCTCCTCGTTTTTTCCTCTTTCCAGGTGTGCTAAATTCTGCAGCATACATAGAATGAGGACAATGCCTTTCGGGATTGCTTTTGTCCCTTCCTGCACAAAACAGTCCAGCATGCAACACAGACACCCTTGCACCCGGGTGCAAGCATACCCGAATTGGAGCTAGGCAGCCAAAAAGGCACCAGAGCAATGGGAAAGGGTAGTCTATATCATAAATACGGCACATTCCTGCCCTTTCCATTCAATGCGGGGCAGCACAGAAAAGTAACTTGCTGGCTACCCTGCATCAAAAATTCATAAATGAGGCCCCAGTTTCTAAAATAGTAATCAGATCAGCGTTGAGAATATAAATTGTGGTTTTTCAGTGCCTTATTATAAATTGGTGTAGACTAACAATCCATACCTAAGAACAATTTGATTCAATTGTCTCTGATCTTCATTTTCATTTTTTTCGGTCATCGCTGACTGCCATTTTCATTTATCTATTCTCCCTTATTTGCATTTTAAAATATTTCTAAAATTATGTCTCTGACTGGAGGTTCTACATCTGCATGTACACCTGCAGAAATGGACTTTAAACTAGCCAATCTGGAGGGTTACACTGTGGCTCAGCTCAAGTATTTCTGCATGGACTTTGGGCTACCTGTAAAGAGCTCCACCAAGAAAGTGAAACTGCAAAAGGCACTGAGGGCCTGGTCAGAACCCCATGCTGCATTGAATGTGACCCCAGAGGAAGAGGTGGAGCTCGATGAGAAGATTGATTTGGACCAGGACGCAGAGGAGGGTCTTGGACTGCTACCTGTGGAGAGGTGGCGGGGCAGGGCAATGTCCTGCAAGGATTGAGGATTCCACCAAGGGCAGGGAGCAGTGTGTCATCCAGAGACCTGTCCCCAGATGTGCTGGAGGACAGAAGGGAGGAGAGAAAGCTTGTCAAATAAAAACCGAGGCAGAGCAAAAGAAATTGGCATGAAGGGGAGAATTGCTTTGGAATGTTTGGCTCGTGAGATGAACCTTAAGGAACTGGACCTCAAGGCCAGGCAGGCAGAGAACAGCAGTGATAGGGGCAGCGTTTATTCAGTGCCGTCTGTAGACAGGAGGGTTGACGTACCTAAGAAGCTGATGCCTGACTTTGTGGTGGGATACAACAATGATAAGTGGTTTTAGGACTATGAGATTGCCCTGCAGCTGTGCAAGATCCCTGAGATTAATTGTGGGGCTAGTCCGTGGAGGCAGGGGAACATCCTTTACAACGCAACTTTTTCAACGCTGTACCTTCACCACGGAGGTATTACAACGCAAGTCGTTACAACGACTTGCGCTGGGGGGCGCTGTAGGATAGGAAATAGTGTAATTTACTATCCAGCACCTTCCCTACTATCCACGGGGACTGGAGTTGGAATAGTAAATTAAACTATTCCACTTTTCAGCGCCCCTCAACACAAGTCGTTGTAACAACTTACGTTGTAAAACCTGCGTGGTAAAGGCATGCGTTGTGAAAGCATGCATTGTAACAACATACATCTGTGGAGGCATATTCCTAGTGAGGGGAGGGACACCCTTCTGGCCCTGGAGCAGGAGGACAGGATGAGGTATCCCCTCATGAAGAAAGCTTTTATCAGGATAAATGGTCTGATCCCAGAGAAGTATAGGCTGAGGTTCAGGGACAGTTAGAAAGTGCCCCTACAGTACAGGGTGTGTGTTGTGGATTCATTTTACAAGGCACTGGATGGTTGGGTGAATGAGGTGAATGATTACAAAGAGCTGTAAGATCTATTTGCTAGACAGCACATGTTAAGTAATTCTTTTCCAGATCTGCGCCAACACTTGATTGATAATAGGCTCACTGACCTCAGGGAACTTGCTAAGGAGATGGATGCCGGCTCAGCACCAGGGTCCATTAGAAGTTATCTGGGGGGGATCACCCCAGGGTGGGCAGAGTCCTCACCAGAAGAAGAAGGTGGGACAAAAATAAAAGCACAGTGTTCTCTATATGGCCCCTAACTAATTCTTAGGGTCAGGACTCCCACCCCTCTACTGAGAAGAAGACAAAATGGTTCCCTGACAGGAGATCTGCAGAGAAGGCACCCTTGAAGTGCTTTTAGCACAAACAGAAAGGGAACTTGAAGGGAGTAGCCAAGTGTCCTAAGCCGGTACAGCCCACGACCCATGGGAAGTTACTTAGGTTGGCTAGTGTATTGTTTGGGGAGAAGATTGTTCCAGATAGTTTGAGGGACAGAGTAGAGGTTACCATAGTGTGCCTGGGTGAGGAAGAGAAGTCACAGTTTACCCACATGCCTGATAATACCAAGAAGTGCAAGCAGTGGGTCACCATTAAAGGGCAGAGTGTGGAGGCTCTGAGAGACACACGGAGCCAGCATGACAACCATCAGGTTTCATCTGCCATCTTCAGAGCAGGCAGTCCCTAATGTGTTCCACCAAGTTGTTGCTGCTGACAACCATGAGAGCCACTACCGCGTAGCTCTGGTTCCCTTTGAGTGGGGGGAGAGAGTCTCAGGTACTTTGAGGGTAGCTGTGAGTCCATCCATGCCTTTGGATTGTCTGCTTGGTAATCACCTGGAGCACACTGCCTGGAAGGATGTGGAGCTCAGGTCACCCTTCAAGATATTGGGGTTGCCTGAGTTGGTGTGGCTAACAACACGGTCCATGGCAGCCCATGAGCGGGTTCAAGAGGACCTGCATGAATGGCCCAGATGCCTGTCAAAAAGAGGAAGGCAAGGGGGCAGGAAGCTAGCTCCTGAAACACTGATGGTCCTGGAGGAGGGTGACCCTGAGGGAGATGCCCCAGTACTTACAGGGGTATATGTGGTTGACCTGAAGAACCTCCCTCAGCTATCTAACTGGAAGCAGGAAAGCGACCCACCAGAGAGGAGTTCTTCAAGGCACAGAAGGAGTGCCCTACTCTTGTGGGTCTTTGGCAGCACGCTGAGACCGAGGCAGCTGGCGACACCTCTGGCAAACAATGCTTACTAGGAAAATGGTCTCTTGTTTAGTGAGCCTGTCCTACCTGCCAGGCAACGGCAAGTGAGGGGAAAAGTGCAAGCCCCCCTGCGACCTTTCCCTGTCATTAATCCCCCTTTTGAGATGGTTGGCATCAACATTGTGGGGCCTCAGGTTCTCAAGACACCCATAGCTTCAGATTTGTTCTGGTCTTGGTGGATCATGCTTCCCAGTACCCAGAAGCTATATGTATTAGGATTGTGACTGCTCCTGCTGTCGCCAGGGCACTGATCTGTTTCTTTACCCATGTGGGTTTCCCCAAGGAGGTGGTATCTGACCGAAGTACCAACTTCTTGTCTGGATACTTGAAGACCATGTGGAAGGAGAGTAAGAAAACCGACAAATTCTTCAATCCTTATCACCCGAAACTAATGGGTTGGTTGAATGATTCAGCCAAACTCTCAAAGGTATGATTATGGGTCTACCTGAACTCGTGAGGCATTAGTGGGCCGTCCTCCTGTCATGTCTTTTGTTCACCTACATGGAGGTACCACAGAAGTGGTTTGACTTCAGTCCTTTTGAGCTTCTATATGGGCACCCTGTGAGAGAACCATTTAGTTTGGTTAAGGAAGACTGGGAGCAAGCTCCCAAGAACCCACATGTTAAAAATACTTATAAAGCACATGTACACCACTCGGTTTCTTGGCGCTAGGTTCTAGGAAGTCCTGGCGCTAAGTGATACATACATAAATCTGGCGAAGTCAAAACTGGAGGGGAGCACTCAGGAGCAGGTCCTTGGACAAGAAAAGAAATTATGGAGGTGTTGGAAAAAGAGGCAGCATCTGTGAGGCCTGTACAAATAACATGACTAAATTTGTCCTTCACTGGGAACCAAACACCCAATTGTAGCACCTGACTCTCAGAGGGTAGCGTTGCAACCAGTCTGAGGCCTACTCAAGGTAGGTGGTGTGGGCTAGTAATCGCCATGTGCAGCTGCACAGAAATAACATTCAATAATTGATTGTCCAGTCTGTACTTTGCTTTATAAAGGTAAGTGTACAATTATTAAACACACACACTACTCAAAACTATGCACCAATTTACAAATATACATAAGCTGTTGGAAATACTTTGTGACATTGCATAACATCTCCACCCCTCCCGCAGGGGTGTGTGGTCTGGTACCACCACTCCCATGTATGCACATCATCTTGCCCCAAATGCAGTTAGTTGATCATAACCGGGGGTGTGGGCCCTGCACACTGGCACCTTCCCAGTGGCGACCCACCCCATTACCTCAACGAGCATTAAAAACGGGTACAACTGCCTTGGTGACACATTACACCAACAGATTATCTCCTACTGACCATAAAGTATCCCCCTCTACATCTTAAGGGCAAACAGCCTGGGTTGTTCCTCACCCAACAGCAGCAGCAAGAATACACGTTTAAGCATCACTTTAGAATGACAGTACTCATCACATTTGTGTATTATTAGAATGTATTACAATTACAGCCCCTAAAGGCATCACAGATGAAATCACAGAATTACGCCTATACAGCCAGACACCCTAACAGGAATGTCTGGCAACATAGCCCCACTTTGCTTATGACATTACCTTAAACTAGTACTCTATATTACACAGTTGACCTTCAGTCCCTCTAAAAGAAAATGACACCTCATCACCTCCATAAAATGCCCTTCTCCAGAAATCCCCAACTCAGCCCTTCCCTCCTGGATGCACTTCTCAATACACTCTCAACTGTAGAACAAAAGTTCCAGCCCAGAAGCTGTGAAAGGTAGACTGAGCCCTTGAGGGGTTATTCCTTTCAAGTCCCCATGTGACTTAGGGAGGGACTCTTCTTCATGCTGGGCGGAGGAGACTGCGCTTCTCCAGCAGCTCCCCCAGCACCTTTGCACATGCATGGTGGTGACCCCACTCTCCTGGGGCCACCACATGCCGTTAAAACGCTGGGTTGCCCTTGCAGGCCGGTCTTGGCCTGCAAGGCATTATGGGTGTTGCCGCATAATTGATGAGCGTCTCTCCCACTACTCCCAAGAGAGCTGTGATGTGGGCCTCTGGCCGCTTCTTGGGCCTCAGTGGAGGGCCCGGTCCATCCGGACCCCCAGCTGACTATATGCGGCTCGGGCAGCCCAGCCCCGGCCGCTCCTTCGAGTTCTCAGGGGCCGGTCCCACCCGGGCCCCTCGCACCTTCGATGGTCATCTTGGGGGCCCAGGTTCAACCTGGGGCCCTTGTATGCCTGTTCGGTGGAGGGCAGCCCAGGAAGCCCACCCCCGGCTCCCCCCACCAGTTCTCCACCCGGCCAGCACTTTTCAGCACTGCAGCGGGAGCCGGCTCCTGTCTTCGGGTCTGCGGCAGATGCTTGGATTTTGTGGATCCTCCTGGACTCCGAGGGAGTGCGGTTACACTCCCCCGCCTACTCCCGCCCATCGGGGCCCAGGGTTGGGGTCCTGGGTCTTTCCTCCTACTCTTCCTAACTTCTTAGGGGTCAAAGGTCGCCTACATTCTGAGGGCCATATCTCAGCCCCTGGGGGGCCGATTTGCCCCATGTTCGCGTCTTCTTGCTCCTGGTGGTGTCACCCAGCCACTGGGAGCACTCGCCTTTGCCCTCTGGGTCTCCAAGAGGGTGCATTCTGCAGGGAGCGGTCTTCTCTGGCTCCCTGTGCGAGCCTTTCACCTGGCTATCCTCCTGGCTCTCCTGTTGGGCTTCTCTTCTCCCTGCGCAGAGGCCCCTGCTTCTGCGCACCGGTCCTGGGCTCTTCTTCTGGCGCTGTTAGAGGCCTGGGAGGCAGTTAGGGGGGTCCTTCTTCTAACTTGCCATTACCAGGCTCCAGCACCTTCCGTCTCAGCAGACCACACCCCAGAGAGAGCTTTTCTTCCTGTGCAAGCACTTTTTAAAAGTTGAGTAGGGGGCTGGCAGGAAGTCTCTGTTGGTCCTATCAAACAGCGACGCATCACTTCCCTGCCCCTGCTCCCTCCTTCTTGTCCAGCCACTGGGTTTGTTCAAAATGGTGTCATCCAGGATCTCTGGTCACATGGTCTCTGTAGCCCTTTCCCCCCATGTTGCCTTCCCTCCTTGGTGCAGCCTGGTTCCAGGCACCTAGTGATGGAAGAGCCTGTAGCCCCACCCATCTTCTCTACCTGGAGAGAAGGCCTTAGCTTGTGGAAGAATGGTTATCAATCCATCCTGCTGAGGTCAGCCCTGAGCCAGGGTCTGCTCATGGCTGGCTCAGAGAAATATAACAGTTCTGTATGACCCAAAAGCAGTACACATATGACTGTGGACGCTGCAGAATACTTCTTTTCACATCCGCTACAGTGGACTTTAGTGCCTGTCTAGAATCTGTAGTCCTTATGGAAGTTAATCTAGCACATGGGTTCCCCATCCCCATAGGAGGATAATGAAGTTAAGAACAGTAAAACACACTGACTGTCCCTGGTATGTTCCTACCCAGATGTATACCGCCTATTCCATGTCACCATTCAATTCTGCATACGTCCTGCCACACCATTCCCTCTGTAGAAGCTCCTGGACTGCGCATGCTAGGAATCTCCCCTGCGCAGCCCCTACACGTGTGCACACGCATGTACACATATGTCTACATGGAACCAGCCCGGTGTCCCTTACTTCAGCTGCTGCGCAGTGGCCTGGTCAAGCCAGGGGGACACCAGTAAAATCCCCATGCAGTCCCTTACATCCGGAGTTCAGTGTGGGTGAGTCCCAACTTATGAGGCTCCCCACAGTAAAAGCTCAACAATTAGGTGCTCAAAAAGCAAAAAGTCCGGGCGGCCCATAGGGTCAGAACCACATTCTAAAAGGAGGAAATTAGGCATAGAGTTATGTCAGGAAAGCACATGTTGAAGTTAACCTCTGTTTATAATATAGGTTGATAGAGCAATTTTTAGAAAAAACACAGAAAAATGCAGGCAAAGGGCTAAGGCATGGCAAATTATCAGAAAACATACAACCTCTCAAAAAAAGGAAAATTTAAAGCAAGGAATAATTTACAATTATTATATTTGGCAAGCTGCTCATATC
Source organism: Lissotriton helveticus (assembly GCF_964261635.1). NCBI lineage: Eukaryota > Metazoa > Chordata > Amphibia > Caudata > Salamandridae > Lissotriton > Lissotriton helveticus. Next base: position 409,828,496 of record NC_136062.1, read on the forward strand.
TATCAGACATAGGTGGTACACAGTATACATCTTAAATCAAGGCTGTCCAGTCTTCCGTTCTGTTCAATCTTCTATTGAAGCTGTCCGTTTTTAGGTATCCCTTTAAGTTCCACTTTGTGCAGAAAAGTGGTAATGTCACATACTAATTCAGGTAATTTTACAACTTAAATCACTTGCCAACTGATGTCATTTTCACTGTGTCAAGCTGTGTTGTAATGCTCGACCAATGGTGCGGTGGTCACCTTGCACCTAAGGCAGCTGTGGTGTTGGCAAATGCTTATTCGTATTTTCCGAGTGGTTTGGACAATTTATAAATCAAATTGCATGGACAAGTGATTGCATACATTACATCAGAGGTATTGCAGTTGGAGAAATCTTTAAAACCAATGCACATTGTATTATACATAAATTCTTTTGATTCAATTCTGCAGTCACTCACACTGCAGTCACCACATTTGTAATGGCCCGCCAGTGGTATGGTTCCCCAGAAATCATGTAGTGTGAGTTGAGTTCTTGATGAAGGGAGGCATACTTTGACCAGATGGTCTTTAACGTTTTTTGCCCTTTTGAAGGCAAAAAGAGGGTGTTTCAATAACAAGTCGCCCGTGTTTAGGTGTTATATTCCCGTGTTAGGCACATGTCGTGAGGCGGCTTATTTCTTACATTATCCTCATAATAACATTCCGGCGGTGAAATTTTGCACATATTTTCATCCACGACAATGCTGGATTAGTTTCTCTGAAACTACTTTGTTTAGACATCTCGCTTCACACAACATTATCACAATGCCGCGAACATCATGTACAAGACCTCTTTACGCACTATGTACAAATATGGTTCTATCTTTATCCATGGGGTGACAGGGCTGTCTACGTATTCATAACATCACTAATCTACACGTATATCACAGAGCTGCTTTCCATTATAAATAATGAGGACACCAATAGATTAGCAGAGAATGCACATTAGCTGACACTGAGGGTCGCTGCATGCTGAGACTTCACTACACATTAGTCTGACATCTCTGTGACAGAGTGTCAACTTTGTCACTGAGACAGGCTCCGACATTCTCTCCTACCAGGTAATGGGGTTGGCTTTTCCCTAGGTGTAATTCTTGGCTCTACACCTACACACACTATAGGTGCACTTAGAATAGGGTTTGCATAATCGAAGAATACTTGATTGCTGTCTTGTTATATATGCCTACATATATATAGTCTTAGCACTATGGTAGAACTATATTTATTCTTTACTCTTTTGGTGCTCGTAATCACTTTTATCTGCTTCTGTATATTAATCATTGCAGCACACGTTTTATACAAGAATAAAATTGGTTCAATAAACATATTGAAAATATCCCACAGTGTATTCTTTGTATACTTTTCTGAGAATAAGTAAGCACGATGACTGGGTGAAAGGTTCTATACTGTTTTCAGAATTCCTGAGGGGTCAGGTTGTCATGTTCAGTGGTTGCCAGAAACCGTTCACTCCCTGGTAAGGTACGAAGGGGCTTACAGTGGCGCTGTGAGCTAGCTGGTCTAAAGGCCAACATATCCTGCGGGGGTGTCTGGAATCAGTCTAGGCACCAAGCCCCTAGTTTATTTTGTCCAAACAAATGTGCAGATCCTGAAGATTAGTAGAAACTACACGAGATAGGGTGTGCCAATGTCGAACCACTATTTTCGCTATAGTATTGACAATGGGTGAGAATGCGGTAACACAGGCTATTCTGTTTGTCTTCTGCTTGGGTTTAGAGGAGAATAATGCCTCACAGTGACTATAACATGCCCTCCTCCTGGACCTGGTAATACGTTTCTCAGGATAACCCCTTGCCATCATTTTCATTTTCAATGTTTCAGCTTCTTTGAGAAAATCATTTTTGAAAAACCTATTTCTCCTAATCCTCAGAAATCAATAATATGGTTTGGAGTCCAGAAGTGCCTTAGGATGGTGGCTGGAATAGGCCAGAAGTACTTTGCGTTCTATGGTTTGCGAAAGAGTGTCATGTAAAGTTCGCCCTCTTTGTTTTTGATCAGTAGGTCCAAAAAGGAAACTGCCTCTGTACTAAACCCTGGTGGTTGTTATTGAGCCACATTACGAAGCTGGTCCAGTCAGTCCCATTGCCATTCCAGATTAAGAAAATATCATCAGTATACCTCTTCCAGATTTTTATTTTCTCATGTAAGGGATTGGTATCGGAAAGTATGGTGGTATATTCAAAACTGTCCATAAAGAGAATGGCAAGATTAGGTACATACGTGAATTTCCCTTAATTTGCTGATAGTACTGTCCATCACATTGAAAAGAAAATTCTATTTAGTTTCAACTGTAGTAGTTATAAAATCAGAAGGTACAGGGTGGGGGGAGTTCTCTTCTGTCAAGTGTCTGCCTGATAACCTCCATCCCTTCTCTTTGGGGAATACTCGTGTATAGAGATTCTATTTCCATGGTACAAAGAAGGCAACTATAGTGTTATCAAACGGCATCTTTTCAATTTGAATAATCATTTCTGTGCTGTTCTTGACAAAGTTTCTGGTATTGGACACATAGCCTCCAATATAAAAGTCGATATTTTGGCCAATTGGTTTAAATATAGTTCCGCAGCCCGACACTTGTAAAGATGGCCAAAATTATGGCCTGTAATTCCTTTGTGGGGTCCCCTGGCAGTCTAATGTTCCTGATTAGATAGGGTCTAATGAATTCTTTTTTATAAAAATTAGAATTTTGTAAAACAATACTACATCCTTGTCAGTGGGTTTGACAACTATCTGGTCATTAAATGCAAGTTTATTGAGTGCCTTCCTCTCAACTAGGGATATGTTATATGGGACAAACAGTTTTTGCTGTACCTAATTACAATTGTCTTTTAGTACCAATTTCTCAAAAGTGTGCACCTCAGGTGGAATAGAGGATTGATGTGGTGAAAATGTAGATGGGGTCGAAAGTTCGTATGTGCATTCGAATGATTGTATGTGTTATCTTTAAAAAAACACACTGTTTAATTTTACGAAAACATCTGAGCCTGTCAGTTTGTATTACTAAGAAGTTGGTCGAACTGCAGGAACAAATAACAGACCTCTGCTGAGCAAGGGTTCTTCAGTCGAGGACAGTATGTGTGTTGAGAGGTTAAAACTTGGTATAGTTTGTTCATTATCAATAGTAGGGTCTGAATTGTTGTTTCCTGGTTGCCCCATTAGTAATACTTTTGTCGTGTCTGCCTTTCGCCTGGTGTGTTGAATTGCTATTGCACTCGCCCTCTTCTGCTTAGGTGGGTGGCACAATCAGTGCTGCAGGTACACTAATAGAATTTAATTTACAGGCCAGGAGCACAGGTAGTGCCACTTTACTAGGGTCTTACACGCTAATTAAGCATGACAGTTGGGTATAAGCCACTTCTACCAAGTTTTAAGGTAACAGCACACGCATGTTAGCACTGGTAAAGTGTGAAAAACGATAAAGCCAGCAAAACAGTCAGCAATACTGGAGGTCTGAGGGAAAAATGTTTGGGGTAAACCAATACCCCGGAGCCAGGACTAACATGCGACCTATGCATTCTAAGTTCTCCTGAAAGATTTCCAATACACTACAACTGCCTTCAGCAAGGTGCTCCTATACTGCCTAATATGGTACGGTTAGCCCAGTTTTTTATCGGATAGATCATTCGACAGTCTGTGGTCAGCTGCTTCCTCAGCTGAGGCAACAGTTCATGGAAGGAGGTTGCTGTGAATCAGACCTTGGAAGATAGATCTGGCACCGTAGTCCCTAGTCCGAAGCCGCAATATTTCGCTGGAAATATTATCACCAAAGCGCTAAGCGTTGTTGAAACAGCGCTAGCCTGGCGATAATTTCCAGCGATAATAAAAAAAAGGCGCTAAGCGCGTTTAGCGATAATTATTGCTGCGGCTTGCTAATATGCCCCGAATATCTTCTGCAGTTCAGGTAGAAGCCTCCAGAAGCCTGGTACCAATGTTCACAATTACCAAGAGACTCCGGAAAGAGACTCCGTGTAGAGTGCATCGTGGATCTCATTGCCATGGGTGCAGCACCACAGAAACAGAAAACTCTGGGGCCCTTATTCGATTTTTGTGATAGGCAATGATTGCTTACGGGTAATTGTCATTATTGTTGACCTGAAAGGGTAAAAACTGCTGTTAACACCCTGACCACAGGGCATTAACACATCATCATTGCATATCAAGGGCACACCTAAGTTTCTGGGGAGTTCTATTTAGATATGTACAATAATTCTCTTTCTTGGGATGCATGTGCTTTATGTTACTAAAGTTGTTGTCAAAGTTTATTAGCTTTTCAAGTAGCAGGGAAAATTGTGCCTGCAGCAAGAACACTTCGCATATGACAGCAGGTTTCTCCCGTTACTGGGTCACCGGTCCTCATGGTGAACACCGTTGGACCTTTCTAGTCTAATTAACGTGGCTGCGGCACAGGTATCGGATTTAATGACCTCACAAATCAAAGCAGTGAGGGCCCAAAGGAGCCCGGGGAGTGCTGGCGGACTTCGAAGTCTAGTTTTTACATGTATGATGGATTAAAACGGGTGCCCCGGGCTTCCCCGAGATAAACACGGCGTGCTCGGCATCGTGAATGGAAGGAGAGGGATTTGCATCAGCAGTACTTGTGCGATGTCTTGTGCAATCGAAGCAGCCATTATCCACCTCTCTGGAGCAATGGAATGTGCCATGGATGGCGAAGAGACAGCGCGTTACGTAGGAGCGTCGCGTGATTTACGTCTGCCTGGCACAGTGTGTTAGATGATGGGGACGCTCTAGACTCCTGTGTCTTTATTTGGAGTGATCAGCATAAATACGTCATTTACAATTAATACTGTTCTCTTAAATTGGTCTTGTGTTGGTGTATATAGAGCACTTCCCATTCCCCTTGTGATGCATAATGCGCTTTCTTAATTGTTGAGTGAGTAGCTACTTGGTGTCATTTATATAGCGCTTTCACTTTTTATATTGCACCAACACGGCTCAAATACTCCACATAGTTGGATGTCACTGAGCTCACAAAAGAACCCACCCTACATATGTCCTGCAAGCTGTACAAATCCCTGCTGAGCATAATTACAGCCACTCACATGCTATGTACGTTCTACTTCCCAGGCAATGCACGTACTGCTGCCAGACAATGATCATACTGCTAGAGAGGCAATGTACCTACTGCTGCCAGGCAATGATCATACTGCTAGGGATGCAATGCACCTACTGCTGCCAGGCAATGATCATACTGCTAGAGAGGCAATGTACGTACTGCTGCCAGACAATGATCATACTGCTAGGAAGGCAATGCACGTACTGCTGCCAGGCAATGATCATACTGCTAGGAAGGCAATGCACGTACTGCTGCTAGGCAATGATCATACTGCTAGGAAGGCAATGCACGTACTGCTGCCAGACAATGATCATACTGCTAGGGAGGCAGTGCACGTGCTGCTGCCAGACAATGATCATACTGCTAGGAAGGCAATGCACGTACTGCTGCCAGGCAATGATCATACTGCTAGAGAGGCAATGTACGTACTGCTGCCAGACAATGATCATACTGCTAGGGAGGCAATGCACGTACTGCTGCCAGACAATGGTCATACTGATAGAGAGGCAATGCACGTACTGCTGCCAGGCAATGGGCATACTGCTAGGGAGGCAATGCACGTACTGCTGCCAGGCAATGGGCATACTGCTAGGGAGGCAATGCACGTACTGCTGCCAGGCAATGATCATACTGCTAGGAAGGCAATGCACGTACTGCTCCCAGGCAATGATCATACTGCTAGGGAGGCAATGCACGTACTGCTGCCAGACAATGATCATACTGCTAGGAAGGCAATGCACGTACCGCTGCCAGGCAATGATCATACTGCTAGAGAGGCAATGTACGTACTGCTGCCAGGCAATGATCATACTGCTAGGAAGGCAATGCACGTACTGCTGCCAGGCAATGATCATACTGCTAGGATGGCAATGTACGTACTGCTGCCAGGCAAGGGTCATACTGCTAGAGAGGCAATGTACGTACTGCTGCCAGGCAATGATCATACTGCTAGGAAGGCAATGCACGTACTGCTGCCAGGCAATGATCATACTGCTAGAGAGGCAATGTACGTACTGCTGCCAGACAATGATCATACTGCTAGAGAGTCAATGCACGTACTGCTGCCAGGCAATGATCATACTGCTAGGAAGGCAATGCACGTACTGCAGCCAGGCAATGATCATACTGCTAGGAAGGCAATGCACGTACTGCTGCCAGGCAATGATCATATTGCTAGGAAGGCAATGCACGTACTGCTGCCAGGCAATGATCATACTGCTAGGTAGGCAATGCACGTACTGCTGCCAGGCAATGAGCATACTGCTAGGAAGGCAATGCACGTACTGCTGCCAGGCAATGATCATACTGCTAGGAAGGCAATGCACGTACTGTTGCCAGGTAATGATCATACTGCTAGAGAGGCAATGCACGTACTGCTGCCAGGCAATGATCATACTGCTAGAGAGGCAATGTACGTACTGCTGCCAGACAATGATCATACTGCTAGAGAGGCAATGCACGTACTGCTGCCAGGCAATGATCATACTGCTAGGAAGGCAATGCACGTACTGCTGCCAGGCAATGATCATACTGCTAGAGAGGCAATGTACGTACTGCTGCCAGGCAATGATCATACTGCTAGAGAGGCAATGCACGTACTGCTGCCAGGCAATGATCATACTGCTAGGAAGGCAATGCACGTGCTGCTGCCAGGCAATGATCATACTGCTAGGAAGGCAATGCACGTACTGCTGCCAGGCAATGATCATACTGCTAGGAAGGCAATGCATGTACTGCTGCCAGGTAATGATCATACTGCTAGAGAGGCAATGCACGTACTGCTGCCAGGCAATGATCATCCTGCTAGGGAGACAATCCACGTACTGCTGCCAGGCAATGATCATACTGCTAGAGAGGCAATGTACGTACTGCTGCCAGACAATGATCATACTGCTAGGAAGGCAATGCACGTACTGCTGCCAGGTAATGATCATACTGCTAGAGAGGCAATGCACGTACTGCTGCCAGGCAATGATCATACTGCTAGGAAGGCAATGCACGAACTGCTGCCAGGTAATGATCATACTGCTAGGGAGGCAATGCATGTACTGCTGCCAGGCAATGATCATACTGCTAGAGAGGCAATGTACGTACTGCTGCCAGACAATGAGCTTACTGCTATGAAGGCAATGCACGTACTGCTGCCAGGTAATGATCATACTGCTAGAGAGGCAATGCACGTACTGCTGCTAGGCAATGATCATCCTGCTAGGGAGGCAATCCACGTACTGCTGCCAGGCAATGATCATACTTCTGGAGAGGCAATGTACGTACTGCTGCCAGGCAATGATCATACTGCTAGAGAGGCAATGCACGTACTGCTGCCAGGCAATGATCATACTGCTAGGAAGGCAATGCTCGTACTGCTTCCAGGCAATGATCATACTGCTAGAGAGGCAATGTACGTACTGCTGCCACACAATGATCATACTGCTAGAGAGGCAATGAACGTACTGCTGCCAGGCAATGATCATACTGATCAGAAGGCAATGCATGTACTGCTGCCAGGCATTGATCATTCTGCTAGGAAGGCAATGCACGCACTGCTGCCAGGCAATGATCATACTGCTAGGAAGGCAATGCACGGTCTGCTGCCAGGCAATGATCATACTGCTAGAGAGGCAATGTACGTACTGCTGCCAGACAATGATCATACTGCTAGAGAGGCAATGCACGTACTGCTGCCAGGCAATGATCATACTGCTAGGAAGGCAATGCACGTACTGCTGCCAGGCAATAATCATACTGCTAGGAAGGCAATGCACGTACTGCTGCCAGGCAATGATCATACTGCTAGGAAGGCAATTCACGTACTGCTGCCAGGCAATGAGCATACTGCTAGGAAGGCAATTTACGTACTGCTGCTAGACAAAGATCATACTGCTTGGGAGGCAATGCACGTACTGCTGCCAGGCAATGATCATACTGCTAGAGAGGCAATGTGCGTACTGCTGCCAGACAATGATCATACTGCTAGGGAGGCAATGCACGTACTGCTGCCAGGCAATGATCATACTGCTAGAGAGGCAATGTACGTACTGCTGCCAGACAATGGTCATACTGCTAGGGAGGCAATGCACGTACTGCTGGCAGGCAATGATCATACTGCTAGAGAGGCAATGCACGTACTGCTGCCAGGCAATGATCATACTGCTAGGAAGGCAATGCACGTACTGCTGCCAGGCAATGAGCATACTGCGAGGAAGGCAATGCATGTACTGCTGCCAGGCAATGATCATACTGCTAGGAAGGCAATGCACGTACTGCTGCCAGGCAATGAGCATACTGCTAGGAAGGCAATGCACGTACTGCTGCCAGGCAATGATCATACTGCTAGGAAGGCAATGCACGTACTGCTGCCAGGCAATGATCATACTGCTAGGAAGGCAATGCATGTACTGCTGCCAGGCAATGAGCATGCTACTCGCTGCACAATGCACACATTGCTAGGTAAGCAATGCATGTACCACTGCCAGGGCAATGCACATACTACTAGGCGAGTAATGCACGGTCTAACAGGTGGACAATGCCCATCCTAGTCAGAAGGCAAATATCTGACTAGGTAAAGACCTCCAGCCAAAGTCATAACACACTATAGTGCATTGTAACACCTCTAACCAAAGGCAAAAAGAAGCACCAGAATATATTGTAACACACTAATGACTGAATCATGCACGTGGGAACACCTGAAGCACACGTACTGTACTGATTAGTCAGCTCAAACAACAAGATATCATACTCCTCCTACATAACGCAGAATTCTCAAGGCCATAGGTATGCAGGGAGTGCTGCAAGGCCATACTGATGTGCACATTCTAAACAAATCATTCTAACATGACCTGTCACATTTAGTATTCATGCTACAAATACATATATCTATATTCAGGACTTCATATGTATGCTGTGGTTATTCAGAGTTGGATGAAAGTGTGACACAGGATTTGACCTCACACTTGCCATTACAAATGGCATCTCAAATCACAGTCGCACCTAAGAGTATGTGAAGTAGGCCTGAGTAGAGTTTGCCGAGTCTCCATGAACTCCACGAAGTGGCTGAGAAAAGACACCCGCTACATGAAGTTCGGCGAGTGGGTGGAGTTCCTCAGCACGTCCATTTACGTGTATTTTCATATCAAATGCAGCGCGGAGTGCGTCCTCGCGGTGGAAATCACATGTAAACGTTACCACTCGGTTTCCATGGGACCAGCCATCTTGTTTTCTCTGTTCAGTTCATGATTCTAGGCCTATTTGTGAATTCATTGTTGTCCTTTCAATCCTCCATCCTCCCAATGAATCTACCCCTAAGTTGTTTTTTTTATTTTTAGTGTGAGTTTTTGTGTCTTTGTATTTTGCGTTTTCAGTTTTTTTTGTGCTTATCATGACTTTTTGTACTTTTTCAAATTTTCCTTTACTTCCTTTGTATTTCATTTGCTTCCTTCCTTTCTTTTTCCTTCTTTACTTCCTTCCATCCTTACTTCTTTCCTAACATCCTTTCTTCCTTCCTTCCTGCAACATCCTACCTTCTTTCCCCAGTTTTTCTCTCCCCCACCCAGCACCATGTGAGAATAGGAGAGTGGCAGTATCAGGCCCCTGACCAGCTACCTACCCTGCGGACAGCGTAGCACCCCAGGTGTGCAGCCCAGGCTGTCCTTAGTGAGGTGGAGGTGGCACCTCCTTTTTTCTTTTTTTTTTTGCGACGTTGCCTTCACTCCATGCTAGCAGCAGGCCTGACAGTGGATACCCCCTGCGGAAGTGTCGACTGCACTGGGGGAGGGTGAACGGTTTGTGTAGCACACCAGTCAGGTTCGGTGCACCGTCCAGCAGCTGACACACTGCTGGGTGGAATCCTTGACAGGGTGCAGGACTTATTCAACCTGCTTGGTGTCGAGATCTGAGGGTCAGCAAGTATTAATTATTTGTTGTATTTGTGTTCTACAGTGCCAAACATTTATTTTACACATAGCTTGCTGCTCAAAATCAGAGGTAAGTTAGGTTTAGTTTACATTAGAATCTTGTAACTTTGTGATCCAGTTTCAGCTAGCAGGTGCTCAGCACTACCTAATTGTACTCATCAGCGCTTGCTTTTGCTCAGCTGCTGCCGGCAGTGGGAGTTCCTGCAGGGCGGTGATGTGGGGAGGGGGAGGGGCAGGGTGGGGGGTAGTAATGTATGGATTACGGAGTTTTACAGGTAAGTAAATATTTAAATAAATAAAACGAATTTCGTTGAGCGCACTGCATCGCATTTGGTGATGCAGTACACTCAACAAAATTCGTTTTATTTATTTAAATTTTTACTTACCTGTAAAACTCCATAATCCATACATTACTACTCCCCACCCTGCCCCTCCCCCTCCCCACGTCACCGCCCTTCAGGTACTCCCACTGCCGGCCGTGGCTGCTTTTGCTGAATACTTGAGTAGCCATTGCAGACTCTTCTGTCATCCTGTCACCATAGTAAATTAGTGATATTAGTGAGTTAGAGTTCTCTGTGACTTATTTTATGTACCCTGTACAGTCCCAACCTATTTCACAGTGATGTGTAGTATCCATCTATGCATTGCAAAAAAGGAAGACTGAGTTGGTCCATCAAAGAGTGTTGAGAGATGAGAATAGAATCAAAGATCATTCACTGCAATAAATTAGTACCAAATGTAGGTTTTGTTAAGGCACTTTGGATTAGGGATTTTAGGATTAATATGGCAAACTCATTAACAGTCGATAGACGCAAATCTAGTACTATAGGCTGTCTGTTTTAGACTATGTTTGCCTGTCATATTAATTTTGTGGTGGTTAACTCCAACACTATTCAATGTTTTTAATCTTCTTTATTTCTTACACCAGCACCCAAGAGCAATAAGAGGAGCAGTGCTGAAAAGGAGGCGCCGACCACCGGTGCCACAGCTGAGGGCTCCACTCAGACTAGTAAATCCTATTATTTATTATTTTTATATCCTTAATGTTGGTTTTATGATTGTTATGGGCTTAGGGTAGAATCTTGGGATATTGAAACGATGGTCCTGGGTTCCAGGATGGGAGTTGCTGCCTGAAGCCCAGAGTCGCTGGCGAAAAATTAAGTTGCTCTGACACCCTTACCTACCATCTTTCTTTCACATGGTGGAAAGATCAGGATATAAACCCACACGTGTGGATTAGCTCAGTTCCCTCTGCCCACTATGCTACTTTTAAATGTTGCCATGCTTATATTTTATACTGTCTCCTTTTTGCTTTGGGCTTTTTGGTGCTCTTTTCAATTACATTTTTAAACTGCAAATCTCTGGATCTGCTGATTTGATTTTTGTTATTTTGGTCATGTTTCATTTATTAAAATATACTCTATTCGTCTAACTTGGTGCACATTCCTTTTTGTGTAGTAGTTTCCTTTTATTACTGTTTGAAGTGTTGCCCAAATACTTTACACATTGCCTATAAGGTAAGCCTAACTGTTCTGTGCCAAGCTACCAGTAGGTTGAGCACAGCTTAATGTAGGGTTTGCTTGTGCTAGGCCTCGGTGAAGCTCATAGAGATTCACTCCACGTAATTCAGCGGAGTTAATGAAAATCTCCTCCTTATTCTGCAGAGTTACTTGCATAGGCAGAGTTCCTGTCATTGCGTGCACACAGCATGTTCTAAAAGTGCTGAACCGATAAGGGGAAGGGGGAGGGGGGAGCTGGCCAAGCTAGGAATCTGAGAAGCTCTAACTCACTCCTGCTCATCCTACCTAAAACCAGAAAGAAAAGAACTGCGGACTGCTCTTTCACAGGAAACTCCCCTAAAATTTGGAACTCCATCCCTAAGCACATCAGAAACATAAAGTCCTTTGTGGAATTCAAAAGCCAACTCAAATCCTTGTTCCTCATCCGTTCCCTTGGTTGTGGATAACACGGAACAGACTGCAACACCTGAACTTTGTGCCCGCATTGAACCTTGAAACCAAAGTAGCTCTGCAGTACATTTATGCAGCTCTTACTGTGACACTCATTGATTATCAAAACCTTTCATATGTCATGCCTCTGTTGATTGTATGCTATTCTCCTACTGTAAAGCGCTCTGTTACCTCTGGGTCTTGACAGCGCTATAGAAAACTTCTAAAATAAATAAATAAATAGAGAGAAGGCTTATATGGGCATTTCACAACATACTCACAGTAGTGACTCATGAGCGCACAGCCGACTGTAGGGCGAGCGCCCTTCTTTCATGCAGTGCACTGGGGTGATAATCTCCGGCAGCGGAAGCTCTCTGCACAGTGACAACCCCACAGTAGATCCAACAACACTGGCTCCCCTAGGCTCAAACACAGATGTGAATCAAGAGCTGCACACACGGTGCACTATCACAGACTCAGCATAAGCGCTAGCATTCAGCTTAGCTTCAAAAGGCTAGATGCTTATTATGCAGTGTGCTCTAGTCTCTACCGAATGTTGCTGCGGTCTCCCGCCCGACCAACTCAACCACCATTAGATGTAAGACTCTGGATGCCTAAGCATCAGTTTTCAACTGTCAAAGCTAAGAGGTCTGAGAATCGGGTGAGTGAGGCGCTATATAAATTAGTGGGCCATTTACACAAAGTAGCTCACTCCCCGTAAGTTCCATGAGAGTCTGGGTTCTCTTATCTGTGTTCCTCCAGCGTGCAGGTACCAGTCTATTTGCATCCTGGTCCCACCCTATTCCTATACAAATAACTCTGTTGACAGACAGAACTTTATAGTTAGCCAACAAACTTTAACTTTCCAGCAAACTTCAGTGAAAATGAGTTTATGAAGTACCCTCTTACAGAAATCCCAGCAGCAGACACGCCTGCTTACAGAGACCTCCGGGGCAGGGTGGGGTGAAGGATGGTCAAGTCTCCCCCAGATCGGAGCACCTCAGTGGTCTGCGCAGTCTGCATGGAACTGCCAACTGCCATGCCCAAAAAATTGCCACTCCAACCAAACACTCAATGGGAAGAGAAAGAAGGAGGGCCAGGATGCTACAGCTCCAGTGGTAGCTTGCCCAGAACAGTTAGGCTTAACTTATAGGCAATGTGTAAAGTATTTGTGCAACACTTCAAACAGTAATAAAAAGAAAATACTACGCAAAAAGGAATGTGCAGCAAGTTAGAGGAATAGAGTATATTTTAATAAATGTAACATGACCAAAATGACAAAAATCGAATCAGCAGATCCAGAGTTTTTCAACGAGCAGGAGGGAGGGAACTGAAGGCCCATTGGCCTTCCTGCCGGAGGAGGCTACCGCTACTATGATACGCAATACCTCTGTGACGTGGCAGCGTGGTATTGCATGGTTACGGAGTTACAGTAGTAACACAACTATAAAAGGCCGGGTTTTTCTCTTGGATGAGTGAGGAAAAGGGCCGCCCTGCTTACTTTTGTTTCTCTAATTAAATTATACACATTATAAGTAAACTCCATCACACTGCAGAGTGGAATTTTTGGCGGAACTCTTGGGGCGTGGAGTATAAAAACTCAGGGCGGAGTACACCACCCAAAGCTTCTTGTGACATAACCCTGTCAATGATTATGGTTGCTGCTTGTGAAGAGTTTCACTACCCAACCAGTAACCCAATTTTTTACACCACCTATGTACTAATAAGATTAATATTAATCATAGTGGGTTGCAATTTTCCCTACCACATGAATATTATTGAATCGCTATGAATCACAGCCATAACCGAGCCAGTGGTCTGCTGATGCCAGCAGACCTCAATGTCTGTGGTTGCTTTTAAATAATACATTGGATTAATGCAGCCTGTTTTACTTAAAGGAAAACAAAATGCTTTAAAAAAACTAAAACGTGTAATTGACTGTTTATAAGTGTGGGCAGTAGTTCTAGGGGCCACTCCCTACCCATAGAATGTTTTTTTTTAATATTCACAAAGGAAAAAGAGTTCTCTGGACCCCTTCCAGTTTCAAAATAACTTAACTCTATCTTTCAGTAGTCAGTAAAACATTAATGTTTTGCAACCCAATTTCGGTAGCAAAATATTCATTCATCCCACTGTGATTCGGTATATAGAAGGAACACCCTAAACTCGCCTCTTCCAAATACCAAATCAATATCTAATAACAAACCCAAATTGCTGTTCGTTAACGTGTTACCAATTTGCGTTTTTTACATATCAAAATGCCTTTTTGCCGTTGCAAATAGCCCGCATCTGGTATTTATGCCGTTTGTGAATGCATAAAAAGGCTTGGTACAGCTGGCCCCGAGATTCTTGCTTTTACTCTCAATTTCTTTCAGTATGACCACAAAATCTCCTATTTAATTGTTACTTTAAAGTCATGCTTCTAGATGTGTGTTCTCCTGTGAGATGTCGGTTTTGGGTTGCTGCTGCTGTGGACTTGTCTAGTACCTGGCAGGGCTTGAGTTTGTTTTTGAAGTAGGAAGAGCCAAGGATTATTGTGGTTAGGAGTATATTATTATGAGACATTTTTGCTAGGACTGCTGAATGCCAAATTTAGGGTTCCTAGGAAACTCCAAGACTTTGGCTGCTTCCCAGCTTTAGAGGTGAGAACTTCTGATTGCCCAGGAGTAGGGGAAAAGAACGAAAAGACATATTGGGAAAACACAGTTGACTACTCCTCCATCTCTTTATAGTACTATATATATATATATTTCTACAGTACATGTTCACCATAAATGGTATCTTGGTGCTGTATAACTGATGTTTATTGTTACCGAACTCAATGTTACTAATTTTATCGACCTCAGAAAGATGAAAGGTTTAGCGGACTCACCAGGATTAGAACCTGTGACCGTCTGGTCGGACACAGGCCTCTACAGTGGACAGATTAGTCTACGGAGCCACAGGACCTGGCAATGCCCCGCATAGTAGTTGCCAGGCTCGTAGCTGGCCCAAATGCCTGTAAATTGGTCTATTCCAGGTGCCCGCCAATGCTCCTGTCCGAGGCGATGGAAGTACAGGACGTGCCTTTTGGGAGCAGCCTTGAAGATAGTTTTCTGCAATGAGAAAAACTGCATAAGACAAAGCAGCCCTCCGAGATTTGATTACACTTTCGTGCAGCCGCGGCCACAAAGGAGGTAGCAGTTTTATTGCTTTCACTCTTGGAGCGATTTCTTCTGAAAATGCATTTTCTGAGAGGTAACAATGTGTCGGAAGATGCGGTATCAATCTTCTCATGTCTGACTCATCCTATTGCCTATTTCTCTCTCCTAATCACTCCGTCCGGACAGGGACATTTTCTCAGCTCCAATGAACACGGTGGGCGCTCTGGTTCTCCGCCACACGCTGTGTTCTATCCTTACTTTCTTGTCGTTTTTCCCGTCGGACTCTTTCTTACTTTTCCTCTAGCTCCCTCTATGAGAGGCATGTTATTGAAAACCAGCGATAATTATCACTGGCCGTGCTTAGCGATAATGGCTTGGCTATCTCTGGAATTTATCGCCCTGGTAGTGCGTTATTAACCCCTTGAATGCTCATGACGAGCTGAGCTCATCATGAGCCACGGCGCTCCGGTGCTCATGACGAGCTCAGCTCGTCATGCGGCGTGGAACGCTCGCATGCGGGGATAATTCCCCTTCTGTGCTGAGCGTTCCACGGGAACGGGTGTGGCCGTGACGAGCTGAGCTCGTCATGAGCACAGGAGTGCCATGCCTCATGACGAGCTCAGCTCGTCATGAGCATGTGAGCGCTGTGCGCGCCCCCCTGCCCCCCAGCACAGCGGGGGAATATCCCCCGCAGCGAAGGGGTTAACAACGTGTTACTCCAGGGCGATAAAAATTACAGAGATAGCGAGGTTATCGCCGTTTTGCAGGGAACATCACTTGTTTTTCAGCGATGTTCCCTGCAAAATGGCGATTACCTTGCTGATACGACCCACAGGTTCGTATCAGCATAATCCACCCCAATGTTAGGTAAAAGGTAAGTCTGCATTTTAGCATACATTAATTTTTGGAGAAAACAGTGGTTTTCGACAGACCGATTACGATTCCGGATTCTGACTGCCTTTCTGACTCGGTGTGCCTGACATGAAAAGACTATCTGAAAGTGTCTGAAAGTGTCTCTGGGGCCCCTAGCAGGCCCCCCCTTCATCCTGAAGCCTCCGGTCGGGTGCCATGGGTGTACCCATGGGCCCCCCCAGTAAGAGCATGCACTGTGTGGCAGGCACCATGGGGTGCCCAAGACAGGGTGCTAGGTTTTCCACAATCACCCATTTTCCCCATAGGGGCCTGTATTTTCAGCCAGAACACATTGAAGTCAATTGTAGTCCTTTCAAACGGTCCTCGGAAGCATCATATTCGGTCATGCGAAACCGCCAATTACGAGTAGGTTGGAACTGAATCTGAGAAGTAGTTGGGCAGAAAGTTTCCACCCGACATTGTAATCAACTCCTACCTGTGGCTAAAGTAGCATGCTGCTGCTGGTGAATCATATGCTGAATCCTGCTCTGAGATTTTAAAATACGTTAGACAAAAGCAATCATAAGAGGCTTTGATAAGAGAATGAATTTCAAAATAAATGTATAGACGGTCATACCTGTGAAAAGGGCCATAAGCATCATTACGGATTTCATTCATGCCAATTGTTTCCAGTGTAATCTAGGGGGTTTAGAGTCATATCCATAGAACCCCTACGGCATAAAGTACCCATCATTTGACCATACTCAAATTTCTACTGTGGGTTTGCATTAACAGGTGCCGTTAAATACACAAATGAAAACATTAATAAAAAGAAGGGGGACAATTGTATCTCACAAAGCTTTATCATAACCATCAACTCATAGCCACCCATCTTATATTTCAGATATACGAATGATTTTAAAAACTAAGGGTCATATGTACAAAGGCATTTTGCATTTCCTAATGGTGTGAATCCTAATTTCAGGCCATTAGAAATGAAAAATGCCATTATGGTTATCCGATAGGCATTTGCAGTGTTGCAAAATGCTATTTACACACAGTTGAAATTGCATTTTGGAGATTTCCAAATTGGGATTTGCTAACCACATGTACCAAGGATTACCTAATTATGACTATTGGCAAAATGGCCATTTAGGTAGTGCAATTACCATTGAATAGGATCAGGTGGTAACCAATTACAAACTATAAAAGGCACCCAAAATGCACTGGGCTCTTTCACAATGGCATCTGTATATTCTGGTGAGGAGGATGAGAATTTTAGCTGGTAGTAGGAGAAGGAGAAGGAGGAGGAGACAGGAGAGAACATTTAGGGTGAGGTTTGAACGGGCATAGGACAAGATTCATGAGAGGTACTTACTCAGTAGTCAGGTGATACCTGATTTAATTGCTGAGTTACAACCTCAGCTATAGGCCCTAACACTCAGAGGCAACACAATCCCACCACTAGTGCAGGTATTGTGTTTCCTACACCTCTGAGCTTCTGGAAGTTAATGGGGTTCATAGCAGTGTTGGGGGGGGATCACAACATACCCTGTCCAGGGTTCCATCTCAAATTCTTGGACATCATGGTTAGTAAAGCTACCTAAAATGTATCTTTCCCCAATACCCCCCCAATGAATGCAACAAACCAAATTAATGTACTACCGGGTAGCACAGTTCCCCAATGTCAGGGGCTGTGTTGATAGCACACATATTGCCATATGTCTCCCCTCATGAAGGGAATTAACATGCAGAAACAGGAAAAGCTTACACTCACTCAATGGGCAGGTAATTTGTGATGCCTCCTGTATCATAACAGACCTTGTGGCCAGAGTCCCAGGCAGCACCCATAACTCATAAATGTTTCACCTGAGTGAAATACAAAACCGACTGTTACAGGGTGAATTGGGGGATGGTTTCCATCTAAGTAAGAGAATCACAGACTCAACTATTGCAGTGGCCAGGACGGTGTGTGGAATGAGACCTAATGTGTTCCTTCTCATGCTCCTAAGGTGACATTGCATATGCCTCACATCCCTCACTACTCACACCGTACTGGACTCCAAAGACAAGAAGTGAGAAACAGTACAACAGGGCACATAGGAGAACATGCTCAGTCATTGAGAGGGCCTTTGGAATCCTGGACTCCAGCTTTCGCTGCTGCCACAAGAGTGGTGCAGCACTACTTTACAGACCCGAGACACTCTGTTAGATCAATGTCACATGTGCCCATGCTTCACCATGTCGCAATGAGGAAGGGTCTGCAATACATACATAGAGCCAGAATCTGACACTGAAGATAAGTTACTACTACAGGTGCAGCAGGAGGTACCCTTTCAGTACGAAACACAGAGATCACGAACAACTCTCTCTGAGGTAAGAATAATTACAACATTTTATGAATAGACATCACGCATGATGGTAATGCATGGTGCATAACTGAGAGACAACCTTTTATTCAGGTTGTGAAAACATTATTTCTCTCAATAATTAACTGTATCCATTGTGAATGTTATATTGTTTCAACTAAGCAACACAGTATAGAATGACAAACAAAACAAGTAAACTGATGAGTCTGAGTGTTCAGTGCTTCACTTTTTCCAGCCTCTAGGTTTGGGTGGCTTGTCAGCAAAAGTGGTCTGTAGAACTGTTGAAATGTCAGTCCCAGAAGTGTGCACTAACCCATCTGCAACATCCTGACAGTAGTGTCTTATGTCAGTCTCTATGATGACAGTTCACCTTGCTGGTTTTGTTGTGGCTACTACCAATCAGTTGATGCAACGGGTGAAGGAATCAAAGTGTTCCAGGTATGACCTGTACCTCCGTCTCTGCACATGCTGCTCACTCTCCATGGGAGCAATCCAACGGTTCTGATTCTTTTGCAGTTGCTGCATCAATCTAGACATTCACAGCAGATACCTTTGACAGTTTTTCTTTGTTTGGCTGGAAGGTGCTTTACACAGTTGTTGGACTTCTTCAGCTCACCAAACACTAGGAGAAGTCTCTGACATGTCGTCTGACACACAGTCATGCTGGACTGTTGATAGGTAGCCTCTGTGCTGTCTATGTGTCCTGCTCACAGATGTTGTGGTGCCCTTGCTTTGCAACTGTCTCCTGTCACTGTCCACAAAGTCTGGTAGTAGTGAGATGGTTGCTCTCCTAGCAGGAGGAGTTGGGGTAATGGGCTGACCAGATGGTGTTGTTGTGTTCCCCATTTCCATATGTGTCAGTAGCTTATTCAGTATCAATTGTATCTGACACATCCTGGGTGTGATCTGGGGAAATGCATGTATATATTTATTGTAAATAAATAATGTTTGTTCACAATATTGTTGTTTCTGTGCTGTATGTGTTTTTGACATGTTTATAATGTACAGAATAAGCCTGGGCGGAGTTCGCGAAGCTGTGCTCTGCGGAACTCCGCAAAGCGTTAAATAAATTCCGCTGCGCTATGCGGAGTTCCTCGAGTGGGCGTAGTTGCTTGTTCCCCCCATTTGCATGATGTTTATGCCATATGGCAGCACGGTTGCATGTTCGGGGGGAAGTATCGCGGCCATCTTGTCTTCTTCTTTTTGTTACCGGGTTGGGGCCTACTTTCAATCTACCTTAATCTTTTCAATATTTCTTTCTCAAAACTTTTTTTCTGATCTTTTTTATTTATTATCTATCTTTCCCTCTGTCTTCTTAAGTGTATATTTTGTGTTGTTTTCTACTTTTGTGTGTATTTTTGTGTATTTTGTACTGTTTTTCTATATTACTTGCTTTCTAGTGTTTTTACTTCCTTTCTTCTTCTTCCTTAATTTTTTTATTTCTACATTTTCTTGTCTGTCCCCCACACGTCAGCATCATGGCAGAGAGTGTGACCCGAGCAAAGAGGAGCTAACTTTCTTGCAGAAAGAAGCACCCGTAAGGGGTGCAGCCCCGGGCCTTGTTTTCAGAGGTGGGAGTGGCAGCGCTTGTTTTTTTTGTTCAGCATCACCTTCTCTCCACCCTGGCAGCGGGTAGCAGGCCTGGGTCCGGGTATGGGATCCTGGAGCACCAGCAGCGGTGGACGAGGGGTCTGGCACACCCAAATCCAACAGATGCCCCAGTGGCCCAATATCCTGGACCGAGAGCAGGACCTGCTAAGGGTTGAGGTCGCGGGCTTGGGGAGTAGCTAATTATAATTATTATTGTGTGTTCTATGTTATTGCAGAATTTTTTTTCCCCGCAAATAGCAGGACCAAGAATGCAGCTGCTCACATGCAGGTAAGTTACGTTTAAAAATCTTATATTTAATCAATTAAACTCTTTATTCGGATACAAATATATATCCATAAAAGCAGAAGTCAAAGTAGCAGCATACAACAATGAGTACTAGGTCAGATAAACGGGAAATAGTTGAGGCACTAGACAAATACATCAGATATTACATTGCAGCAAAAAATTGCAATATTAGAAATTAGAAATACAAGTATAAAATTAACAGCTACAGGCTTCAGATGGTACACATTGAATTACGAGCACGTACATCTTATATTATGTGATTCTTATTCTAGACAGGCGCTCTGCACTACCTAATCGTCCTTGTTTGCAACTTTGCACTTGCTTGGGATGATTATGTAAGCAAACTTAAATTAGGTAATACAGACTAGAGATACCTCCTTTCCTTTGTCCTTTCACTAAGATAGTGGTAGCTAGTTAGTTACTTAGTATTAGTTAGTAATTTAGCGGCCCGCGTCCTCTCACTTTAGTCCTTGACTCCTTAGTAGAATCTTTTTTGTTTTTTTTTATAGTGACTGAATCGCAACCAACCAATGTGGTGTATGCATCCATCTATGCATTTAAGACTAAATGCAGACTTAGTGTATTGGCCCATCAAAGGAGTTTGATATAATTGCGAATAAGAATGGAACTGAGAAGCAAATATCATTCTTTCTGCAATTAATTCCAAAGTCTTTGGAATAGGTGGGCTAGGTAGGTTTAGGTTTCTGGAATCAGAATGGAACTGTGTAATAATAAAGAAAGGACAGTCCGCAAACATGATACTAATTTACTAATAGTCGATTTGATTTAGGAAAGGTCAATATCATGGCAAGTGCCATTTCCTGTCAAAAAATCGTTTTGGGAGCGAGTGTTTAATATTAATTTTAACACCAATCATTTTTGTCTCCATAATTATGTCTTGCATGATTATCAGCATCCAGGGGCAAGAAGACGAGGTCTTCCGAGGTGGGTGCAGGAGCTGGAGGTGCCTCCCAGGAATGCTCCCCATCAGAAGGCTCTGCTGGCCCCAGTAAGTCCTCCTGTTGTTAATATTATTATATATTTCCTAACTTTTACCACTCCTTATATTGAACTATTATTTCCCTTTCCTAATTTTATTCTTTCCCAAATCCTACTCGATCTATCTGTTTCTAAAATCTTGTTATCTATGCATTACCTACTAACGTAGTTATTTATATTCCTAGTGTCTGTTTTTTTACCTCAAAATGCCTCTGATTATGTATTAGTCTGTCTGTAGCTGGCTTTCTGCTGGTTTTTCAGTCAGCTCCCCCTCTCTCCATATATATTTTGTGTATTGCCTGGTAGTGGTACTGTACAACTCAGAGAACTCATTGCTCCTTACTACTACTAGTACTAGTACTCTGTTGTGCAGACTCTATTCCCAAGTAAGGAATTATACGCATGTTTGTTGAGATAAGAACGAATTCTTTTACTTTCTCATGCTCAATTAGTAATTACTGGTCACGTTGGACACCCCATAGTTGTGTCTTCTTCTCATCAGGGCATAGTTTTATTATTAACATCAGTTGATGGTGAACTGATTACTGTGCATCATGGCTGGAAGGAAGTATGAGGAGGAGGAGGACAGCACCATTTCATTTTCCACCCAATAAGACCTTATGTCCGAATGTCCGCCCAGTTGGCAATTCTTTTTTTCTTTCAAAATCTCACATTTACCAATAGCTCTAGCCACTTAGTCCAGCCTTTGGGTTGTCTTCTTCTTGAGAGGCTTTTAAAAAATTGCCACCAACAAAATTCCCAACCGAACATTTTAATATTTTAGATATGACATACTGTATTGACTGTCTACTCTAGTCTGTACCCAAATGGTAGTGTATGTATTGTATTTTCATTCTTGCTAGTGAAAAAAAGAAATAAGGGGGCATATATGGCATCTAAAAAATGTGTAATTTTGTTTTTAGACGTACTGATCACCATTACCGGGGCCAGCAGGGAAGTCAACACCAGCCAGGAGGGAGCAGATGCGGCAACTGCAGGGGGTGAGCCATCAGCAGTGGCGGGCAGTGGTAAGGCATATTCCTTGCTTATTGACAATCAAATGTATACACTCACGCAAGAGTATACACTGTACTTAGTATTACTTAGCATTAGCGGAAGTTGAGTACCTAATGGTCTCTTCTATCTTCAACTCAGGAGAGAAAGTATTATGAAGAAATAAGACTAAGAGTCAGAACTTGATGGGTTGATGGAAAAGGGAAAGAAGGATAGAAGAAGGAAGGCCGGGTGACATGCAATATATGACTGGCAGAGAAGGATGAGTGGGTGAAGGGGGCCAGGATGCATTTAGGTGGCTGATAGGACGCACGGGTGGTAGAAGGATGGATCAATGGTGAAAGAAAGGATGCCTGCCTGGGTGGGTAGGTAAAACTGTATGGGTGAAAAGAATCCTTCGGGGGGTTTGATGGGTCAAACACAAAAGCAAGCAAGAACACATTGGCGGTTAAATGACAAATGTATGTTGGTGAAAGGTGTGTTGACAATGATAGACTTGTTTGGATGGATAGATGCCTGGATGACATTCAATCAGAGGGGAAGGCAGGATGAAGAGAATGTAAAAGAAATTTGAACTGTGCCAGAGGAACACAACCAAGGGTGAAGAATAAAATAATTGTTAGAAGCACAACACAATAATAAATGGAAAAATCCCTGGGAAGAAGAATGATCAAGGAATGTTGGGTTTTTTCAAGATTTTTGATTCAAAGGTTTGATGTTTTATTACAGACTACTCCCTTGACTCACAGTAGTTTGCAAGTACAACATATATATTATGTATGTACCTACACATCATCAATCGCCTCCCTCTGATATCGAGACCCACTTCCTCCCTACCCATGTCATTTCGACAGTCTCAGCCTTGGATGGCCTATCGGCTGCATGGTTACAATAGTAGCACTTCATGTCACTTGACGTTGTGCTGTATAACATCATTCATATTAGTAATCAATATCATCTGCCTTGCTGTAGTAGTCAGAGTCAAAGTGAATTTGAGCATTTGCCATCGATTTGACAGATGTGGTTGTTGGAGAAAACTTGGGTGTACTATTTTTTTATGGACATCTGATTCTTTATGGACATTGGTTGGGGTTAGGGAAAGGGGTGTTTCAGGTGTTGTGAGTTTACTTTCTGTCATTCTAGTTTATATTTGTTAGGAGAATACATTTATAGTTTTACATATTATGTAAATCTTTTGGGGGGTTACTCTTTTACTTTGCACTGTTTCCTTTGTTGCAGGGTTGCGGCCATTTTTTAAATGTGCCGATAGTAGAACACCGCAATTGATGGATGCAGTACCCACACTTGTCCTATTACTGTCAGTAGCTCCTCCGAGTTTATGCAGTCTGCAATTATATTAATCCTTATGGACTCAGAAGGGTGTGGGTGTGTGAATTAATTACCATAGTATAAAGATGATTGCATCTTGAATGAACCCTGACAGTTCTTTTCTCTTACCTGTGATTAGGCTAAGCGATGACTGCATGCTGATGGTTTCCCAAGGTGCCATGGTATGGTAGTAGTAGACAGTAGGAGCATGCTAGCGGACTAGTTGAATACTAGAGGCGCCAGATTCTGCAGCGAGGTTCCACTCCCTTCTAGCTGAAATCAAACTGTAGGATGAGGAATATTTAACACAGGGAACTAAATAATTAAATTAACAAAGAAAGCTAATGCCGTTTGCTATGCAAGCTTTGCAAAAACAATTAGACTGTCACCTGGGGGAGACTAGACTGAGTAGAGTAGGAATAGTAGTACACAAGAAGAAAACTGCCACATGAGAAAACATGATAAGGAATGCTAAAGTAAATAAAAAAATAATCAGAATGGTGGGCTAGTTAAAAACAGAAGTTCACTCGAGCTATGAAGTGGAGTGGACAAGCGTAACCTTTAGTGCTGGAAGGATGATGATGCTAACAATTATGATGGATTATATTTGTGTGAAAAAATGTCTAATTGCACTGTCTGTGCGTGGGTGGGCAATCTAATACATACATTGGCAGTGCGGACTATAGTTATACTTAGAGCAGAAGATGTTCCTCGCCCTGCCTGCTTTTGAGTTGGTGTCGCTTTCGCCACATTCGCCCCACCAAGTGTATGATCAATTTAGGGTATAAACATAATTTTGTCACACCTCAGTAAATCACAGCTCAAGGGAAGAGGGTTAGGGGTTTGATGAGTGGATGGGAAGGTGGAATTGAGAGAAAGATTTGACAAAGACATACACTACCACACAAGGACAACACATTCATCTTGGTGGCTTTCCACCATAATCTGTTACGGGAGGAAAAAGAAATGCATGCATGATGATGAGTACTAGACTAGTGCAAGTAAACCTAATTTTCCGTCTGCCCCAAGAGAGACCCAAGTTATATTATATTCTTGTAGTGGGCTTTAAAATATAGCATACAAAAGTAAAATATCTATAGGAGTCAAGTAAACAAACCTAAACACAGCACACAGTTGTAATGACTGAAGAGAAAAAAATAATACTGCATTGGCAAATTGGGAGTTGCATCTCTGCATTCCTCTTGGACTGTCTGTTAATCTTGGGTGCCTGGTGGATGCGGTTCTGTAAGGTAAGTGTGAGTTGTGTTTCCTGTATTGTGCAGGGTAAGGGCCTGTAGGTGGAAAACATGATATGGAAGAATCAAGGGTAAAAGTTAAACTGCCTAAAGGAGTGCAACAAGAAGGCTTTCAGATGCTGTTGCAAGGATTCTGTTCCTACACAGAACTCTGCACAGAGACCTAGGACCTTAGTGATTTGTGGTGTGCCAGAAACTCACCTCAGTACCCAGAGAACCCCAACCAGCTAGCCTCAGTGTCACATTAGCTCTTCGTCCTATAGCAAAGCAACCAATGATTAGACAACTTAGAGCATGTGACTTAGTACAGTCTCAGGGAAGGTGGGAAGTAAGAACACTCTTTCGTTATATTCTCATACCAGTCCACAACAGGAGTAAAGAAGAGACACGATAATGTTAAAATATTTATTTTAACGGCGTGACCTCATGTGCAGTATTTTAGCCAACATAAGCAGACATATGATTAACAATAATATGGTCAGCCTGGTTACAATTCCATAAAACACAAAAGGAGAAAGCATATTATAATGCTGGTGTAAATAGGTCTTTATAGCACCTAGTCAAAACACCCTCCCTATATAGTAACTATGTATTATAAACTATAGAAGGTCTCTTGGGCTTATCTTGGGGGACCCCATTACCTGTCCTCTCAGTAAGGGTGAATTACATCTGGATCAGCAAGTCTCTCTGCATCCCTGGAATCTTCCAAGTGTGTGAAATCATGGCGAGTGTGTGTATAATAAAGGTGCCAGAATCTTCGTTGGCTCACAGCTGCCAAATTGTTATATCTATAAAGCGTTACGCGAACATGCCGAAAAATAGCTTCCTGTTTTGATAACCTTGGTGGCTTTAGCACTCTCTGTGCAGACTATGGGCACGATGTAAGTCTAGAGATGGCAAACCTTCGTGAAGGCTAACTTACAAAACAGCTATGCAGTGTCGTGTGCAAAAGCAGCAAAAGGAAAATTGGCGTTTAAACTTCTAATAAGCCATGCAAACATAACATGTGTGCAAAAGCAGGCCCTAGCCAATACTACAAGGCAGTATGTCTAAATGTCTGTTTCCTGTAGCTACCTCCAACACCAGGTCCCCCACCCAACCTCCACTTAGCTTCAAATTAGATCCAGACAACACTGAGCACAGACACATACATCAACATAGCACTTTCGAAATTAAGTAAAAAATCAATGCATAACTATCAGCCAGTCACACCACACCTTTCACCACCACTACACGGACAGTTGTAGGTTTAGTGTTGTTGTTGCTTAACTTTAGGCCATTTCAAAGTCATCATCATCCAAATTGGTTGGTTAAGAGAATTTGAAAACTTCCATCTTCTTCTGGTGGCATTTCTCGAAGAAGTCACGCTCACGCCCACGCCCTGAGTCATTCCATCATCTTTGATGCTCTTGAGACTGACTCCGACTCCGAGTATGGTGTTCAACTCCGTACTAACAGTGTCCTGAGTGAGTCCCAACTCAATGCATTAGTACAATTTTGTTATTAAACAACAAGAAGGGAAAGATTGACTCGACTGAGTCACTTTTTGTGTGTAGAGTAGTCTACAATAAACTAGATGTGTATTTGCGAGCTTTGCATTAACTTAGTGATTAGTCAGATCTGACTCTTTGAGGGTATAAGTACGAATAAAATAAATAGTGTGGACAGTGAGGAGTGAACCCAGTGAAGGAATCTCACTAGTGAATCTTTCAAAGGGGTAGGAAAAAATTTTCCTTCCGGGGAAAATTATTGATCAGCCGTCGGTAGGCCCCCAACAATGTGAATCTCAATCATCATCACTAACACATTAAGCGTAACAAACAATCACCCAGTCTCACACTGACTGCTGCCACCACATGTATAATCTCTTCTGCTCAGGTCTTAGCTCAAGTTGACAGACACATGATGATGATGATATATTTTCAATCATTCACAAGTTGACATCACAACAACAAAGAACACACACTCAGCGTGCAATGCATGCCGTCATGTACCTGTTCTTCTGGTGTGCTCACCATGATTGAAGGTTCTGAACTGGGATGGTGCAGTGAGCTAAAAAACGGTGATGGATCAAGCCCTGATCTTTTGACTGGGTAGGAGTGTTCTGCTTAATTCAGATGCTCTGTCCATCACCACCCCCTTTTATGAATCGTTTTGGCCACTACAAGTGTGGAAGGGTATGTATGTATGTATGTAGGCATACTTATATAGCGCGTCTGTCACCCAGAGGGCATCCTGGTGCTTTGACCACAGACATTCTTACAGGTGACAATTACACTGCCTTAGGAAAAAGGTAGGTTTTAAGATCCTTTCTAAAAGATGAGAGGTCCTCCTTGTACCTTAGGGCCAGAGGTAGGGAGTTCCAGAGCTTGGCGGCCGCGAAGCTGAATGAACGGCCGCCCATCCTCACCCTTTTTATCTTAGGAACAATCACCAAGAAGGCCGAGGAGGATCTCAAGAGTCTGGCAGCAGAGTACCAGGAAAAAAGACCTCGCAACACCACTGGACCCAACCCGTGTAAGGCTCTAAAGACCAAGCAAGCTGATTTAAAACAAATCCGTTTTTGCACCGGAAGCCAGTGTAGGTCCGAAAGGGCAAGAGAGGACGAAGCATGCCATGGTCGCGAGAGCGCCAATTTAGCCACCACGTTCTGTACCCGCTGTAGCTTCATAATTAGGGTATTAGGAGCTCCCAGAAGCAGTGCGTTACATGAGTCCCTTGCTCACTGCACCATCAGGATTCAAGCAGGCCGGGCCGAAGACGGCTGCAATGCCAGAAACCGGTCCCCGGAAGCTTGTTTCCTTTCCAGTAAAGAATTGGCTTGGTAGTTTGGTCTGCCCTGTTCCCATGATGCACTGGGCCAGGGACAGACTAATTTGCATGTAGCCAGGTTCTGAACTGGGATGGTGCAGTGAGCTAAAAAACGGTGATGGATCAAGCCCTGATCTTTTGACTGGGTAGGAGTGTTCTGCTTAATTCAGATTCTCTGTCCATCACCACCCCCTTTTATGAATCGTTTTGGCCACTACAAGTGTGGAAGGGTATGCTCAGACATGAGTCCCTTGCTCACTGCACCATCAGGATTCAAGCAAGCCGGGCCGAAGACGGCTGCAATGCCAGAAACCGGTCCCCGGAAGCTTGTTTCCTTTCCAGTAAAGAATTGGCTTGGTAGTCTGGTCTGCCCTGTTCCCATGATGCACTGGGCCAGGGACAGACTAATTTGCATGTAGCCAGGTTCTGAACTGGGATGGTGCAGTGGATGCACACAGATGCTCTGTCCATCACCACCCCCTTTTATGAATCACCATGATTGATTGGTGGCACATTGCAGAATGCAGATCATCCACTTCTACGCTGTAAATAGAATTATTATTAATAATCTCACATGCGGGGCAGTACATATAGACTAGGAGGAAAGGATAGCTAGATAGTCAGGGTCCATGGTTGGAGGCAGAGGCAGGGACACATTTGTTTGTATTATCCCTTGAATATCTGGCTTGAGGTATATGGCTTTATGGACAGTCGGGACTTCATCACTGCACATGGTTATAACTCCAATCCGGCAAGAAAATGTGTCTAAGAGTAAGATGGTACTTATGGATTGGTCAACTAGACAAACACAAATAACAAAGTAAAGAATGTTCCTTCGCTATTGTCAGGATTGGCCATTCTCGCTCAGTTGCAGGTCCTAGACGTTGTGGAATCAGGTCTGTCTTTGAAGGTTGGTGGAGGATTTCCAGCTATCTTGGAGGCAATTGGTGGCTCAGAGATCCCTGTTTATTTGAAAGATTCCGGTTGCCTTCTGTTGCGGAACTCCAATATGGCTGCCGCCACTCCTGTTATGTTATGCCCTTAGTAGTTAGGCTCTAATCGAAGGGAATCTTGTCATCGTGCGCGCGCTCTAGAGGCACGGCACGCTTCCACAATCGTTCGAGTTGAGGATACAGCGTTATTTCTTCGCTCGTTGTCTTTTCTGTTCGGAGGTTTCCAGAAACAACTGCAGAGTTTCTGTTTGATATTCTGTTGTTATATTGCTGGACTATTTGGTGGTATGCAAAATCTTTGCCAGAGTTTGCCTTAACATTGGAGTTCCAGGTATTGCAGTCAACATTTAAATTTAACTTTACCGAAATGTTATTATGCTGAATTATGTGACAAATTTTTTTTTCTATTATATGTCTGTCTCTTTTGTACAATCTTTATGTGTTGCCAAATAAAGATATTTCAAAAAAAAAAAAGATTGAACTTTACATAAGAGAGAAGCAATCACCACTGTATTATCAGGTAATAGCTTTTAGGAATTCTGTAGAGAGGGTGTGCTTGTTAAACAAGTTACGAAGTTTGGTAGAACCTTGTGAGAACTTGTAATTTTGTTCTTTGTTGTTACTGGTGTATGGAAGCCCATTCAGACAGGTATTCCAGTAGAACAGACACTGCTGTGGCAGCCTCTCTTTTTCTCCCATTCCCCTTTCCCCCTCTTCACTGTGAGTTGAAATTATTTCAGCTGCAGTGGAGTGGAGGAGCTGGGAAAAGTTCTTCTGTTCCTATGGAAGCAAGGTTCAGGTACTCAGCCTCGACAGCTATATATGTTTTTTTTTTTTTTTTTTGGGTGTCAAAGAAACAAAGACGGTAACTGGGAAGCCTAGTTGTCAGGGAAGTAGAGCTTTTCCTCAAACTCTGGTGGATCACCCGGAAGTAGGTCACTTAACACACTACTTCCATGATCTAAGTTGCTATCATTATCTTCCTGCTGTGGTACTTCAGGAATGGTGTAATCCGGTGGTATAAAGTGCTGATTCATTTTGATCAATGTCTACCTCTCCACGTTTTGGGGTGAAAGACTGCTCAGAACGGCACCAGCAGCACTGAAAACATGCTCAGCACAGACATTTGCTACGGGGCAAGCAGATAGTTTAACGCTAGCCTTCTGAGCCCTGGCTATCAGAGCCTTTACCCATACCAATACAGCAATGGCTTTTGTTTAAAGTAGACCCCTGTTGGGTCATCAGGATAGGCCTAGACCAGTCGCTCAATGGTCATTGCTCAGCCTTTTTGCCTTTGCCTCAGTACTGGACTTAAGCCTTGCCAGTAGAAACCATTCCTTTGCTGATTTGGGGCTGCTGCTCCTGTTCTTGTTGTTGTTGATGTTGTGCTGCTGGTGGTTTTGGCTGCTGTGAGCTAACCACACAGGCTCTGTAGTTGTACTTCAAGGGTGCTCTGTAGTGCTTGTTATGTCCTGGAGTAGCGGGCCTCTAATTCCCGCAGGTTCTTTTTCTAGTTGACTGGCTTGCACAGCTATCCAACTTTTGTATTTGGCAACATCCCTGTCTAAACAAGTAATGAAAGTGTGTAGTAATGGGTTGTACCATGGATCAAAAACTGTGGCCCAAATGTAATGGATGACACAATGTCTCTTTGCACCCTTGCATTTTCAGGTAAACTAAGAATTACGTTTTCCACCAACTCATATGTTTATTATTTCCCTCCACACCTGTGTACATTGCAGACACCATCTTTAGCTGCTCCTGCAATATGTTCAACAAAGGGATAGCTTGGCCCATGGTACAGTCCTCCTTACTGACTTCACGAATGAACACCTTGATAGGTAGCCGCATCTCAGTCAGGCATTTAACTAGGCCCCATTGGTCCTTTCACAGTTGCATCCCCTCTTTGCATGACATTGATTGGTCCGTATTGCTCAAACAGCGTTCAAGCATGTAGCAAGATGAGTTCCACATGTTGGCACCTCCTGGATGAGTGCTTTTGATTGGTATTCTATTATCACGCTGAATGATCATCAGCTTCTTCCGGGTTTTGACAGAATGGCTGACATGTGTGCAGATTCTTCTGCAGATGGTCAGTAAGTTATTGACTTGGTCTTCTTTTTTTAGAAAGTCTAGAACAATGATGTTAATGCAGTGCCCGAAACACATTGAACCTGAAATATCCACAATTGGCCATTACCTGTGGCAAAATAAACAATATTAAGTCCTCTTGGTGGCAGCCATTCAAATACCTTAGTGTTAAAGTCTTTCAAAATGTTTGCAAAATTATGGGATTTCGCAATAGCAACAATGGTTGAGTGCCATTAAAAATGTCAGCAGTTTCAACACCATGGTACAAAAGGGGGTGGTGATGGACGGTTTCAACACCTGCAGATATCTTTTCTCTAACCCCCACAAAAGAGATCCAGTGTGCAGTGATGCATATGTAATCAGTGGCTTGGTAACTGATCCACATGTCTGTTGTCAAGTAGAAAGTGTGAACAGCACTCTGCTGCAGAGCTTGTCCAAGCAATTCCAGCATGTTGTGATGTAGTGCTGGAACAGCAACTCTGGTGAAATAGTACCTGCTGTAAACATCCATTTTAGGCAGATGGCTGCCACAAATTCAAGAAAACCCACCACTTCCATGAAAGAAATAGGGAGAAGGTCCAGCGCTACCATTTTAGCCAGCTTCGCATAGAACAAACATGCTGTTGGGTGGTTGCGTTTGTACTGCCCCCTCAACCTAAACACGCCAAGAATGGTGGCCTGTATTTTTTTTCTTTTCTGGTGCCACTGATGCAGGTGACTTCTTGAAACCAGATATTGTTAGGATAAATTCGTGTTTTTTTGTTGCGGAAGTCTCTTTACTCTCCTGCTTGGACTCCTTGGTGTCTCGACCTGACTCTTGTGTCATTGCAATGTTGCTGCTCATGATGATGTGGGCGATACCACCGCACTGCTGTGGACTGGGCTGCTTTGTTGTGTAGTAGATAAAATGCCTCCCTCTTCTTCACCTTTCACTGTGATCGGATCTTCACCCCCACCCCTTCCATCTATAAACACTTATAGTTTTTGGGATAAAGTAATGTTTTCTCAGATTAATTGTTTGGCCTCAGAGACCAAAGTTTGTGCCAAGCTTAACCCGGCTAACACTTGCTCCACAATTGGAGCATATAGCAATGTACACCTTCCTGCTAATCGAAAAGAAGTCCCAAACTGGGGAGGCCAACTTTCTTATGCTGCACTTGCCACTTGTAATGACCGATGAACTGGTCGGTGGTCATGACTTTTGACTCTCTGCTGTACCTACTTCTACGTAGGTAGTTGTGGTGGATGTAGGTTGCTGCAAGGACTTTGTAAGTATGGCAGCTGGAGATGGTGTTGGTGGTATCAGTGTTGGTGGTATCCATGCCACATCCCTCATAGCAATATGGGATAGGGTAATGCCAGTCTCTAATGGGGCGGGATATCGTCCCTGATGACTGGCTTGTCATCATCCTCCTCTTCTACATCTACCTCAATGACTTTAAGGCATTTCGGAACCTTCCTTTTCCACAGGTTTGACTCGTGGGCGTGGTGTGTCTCACTCTCAGACTGAGGCGGGACCCGAGTGGTGTATAGATCACCAGAGTTGATGGTCTATTCCTACTTTCCCTTGCTGGGGATCTAGAAGACACTGGATCTTCAGAAAGAGTGACTTTGGCTTCTTCCTCAGCAGGAAGCTCAATCTCCTAAACTGCCCCTACTTCAGGAGGAACTACTACTATTGGTGATGGTTCTGTCTGTACTTGTCTGAGTTTCATGCACTGATTGTGTACTACTAAGCGATAATGACAAGTCAATTCCCATATCACTGCTTGTCGGCATTGCTGTGATTAGACTGGCTTCCTCTGAGACAGACATGGGCTTCGACCTAGGTTGGTGGGGTTGGTCAGCTGATTCGTGGGTACTGCCTGGACACCGCTGCTGCAGGCGCAATTTTTGATTTCCCAAAAAAGGTCTTGGGCAACATACCGGTGGTGGTAAGTGGTAGTGCCTTCTTCTTCTCACTGGCAAATTTAACTTTCTTGGTACTGGTAACTTTCTTTGCCACCATCTTGTAGCTGCCAGTTAGCACGCAGTGGCACTTGTCTTAGATTCACAAATTGTAGAGATGTCTGTGGTCACACGTCACATGACTTGATGTGCAGGGCTCAGGCTTTCTGTCTGGCAGTACAATGGGTAATGTTGTTTTCTCCTCTTGTGCACCTAAAAGCAAAGAAGCAAGAAGAATATTAGTGAACGTGGAATGGTTGTAGTTCAATTACTAGTACAACCAAATATAATATAATTTAGTGTGAGGTCACACTTGTTAGTGTTACCTTAGTTATTAAAAAAAATAACAATACAGTGTAACCATTTGTGAGACTTTGACAACAACTAGGCCTTTCATGTAGTACTGTGGAGTACACTCAGGAAGGATAGGAAAGAAGAAGAAGAACAACAAAAATACAAATTTAACAGTTTGGCATTGTGCATCATGCGGAATGTGGCACTCAGGGTGCTGTAGCTGACACATGGCAATGATACAATCCCTAGACAATGAATACTGTTGTAAAATGTGTATTTTATATATCAGACATAGGGTTAATGGTTAATTGATGCCAAAATACGTTACTTTGAAACTGAAATTTTTTTTTAAAAGAAATTGGATTTTTTTTAAAACGTTGAAAAATTGAAAAAATATTTTTTAACTGAAAATGGAAAAAAGAAAATAATCAAACAAATTGGAAACTTTTTTTAATTAACATGATTTTTTTAATAAACAAAATAAATAATTATAAATATTTTTTTTAAAACAACCCTTCAGCATCGAACTATTAATGTATATTATCTCGCTGCACAGCCATCCATGCAAGCATATGGCAAAGGGGCACACTGTCAGAACACACATAATGACTGCCAGCTAGTGCCACATGATCATCTTCAACAACAATAAAAAAGAAGGCATTTTTTTAGAACAAACAGAAGCCATGCAGGCCTATGGCAAATTCACATAGTCTACCTTCACAAATTGCCCCCCAGGTATATGATCACAACAACAACAAGCAGGGGGCCTGGAAAAAAATGAACACAAACAGGTCTAAAGACACAGACTTTACAAAATGGGGAACCAAGGCAAATGCATTGCTGGCCTACTATTGCAATGCACACACTCTCACACACTGGCCAGACAACGGAGGCATGCTAAACAACACATCTTTAATGCAACAAAGCCAAAAATAAAAATTCACAGGGCTAAAAAGGTTTGCAAGTTACAACCACAAACTTCCAACAAAGGCATTTAATTTATGAAACATGAAACAAAAAGTGAAATATCACACATTTTGTATTTTAATCCAATGCCATCCATGGCCAAAATGATGTTTACATTCGACAGACACGACAGAAACAGTTGTTTCATGCACCCATGTGTAGCTCTGGGCCTATCGGCTGGAAACCCCATCGGCAGACGAGGTCACACAGTGAATCAATTCTAATCCATATTGCAAACTTATTAAAAAACCAGGGGCAAATGTAGTGAACTGCGCTACATTTTTTCTGAATAAACGAAGAAATTAATGTATGCAAAACAACAACCAGCAAAAAGACATGGCCACACCAAAGAAGGCATGCAGGCCAATGGCAGAAGCACACTGGCTGACTTCACAAAATGGCCGCCAGCCACATCGCCAGACCACAACAAGAAGCAATAAGCCTACATAGGGAAGACAATGCAGGCCTATGACAAAAGCGCAGCGACTACCTTCACTAAATGGTCACAACAACAAGCAGGAGGCCTGGAAAACAATGAACACAAGCAGGCCTATGGACACAGACTTTACAAATTGGCCCCTGGCCACATGGGGAGCAAAGGCAAATGCGTGCCTTCAATTAGAAACACACTCACACACTGGCCAGACTAAGGAGGCATGCTAAACAATACATCTTAACAGCAACACTGCTAAAAACGAAAATCCACAGGGCTACTAAGGTTTGCAAGTTACAACCACACACATCGAACAAAGACATTAAAACACATGGAAACAAATGTGAAATACCACAAAAAACTGCACTTTTTGTATTTCAATCCAATGCCATCCATGCCCTAAATGATGTTTAATTTCAACAGACACTATAGAAACAGTTGCTTCATGCACCCATGAGTAGCTATGGGCCTACTGGCTGATAGGCCTATTGGAAGACTATCGGGCTTCATAGTGAATTAAATAAATATTGCAATTTGATTTCAAAACATGGAGAAAATGTAGTGTACTGTGCAAAATGTTTCCTTTATAAAAAAAATTACTTACAAAGAAACAACTAGGCCCCTACTGAACCTACGGGCCACCCACCACTATAAATTTTAAAAAATTGATGAAAAGTACATATAAATCTAGGTGCATGGCCCCAATCAAACACACAACACCAGTTTTCCAACTTACTTGTGAAATCTCAAATTGAAAGTCCTCAAATCCAATGATATATAATGCAGCAGACACAAAGAGTGATCCTTTCAGCTTCAAATCCAAATGAAAAGTGTCCAGGAGATGGGCAAAGCACTGGCGAGAGCATGCTGGGGAGGAATATGAAGTTGGAGACACTGGGGCACTTACTTCCTCTTGAAAAAAAAAGGAAAAAGGACTCATTGCACAAAAAAGTATAGCCAATATACTCCAAATCGTCATTTCGAAAAAAGTTTGATGTTGCTCGGGGTGAGTAGCTCCTCTAGATTACAGTCACAGTAGATCCTGCACGCTTGGTATTTTGTTTTTCACAAAACCCTAGACGAAACTCCACTGGTGCGATCGAATGGCGTGTTGGCAGTTGCAAATTCTCGCGGGACCATGTTGCTGACTAGCAAATCTCGCGAACGGTTCGGAAATCTCCTCAGCGATTTTGGGCACTCGATAAGTCGCTCCAGCGTGCACCGAAAATGCACTGCAAGTGCGCCAACTCGAAAAAAAACTGCTCCATTGGGGAGTACTGAGTGGATTGTCAAAACTTTGCAAACTCCACAAGTGGAGGGGAGTTTTATGCCTGGGCTTGGTACAGATATGTTTTGTGTACTCATCAGAACACAGTACAGCAAGCAATGTGTTATGAAGAAACACACTGGTAAGTTTCTGTAACTTTTATTATCTTCAACTGAACAGCCACCAACCTTCGCTGCTGGTCTGTCAGTTCTACTGGTCAACTGTCTCATACGAGAAGCTGCCAAGGAGATGGAACAGCCAGGCCCAATGCTCTCACTTCTCCTTGTACCTATTTTGGCAGGACTTAATCTTGGCACTCACCTCCTCCTTATCCAAAATAGGACCTTCAATGAGCGGTAGCCACCCTGTATTGAGTTTAGATAAAGCAACCCTTCCCCAGAGCATTTGATAAGGAGACTTTTGCAGAATAGCATTGATGGTAGAACGATGTGCCCACCACGTGTCTCTTAAAACACACTTGAGTGAGACCCTTGTCTCAATTGATCTCTGCACACATGCCTTAAATACTCCGTTCATGCGCTCCGAAAGCCTGGGGTGCATAGAGTGCAATTCTCTGATGGGCGATGCCATAATGTCTCAAAAAATCGTGCATCTCCTGAGAGATTAATTGCACACCATCATCCATTATAA
This sequence comes from Lissotriton helveticus, assembly GCF_964261635.1. Classification (NCBI taxonomy): domain Eukaryota; kingdom Metazoa; phylum Chordata; class Amphibia; order Caudata; family Salamandridae; genus Lissotriton; species Lissotriton helveticus. The sequence continues at coordinate 409,864,742 of NC_136062.1, forward strand.
TAAACCTTGGAATGCCCTCACTAGCAAATACATCCTTGAGAAAATCAATACCTACCCTAGTACTGACTGAACTCACACATTTGGCGGAAACCCACTTGGATGAGTAATCCACCAACAGAATCACAAATCTCTCTGAGAGATTCAGCAGCTCGAATGGCCCCATGAGATCCAACCCAAGCTCGCGTGGAACCTCAACATGCGTCAGTGGAGTAGTGCTGGTGGCAAGGGATTTATCGCTGGTAGCACACTGACAGCACTCCCTAACTACCTTCTCAACATGGCTGTCCATCTTAGGCCACCAATATCTTTCATGGAGACTTGATTTAGTGAGATTTCTACCTAGATGCCCTTCATGAGGAAGGTTTATGAGCTTTGACTTAAGGACATCAGGGGGAATCACTCTCTCATCACGCATAAGTTTACCCTGACAAAGGGTAAGTTCATTTCTGATGGACCAGTAAGGTCTCAAGTCAGAGTCCATTGTTTTGTTGTTAGGCCAACCCTCGATGACAAAACGTGTCACCAGAGGAAGCAATAGATCCACTAGCAAGGCTTGCTCCCACTCCAGTTCTTGGATGGCAGGCTCCGTGACCCAACAATCATTAGCAGAGTCAGAATCAAATGTTTCTCCACCACACTCAATAGGCAGTCTTGATAGGCAATCTGCAGCTTTGTTGGCAGAACCAGGGAGATATTATACTTGAAAGTTATATTCTTCCAACCCTTTGCTCCAAAATTTGGGGCTTGGAGTAAGTCTCTAACTCTCCACACAGGAGAAATCTTGAGCCAAAGGGTGATGATCTGATCTTAAAGGATTGCCCCATAAATAAATCTTAAAATGCTTCAATGCCCACACAATAGCCAGGGCCTCCCTCTCAATACACGAATACTGCTGCTCAGGTTTCTTCAATGCTCTAGGGGCGAATGCAACAACCTTCTCCATCAACTTGTGAAAGTACTGCACCAAGACCACAAAGGCTGGCATCAGTTGTAAGGAAGGTACAGACTTTTTAGGGTCAAAGTGAACAAGGGTGAGCGTCTTGCCTATTGTTTGGTTGATAGCACTGAAAGCTGCAATACACTCTGGTGACCAGGCATAATGTGTTCCTTTCCTCAAAAGAGCTCTGATGGGTTCAACAGTGGAAGCGAAAGCTTGAATAAATTTGGAATAAAACTGGGCAAGGCCAAGGAAAGACCTCACCTGTTCTTTGTCAATAGGGGCAGGAGCATCAACAATACTTTTTGCCAGATCAAATTTCGAACGGATGCCTACACCAGATACGACATGTTCCAAATAAGTGACAGAAGATTCACTGATCTTGCACTTTAGTGAATTCACTGTAATACCTTTGTCAGCTAACTTGTGCAGAGCAGTTCTTAAAATAAAGTCGTGTTCAGTTTCATCCTTCCCATCAGTTAAGATGTTGTCCTGGAAGAACATGATGTTAGAGATGTCTCCCAAGACCATCTCCATGATCCATTGGAAACAGGCAGCCACTGAGGCTAGGCCAAATTAAATCCTGATGAAACGAAAAGCCCCCACAAAGAATGTGAGGTCTTTGGACTCTGGATGGAGGGGTACTTGGTGGTAAGTAGAAGACAAGTCTAATACACTGAAGATCTTGACACCACCAAACATGCTGATCGACTCAGATACATTAGCAAGCGGTTGGCAATCTACCCATATCTACTTATTGAGACTTCTCAAGTCAACACACATCCCAATACTCCTTCCTCCATCCTTAGGGGCAAAAACCACTGGGGCCAACCACTCTGAGGATTCGAATTCCTCAATTATACCAAGGGTCACCAGTCTCTTGAGTTCACTCCTCAGTGGTTCTAACATCATGTTGGGGACCTTTCTGACCTTGTGTACCATGGGTAATGGATTCTGCTCTACGACAATGCAGTGCTCAGAGTCCTTAAGCAAACACAGATTGTCAGAAAACACTTGAGGAAATTCTTCAAAAAACTCATTAGAGACTGAAGAGAGATCCACTAACATAATTTGCTCCGATGGATAGCGAGCAGTTGGGTCAAGAATTTTTCCCAAGTCTCTCTGATATCTACACCCAAGAAGACTGTCTCCATGCTTGGCAACATAGATTTTACCAATAGTCTCCCTTTGCTTGAAATGAATCTTCATGACGGCGAATCCTATTACATGAATAAGTGTACCACCATAACTGACTGGGCTGATGTCCGGGGTAAGAAGTTGTGTCTGAGGAATTGTTTTGTCCGAGAGTTGATTGCCCAATATGGTAAAAGTACTGAGTCCACTAGGACCACAAACAACTTATCTCCAATCATTACCTCACACTCTGGCATACTGATGAGGTCTGCAGCCTCCATGCCATCACCTCTGACACTTAACATGATGGTTCTAGGGGTTCTACTGTGCGGACCTTGCCACCAGACTTGCATACTCTTGCATAGTGGCCTTTGATTCCACATTTGTGGCAGGTAGTATTCCTTGTATAGCAGTGAGGGTAGTTAGAGGAACTATTGTTACTCCCACACGTGGAAGAGGTGTGGTGCAGTGGCCAAGGTGCCTGACTCCGGACTACGGGGTCCACGGTTTGATCTCTGGCGGCAGGCTAGCCCAGCACCATGTGACTCTGGGCAATAGCTCGCTTAATCTTCCCGAGGGCCCCCAGCACCGGGACACTACTTCAATCAATCAAAGCATTTATATAGCGCACTACTCACCCAGAGGGTCTCAAGGCGCTGGGGGAGGGGGGTCCGCTACTGCTCGAATAGCCAGGTCTTGAGTTGCTTCCTGAAGGCGAGGTGGTCCTGGGTCAGGCGGAGGTAGGTCGGGAGGGAGTTCCATGTTTTGGCGGCGAGGTAGGAGAAGGACCGTCCCCCTGTGGTGGCTCTTCGGATGCGGGGGATGGCGGCGAGGGCGTGGCCGGTCGATCGAAGCTGGCGTTTGGGAGCGTAGAAGTTGAGGCGGCTGTTGAAGTATCCTGGGCCTTGGTTGTGTAGCGCTTTGTGTGCGTGGGCGAGGAGTCGGAAGGTGATTCTCTTGTTGACCGGGAGCCAGTGCAGGTCTCTCAGGTGTCCGGAGATGTGGCTGCGACGGGGGATGTCCAGGATAAGACGTGCTGAGGCGTTCTGGATCCGCTGGAGTTTCTTCTGGAGCTTGGCGGTGGTTCCGGCATAGAGGGAGTTGCCGTAGTCCAGACGGCTGGTGACGAGGGCCTGGGTGACCGTCTTCCTGGTCTCGGTGGGGATCCACCAGAAGATCTTACGTAGCATGCGCAGGATGTTGAAGCACGACGAGGAGACGGCATTGACTTGTCTGGTCATGGAGAGGGAGGAGTCCAGGATGAAGCCTAGGTTGCGCGCGTGGTCAGTTGGTTTGGGTGCGCTGCCTAGGGCGGGGGGCCACCAGGAGTCGTCCCAGGCGGAGGGTGAGGATCCCAGGATGAGGACTTCCGTCTTGTCCGAGTTCAGTTTCAGGCGGCTGTTCTTCATCCATTCGGATACCTCTTTCATCCCTTCGTGAAGGTTGGCTCTGGCGGTGGCGGGGTCGTTGGTGAGGGAGAGAATCAGCTGGGTGTCGTCGGAGATGATGTTGAGGTTGTGCTGGCGTGCGATGTCTGCGAGGGGGCTCATGTAGACGTTGAAGAGGATTGGACTAAGCGAGGAGCCTTGAGGAACGCCGCGGATGACTTCGGTGGCTTCAGATCTGAACGGGGGGAGGCGGACTCTCTGTGTCCTTCCGGCGAGGAAGGAGATGATCCACTCCAGTGCCTTCTCCTGGATTCCGACGTTGCTGAGTCGCTGCACTAGTGTACGGTGGCAGACAGTGTCGAAGGCCGCGGAGAGGTCTAGGAGGATGAGGGCTGCTGTTTCTCCGTTGTCGAGCAGTGCTCGGATGTCATCGGTGGCTGCGATTAGGGCGGTCTCGGTGCTGTGGTTGGCCCGGAAGCCGGACTGCGAGAGGTCGAGGGATCCGTTCGTCTCGAGGAAGGCGGCCAGCTGCTTGTTGACGGTCTTCTCGAGGACTTTAGCAGGGAACGGGAGCAGCGAGATGGGGCGGTAGTTCTTGAGGTCGGTGGGGTCAGCTTGCTTCGAGCTCTCCGGTAAGGTGGCGGTGTCGAAGGAGGTGTTGATGATGTCCCGCAGGTGGGGTGCGATGACAGCGTCGGCCTTGTTGAAGCTGTGGTGAGGGCAGGGGTCGGTAGGAGATCCGGAGTGGATGGAGTTCATCGTGCGGACGGTGTCTTCGGTGCTGATCGGGGTCCAGGCGCGTAGGGTGGTGGTGGGGGGCGGTGGTTCAGTCGTGGCGTGCGTCGGTTGAGTGCTGAAGCTGTTGTGTATGTCCGCGATCTTGTTGTGGAAGTAGGAGGCGAGGGAGTTGCAGAGGTCTTGCGAAGGGGTGATGTCGTTGTTTCCGGCGTTGGGGTTGGAGAGCTCTTTAACGATGTTGAAGAGTTCCTTGCTGTTGTGTGCGTTGTTGTCCAGTTGTTCCTTGAATGCGGTTTTCTTGGTGGCGTGGATGAGTTGGTGGTGTTTTCGGGTGGCGAGCTTGAGGGCAGTCATGTTGTCCGGTGTTGGGTCTCTGCGCCATGTTCTCTCGAGGGCTCGGCAGTTCTTCTTGGAGCTTTTGAGTTTGTCGGTGAACCATGGGGCTTTCTTACTACCGGGTCTGCTAGGCGGGGTCTTCAGAGGGGTGAGGTCGTCTGCGCAGTTGCTGATCCACTTCGCGAGATTGGTGGCAGCCTGGCTTGGGTTCGTTGCGCTGGTGGGTGGGTTCTTGCTCAGGGAAGTCGCGAGCTGGTCTGCTGTGGTCTTGTTCCAGCTTCTGCGTGCAGCCTGTTGCTGGTGGTGGTGGATCGTGGTCCTTCTGAAGCTGAAATGGACGCAGCTGTGGTCCGTCCAGTTGAGTCCGGTGGCGTGGCTGAAGGCGATGTCCTTGCAGGATGAAAAGACGGGGTCGAGTGTGTGCCCGGCGTAATGGGTGGGGGTGTTAACCAGTTGCTTGAGTCCGAGGTTGGCGAGATTGTCCAGCAGGGTGGTGGTGTTGCGGTTGTTGTTGTTCTCCAGGTGAAAGTTGAGGTCCCCGAGGAGGATGTAGTCGGCGGAGAGGAGGGCGTGCGGGCTGATGACGTCGGCGATGTCTTCGCTGAATTGTGTGCGTGGTCCCGGGGGTCTGTAGATGAGGGTGCCTCTGAGGGTGGTCTTGGGGTTGATGTGGACCTGGAAGTGCAGGTGCTCGGCGGGTGCGAGGGTGTCGTCGGTGTTGGTCGTGACACGGATGGTATTCCTGTGGATGATGGCGATGCCTCCTCCGGTCTGGTTGATGCGGTCCCTTCGGATGATCTTGTAGCCGTCTGGGATGGTGATGGCGATGTCGGGTGCTGAAGAGGCGTTCATCCAGGTTTCCGTGAGGAAGGCGACGTCTGGTGAGGTTGTGTCGAGCAGGTTCCAGAGCTCGATGGCGTGTCTGTGGATGGAGCGGGTGTTGAGCAGGATGCATTTCAGGTGGCTGCTGCTGTTGCTCGTCTTGGTCTTGCTTGGTGCAGGAGTATTGCTGTTCCGGATGCAGGTGAACTTGCAGACGTTGCAGCAGAAGGGTCCGTGGGTGCGTCTCGGGGTGGCTCGGTAGCATCCTGGGATTCGTCCGGCATTGAGTCCGTTGAGGGTGGCGGCGTCGTACGTCCGGCGGGTGGGCTGGGGTCTGCGGGGGCCAGGGGTCCTGGTGCTGGGCGCGGTCCAGGCGCGGACGGGCGCAGACGGGTTTACCTTTGGCGCACCTTTGGCGCTCAATCGGTGCTCCCGCTGCGCGCGTCCGCTGCGCGGTCGCTCTGGGGGCGTCATAAGAAGGGGGACGAGAGGGCGGGTCAGCTGGGCGGCGGGAGCGGCTCGGCCAATGGGCCGGTGGTGGGTGGGGCCTGTGGCGAGCTGCGGCGGGAAACTGGCGAGCGGGCGGCTCTGCTGAAGCTGGGCCGCTCGGGGGGACAGGGGGGCGTCTGCGGCGAAAAAAGGCGGCAAGGCTGGCAAGGCTGGCAGGCAGGAGCAGGAGGCGGCAGGAGGAGCGAGGGGGTGACCAGGCCTGGTGAGAGGCGCAGTAGTCACTCGGAGGTAGCTGTGCCATTTACAAATACTGGTATTTATTATTTCATTATATCTGTAACATTTCATCTTAGAGAAATCTGTGGAAGGTTTGGCCTTGGTTCCAAGCGCAACTTTGGAAACATTGGCTACAAAATCTTGAGGTGTCTCCCTTTGAACCAATTCATGTATGCTACTGGGGGTTGGCGTGTCATCAGGTACTGCTTTATGGGCTTTCATCTCTTTGACCCAGCCAGAGGTGTTTTCCATCCCCTCTATGATACCTAAAGCTTCTTTGAGGCAAGGGTTTCTGGATAATAGTTTCTCCTGCACCGTAGGCCTGTTGGTGCACATGACCAGCTGATCACGTATCAACGAGTCAGTGAGGTCATCAAATTCGCAGGTGCGTGCAAGTGTCTTGATAGAAGCTATGTAATTCCCAACTTTCCTGGGTTCTTGAATTCTCATGAAAAATGTGTGCCTTCCCAAAACAACACTGATACATGGCCCAAAATACATTTTCAACATTTTTATGAACATTTCGAAAACATCAGAGGGTTCGCCATCACCTTCACCGACAGAAATCACATCAATGCTCTCATAAATGTTGCACCCCTCTATACCGGGGTTGTGAAGGAGAATGGCTTGCCTTCTGTGAGCCAAGAACTTTTCACCTCCAATAGCTACCAAGTAGGAATCAAGCAGCAGTTTCCACCTCTTCCATGGTAAGAGCGGTTCACCTTTTTCAGCGAGAAACGGAGGAGGCTGGTTCATTGAAGTGGCAGTCATGGTGGTAATTTTTAAGGTAAAGTTTGTTGTTTGGGAAAAAAATCAGTCAGTAATTGAATTGGCACAAGCAATCAAAACAAAAATATAATTTCCCTTTTTAAATAGAGTGTAAACGAAAACACAATCTTAGAAAAATATAGTCAGAGTAAACGGTAAACAGTTGATAGCATTGAGCAGGGCAGAATCCATAACCTAAATAGAATGACAGCCAGCGCTATGATAAAAATGTTTGGGGATGTAGATAAAGATATGTGATCACAATCAATAAATAAACACTGAAGTAGTCAGAAATCTATAGCTCAAGTATATTAGCAAGTAGAAGTCAAACAGCGTGTAGCTTAAGTCAAAGAGAATGTGATGGCAGTTTTGGTGAAAAATAAAATCCCATTAAAGCAGTACCTGGACAAGTGTTAATTAGTTTTCAAAAATCCAAAGGTCCATGTTAACACCTTGGCTGCTAGGGAGATTTTTCTGCTGTGCTGAATAATGTGTAAATCCATTGTTCATGACGAGCTCAGCTCGTCATGAGCACACGAGCAGTGTACTGCATGACGAGCTCAGCTCGTCATGAGTATCGAAGGGGTTAAAGAAAGCCGATTTTTAAAAGGAAATGGCTCCGTAGCGATGCGCGTTGCTCCGTTGCTTTGTTGCCAAAGAGATGAAAAGCCAGCATAGTGGCCCGTACATTACTTAAATGTGCATGCTAGATGACGATGATGCTAAGCAGGACCTGACATGGAGGAGGCAATGCACGTCAGCAAGTGCACGTCAGCAGGAAAGAAGCAAAAACAAGGAACAATTGCCCAGATCCAGCTGAAAAGTCGCAGAAAATTGAGAACAGCTGGAAAACACTTCGGGAATGACAGAGGAATAACTGGAGATATACACTTCACTGGTCAAATGACTACAGTCAAGGTGAAGAGGAATACAGCTTCGTGGGTACAGCTGAATACGGAGAGTGGGTGGCAGGCTTGTCCCCTGCAAGCTCCGCTCGTCGCCAATGTTACGAAGAGACACACTGGTACATTTCTGCAACTTTTATTATCTTCAACTGTAGAGCCATCAACCCCAGCTGCTTGTCTGTAGGTTCGCCTAGTCAACTGTCTCACACAATACGCTGCCCTGTAGATGGAACAACCAGGCTCATGCAGCTTTAGAATCATCACAATACAATGCATTCGTACTACAACTCCCATGTAGGGCAAGCATCTCAATTGAGTTATTTATGCTGTGATGTATGATTTATGGATTTGTTAACATTACGTTATGTTAAAAAAGTAAATGGAAGATGTCTTCCCCTGGCTGATGCCTGCAGGATTGGAGTTGTCAATGTCAGACACTCCCACTAGACAATGAGGCCGATTAGGATCGCGGACGGAAACGTGTCCCATCCGCCAAGGAAGCGGGCAAGATACTCCGGACCGCTCCGCGGATAAACTGCCGTAGCGATTAGGATTATACTGGTACGAACCCCCGACCGCGGCGGACGGAGAACACCAAAGTCCGTCCGCGGCGGACGGCGGACGGAGTACACCAGAGCCCGCCGCAAGCGGACGGAACCGACCAAACCCCATCCGCCGCGAACGCACATGAACGCGGGAACAGCCACCTCCACCGCCATACCTGCGAAGGCTCCGTGTCCGCGATTAGGATAACGCCGCCTGTACCCTGGTACGCACCGCCATCCACGTCCGTGGCGGAAAGAATGCAACGAGAAACAGTGCATCACAGCGGAAGCCCAACACGAACAACATCCCTACCGTCAAACCAATGTCAAAAAGTGTGACGTAAGTAAATTGCAAACACACGAAAAAGGACTACCCCCCACCTGAAACACCAACACCAATCACCAATCACCAATCACAAGCCACAATGACACCCCCCCAAGTACCCAATAATGCACACTAGTCAACACACCCACGACCTGACTGCCAACAACCATTGAGACACGACTATAAAATGACACACACTCACTAACACAATCCTTTGCATCACAGCATAGCTGCTAGCAAGAGGCCCAATACGAGCGACAGCATACACCAATTGAAGACACACAACCACCACCCTACCACACCCACCACACCATTCCTACACACCACACAACACACACCTGCACCCCCCAACTCACTCAACCCACACCCTGAGCACCACACACCATGGCACCCAAAAAAAAAACTTAATTCACGGAGACAGAGTTGAAGGTAATGGTGGATGAAATTATCCGTGTTGAGCCCCACATATTCGGGGTCCAAGTCCAGCAGACCACCGTGGCGCAAAAAAATCACATGTGGGACAGGATCGTCAGTCGGGTGAATGCGTCAGGGACCGTGCCAAGGACAAAGCACGAGATACAGAGGCGGTGGCATGACCTGAAAACCAGGGTGAAAGGCATCCGTGCCAAAAACAATGTGAGAGCTAATCACACTGGCGGCGGCACACCTCCGGAGCCCATACCCTACACTGATTGGGAGGAAAAGGTGCTGGGCATACTGCACCCAGAGAGCCTGGAAGGACTTGAGGAAGGAGAATAGGCTGGTAAGTACTAACCAAGCACCACGATCAGAATGACATGGTCAGCCTCACACAACTGAGAAGACATGCACGTGGGCCACATACTCACCAAAATGTAAATGGCTACCAACAGGCCCCCATGTCCACAGGGAGGGCGGTGGTGGTGTGTGGGGTGTGTGGGGTGTGTGAGAGCTCACCACTACAACTCCCAACAGGCCCCCATGTCCACAGGGTGTGTGTGAGAGGTGGGTGGGGTGTGTGAGAGCTCACCACTACAACTCCCAACAGGCCCCCATGTCCACAGGGTGTGTGTGAGAGGTGGGTGGGGTGTGTGAGAGACCAGCACTACAACTCCCAACAGTCCCCCATGTCCACAGGGTGTGTGTGAGAGGTGGGTGGGGTGTGTGAGAGACCAGCACTACAACTCCCAACAGGCCCCCATGTCCACAGGGTGTGTGTGAGCGGTAGGTGGGGTGTGTGAGAGCTCACCACTACAACTCCCAACAGTCCCCCATGTCTACAGGGTGTGTGTGAGAGGTGGGTGGGGTGTGTGAGAGCTCACCACTACAACTCCCAACAGTCCCCCATGTCTACAGGGTGTGTGTGAGAGGTGGGTGGGGTGTGTGAGAGCTCACCACTACAACTCCCAACAGGCCCCCATGTCCACAGGGTGTGTGTGAGAGGTGGGTGGGGTGTGTGAGAGCTCACCACTACAACTCCCAACAGCCCCCCATGTCCACAGGGTGTGTGTGAGAGGTGGGTGGGGTGTGTGAGAGCTCACCACTACAACTCCCAACAGGCCCCCATGTCAACAGGGTGAGTGTGGGAGGTGGGTGGGGTGTGTGAGAGCTCACATCTACAACTCCCAACAGGCCCCCATGTCCACAGGGAGGGCGGTGGTGGTGGGTGGGGTGTGTGCGACAGGACACTGAAATGTAATCAAATTGATATGAACATGTAATGTCCACAGTACTGATCAGCACAATCTTGTCCCTCAGGTGATTGTAATCTGACTGGTGGAACCAGCAACCGGCCGCAAGACTCGCCTCACACCCATACCGGACTCTCTGGGGAAGATGCCACAGCCAGCTCCGGTGCGGAGGATGGTGCGGGCCCAAGCAGACTGCCAGGGCCATCTGGCTCACAGGAAATCCCGGCCCCGACAACCGTCGCCTGTGTAATTCCTGCAACACCGGCCACAGTGAGCTGCAGACTCACCACCACCACCACCAGTACCACCACTCCTACCTGTGCCACCCTGCCTAACCCACCGCACGACGCAGGGCCATCGGTCTCCCACCCAAGCAGGGAGAGTGGGCCAGACAGGAGAGAGGCGAGGCCACATCAGCTAATCAGGAGATCCACACTCCGTCGGGCTGAGGAAGGCCACCCACCCCATCCTGTGGCGGAGTCACTTGAAGCCCTAGCCAGGTGCCAGGCTTCCTGCGACCGTAGCCAGGAACAGGCAGATCGTGCCCACCAGGACTCGGTGGACAACACTAACATGTTGCGGGACATTGAGGGCCGCCTTGGCCAGATAGTGGACATCATGGGCCAGCAGACAACAATGTGGAGGGAATGGATAGCCCGCAACAACCCCACCCCCCCTCAACCAAGTGTCCAGACGCCACGGCCAGCAACACCACTGCCACCGCCACCTGTGCCCCTGGCGACGGATGTGGCCCCTGAGTAACCTGCCCCCCCAGCTGACTCCGTTCCACCTCAAAGACGGAGGGGCCGTCCTAGGCTGGAAGTGGGTGAGAGCAGTGGGGGGGCTCCATCCACATGCTCCAAGAGGGGCCGACAATGACTCTGACACTGCCTGAGCCAGCCATTCACCCTGGCAACTATCCTGTCCCACATAGCCAATCATTGGCACAGGTCTGCTGGACTAACCTGACATCACCCAATGTGGTGTCAGCACGGACATTTCATCTGCCATTACCTTCAACTCACACTCCCCCACCCCACACTTACTTGTAAATATTGACCAGCACCAATGCACAACCTGTAAATAAATGCCACTTACACACTCAATGATGTGTTGCCTCCATGTTTAATCACATGATTGCCTCAGAAACAGACGTAACCAGGTGCAAGGATCCAAGTCGTACATAATCATGCCGCTGCGGGAGTGACCTAGGGAAATTCAGAGACAGCAAACACACGTCAGGAAACATATTCACACCCATCACAACACACAGCACAGCAACATTCCACAAACCACACTCAACACAAAATCATTGGATGAGAGGACACACATCATGGAGACTTGCATGTCCAAATAAATGAACACACACCTATGCAACCATCACATAGCAGAACACCCAGCTGATGCACACCACATCCACACAACATCAGCAAACATACATAAGGCATTGTCAACCGGCACAAGAGGTAGTTACTCACATTCAAGGGAAGTAGCGATCAATCAGCTGGCGCCTCTGGTCCACACCTTCCTCCTCACCACTATCCTCATCAGTCGACATGGGTGGGATGGGAGGCCGAGGAACTTGTTAGTCTTCAGGGTCCAAGAGCAGTTCAATTTCATTGCGCACGGCCAGGTTGTGGAGCATGCAGCAGGAAATCACGACCCTGCATACTTTGCCTGGTGAGTAAGGCATGGCCCCTCCGGTCTTATCCAGGCACCGAAACCTAGACTTTAGCAGTCCAAAAGTACGTTCCACCACTCTACGTGTCCTTCCATGTGCATCATTGTAGCGCATTTCACCCGCTGTAGTAGGATTACGTATGGGACTCAGGAGCCAGGGCCGGTTTGGGTACGCCGAGTCGCCTATGTAGGGGGATGACAGACACAAATATCACAACCAGAATTGGTGGGTACCCCATGCCACACAGAAATCACAAAAGTCCCCACAGCATACTCACCAACAAGCCACGCATGACCGGGACGCAGATTTGCCATCAGTTGGGGGGACAATGCTGCTCCGCATGATGTGGGCGTCATGTGCGGAGCCTGGAAATCTTGCACACACATGGGAGATGATGTTGTCGGCCAGGCACACCACCTGCATGTTCAGCGAATGGAAGTGCTTCTGATCCCTATAAGCCTGCTCACGTGCCCGTGGTGGAATGAGAGCGATATGTGTGCCATCAATGGAACCCACTACGTGTGGTATCTGGCCCAGTGCATAGAAGTCTGCTTTGACTGCTGGCAACTCTGCCGGCCGTGGGAAATGGATGTAGTCATCCTTGTACAGCATCATAGCTTTTAGAACATCCCGAAGTACCATGCTGAACATGGACTGTGACATCCCCCCGGCATGTCCAACTGTGTACTGAAAGGTGCCAGTAGCAAAAAAGTGTAGTGCCGCCATCACCTTTGCTGTGGGTGTAATGGAACCAGGATACGTCCTTCGTGGCTGCAGATGAGGAGACAATTGGGCAACTAGCTCCATCAATCTACGTCGTTCTAGCCGGAATTTCCTGATCACCTCCTCGTCAACCATATCCTCCAGCACAGTGTATGGCCGATGCACATTTCGAGCCCTCCTGTGTGGGAGAGAGATGTAACTTGAGTCAACTTACAAACAACGCATAGGTGTGCAACTCCATCACATGTAAGCCAACATTAGCAAGAAGATAAATGTTGTGGACAATGGTCATATGTGTGACATCTCTGATAGTAACTACAATACGGAGTGCCCCATTAACAATGTGCAGCCACTAGCAACAGGAAGTGTGTCAACACGTACAACGCAACTTAGTCACATGTCAACATTACTGACAAGACGTGTGTCATGACCCTAATGTGTAGAAGCCACATCACAGACACACATGCAAGTGCATGCACACAAACGATAATGATACGCACACACCATGTCATCATGCAGCAATGCCAACCAATAATGGTGAGCATACGGACAATACATGCATGGTGACACAACAGGCAACACACATACACTGAATGCATGTGTACCCCCACCATTGTAGTGACCTCACATGAACCACATACTGACAACAGATTCAGAATGTGGCGATACAGCCGTGATGTACTGTGTAGATGTGAAGAAGTAAAACCGTCTGTAGGGTCACACCCGACGTCAACACGTCGACATGCACATGTGCTGCACATTGTGTGCACACCGATGGGCATAGTATGGACACACATGGAATAGTGCATGACAAATGAAGTTTCCCTATCACGCTCACAACCCTCATGACGCAACTGCAGACAATACACCACGGTGTAGCATCTGAAAATATACAATCATTGGCGCCGCCATGGCGGTGCACGTCTTCCGCTATTTTCGAATGGGCATACGCGGGCCGCGTTCCCTCTCCCCATTGTCTGCATGTGCACGGACCGTCACGGTCACACATCGGCAACCGCATGTGCAAGCTTCCGGGACGGATGCTTCTTTTGCAACAATGTTCTATCACTGGCGCCACCATGGCGGTGCACGTATTCGGCGGGGGAGGTGCAGGCCAACACACCCTTTAGATGTAAACAATGGACATGGCAGTTCATGACCCCCCTTACAGTCACATTGCATCATCCACCGTATACCGGCCTGGCCGGCCCGGCCTAGGAGCGCCGTGCCGGCCATGTCAGCCACCGCCGTGCCAGGCCCGGCCTAGGACCGCCGTGCCGGCCATGTCCACAACCGCCGTGCCAGGCCCAGCCTAGGACCGCCGTGCCGGCCATGTCAACCACCGCTGTGCCAGGCCCGGCCTAGGACCGCCGTGCCGGCCATGTCCACAACTGCCGTGCCAGGCCCGGCCTAGGACCAACGTGCCGGCCATGTCATCCACCGCCGTGCCAGGCGAGTGAACACCCGTCGGTTGCTGACATGTCCGGCACGGCGGTCCTAGGCCGGGCCTGGCATGGCGGTGGCTGACATGGCCGGCACGGCGCTTCTAGGGGGGCCGGCCCGGCCGGTATACGGTGGATGATGCAATGTGACTGTAAGAGGGGTCATGTACTGCCATGTCCATTGACTACATCTAAAGGGTGTGTTGGCCTGCACCTCCCCCGCCGAATACGTGCACCGCCATGGTGGCGCCAGTGATAGAACATTGTTGCAAAAGAAGCATCCGTCCCGGAAGCTTGCACATGCGGTTGCCGATGTGTGACCGTGACGGTCCGTGCACATGCAGCCAATGGGAAGAGGGAACGCTGGCCGCGTATGGCCAATCGAAAGTAGCGGAAGCAGTGCACCGCCACTCCAGGGCCAGTCATTGGCCCTTTTACAAACACGCATCCAGGGCTGACCAATTGCTGGCGACGTATACCACTGACATGTGCTGAGGGCCCTATATATGTGTGATGTCAAAAAGCACACATCCTACCCTGGGAACCAGTGCTGGCTGTTCACCTCGACCTGCTGCTGCTGAGCTGACCACCGACTGCTGCCTGTGACCATCACCTCAACCTGCTGCTGCTGAGCTGACCACCGACTGCTGCCTGTGACCATCACCTCGACCTGCTGCTGCTGAGCTGACCACCGACTGCTGCCTGTGACCATCACCTCGACCTGCTGCTGCTGAGCTGACCACCGACTGCTGCCTGTGACAATTACCTCGACCTGCTGCTGCTGAGCTGACCACCGACTGCTGCCTGTGACCATCACCTCGACCTGCTGCTGCTGAGCTGACCACCGACTGCTGCCTGTGACCATCACCTCGACCTGCTGCTGCTGAGCTGACCACCGACTGCTGCTCTAGTGCCATACTCCGTGATCTTGCCATGTCGAGAGTCAAAGAGATCCGGTCTCGTCCCTTCACCGCCGCGGAGCTTGATGTCCTCGTGGACGGTGTGCTCCGCAACTTTGGACGGCTCTACGGCGCACCCGGACAGGTGGTAAGTGCAGTGTGGGACATGTTGGTGTGCATGAGGTGGTCAATGACTCCTGGCTTCTGCAATCTTAGCTGTGTACTGTGGGCCCGACATATTTGTCGGAATGTGCATGGCTGCACGTGTTGCCCCTATCTGTGTGACAGGCAAACTGTCCACTGACTTGCACCCTTTTGTCTCCCATCATGGTAGGTCAAGCTGCACCTTCGCAAGGTCGTGTGGAGGAGCATAGCACGGGATGTACGGGCATTGGGGGTGTGCAATAGACAACATACACACTGCCACAAATGCTGGGACGACATTTCCAGGCTGAGCAAGAATGTAGCGGAAGTGACACTGGGGATGATTCCAAGTACGCCACGTCTGACCCGACGCTCCATGACACCTCTCATGCAATGTATCATTGCTGTGACGCATCCTGACCTGTCCGAACGGCTGAGTGTGGATCAACAGCAAACTAGCGGTGAGCAGACTGTCTGTGTATGTTACTTGGGAGTGCAATGCATGTATTGGTGCCCAGACACAGTAGTGACTTCCTTGGTGCGTATGTATCGCAGCGATGCCATGTTGGTGCCATTGGGTGAGTGTAATTTGACATCCAGGTCCGGCATGTTGACACGCCACTTGCTTAGTAGTTGAGTGTTGGAGCACATGCCGTAGTGGTCCGTGGCCCCATGGCAAGACATGTGTGCAGATGTACATGCTCCTGCCCTTTCCGCATGCTGTACATGTGTCACGGCCAACAACGCTGATGTCATGTGAGGATGACTGGTAGAGGTGGGCCGTGTGCAGGATGGGGGCTAGAAGAACTTTGTCAGCAATGGAATTAGGGATTCCTTGTCCTTCTGTACGTGAGTGTGCCCATGACTTACACCTCTTTTCTGTGCATTTCAGCTTTGGCAGAGGGCACTCAGCCACAGACGGCGGAGATGAGTGGAGGCAATGCATCCGGATCAGACTTCGCGCACACGCAGACTGACACAGAGGAGGGCAGCGCCGGAGAGGGGGACAGGACCGTACCTGAGGACTCGCATTTGGAGACACCATCGTCCTCATCTACCGAGAGTGTTGGTGAGCCAGCACTGTTGTCACGGACTGGGAGTGGGCAATCAACACCTTCGGTCGGGACACAGCACACAGGGCCCACACTGCCGCCAACTGCACCATGTACTTTTCGTGCACGAAGGAGTAGGGGGAGCAGAGTGGCGTTCGGTGCAGGCACCGCTGCCCCTGCCACAGTGACCCAAAATGCACTTTGTGCTGAGGCTGTTGATCTGCTGCGACAGCTGTGTGTGGGGCAGACCAATATGACAAATGCATTCCAAGACCATGATAGGAAGTTGGGGCAGGTGGTGGCATTCATGGAAGGGATGCATGGCGATTTTGCTGGTCTACACAGGACAGTTCAGTCATTGGCAAGCAGTGTGTCGTCTGCCATTGTACAGTCGCATGGACAGGGTCCTACTTCTGTTTCCCCCATCTACGCCACTGGATGTCTCGGGGGGGGGGGGTGAATATTCTGACCAGGACTCTAATACAGGTTATTGCACTAGAAGCAGCGTCAGACAGCACGTCAGGGCACGGAGGGCACAGACACCATCCCCTAGGTCAGCAAAATCTATTCACAAAGACAACGTCAGATACACTTGAGTACATACACAGGATCCACAAGTGGTGTTGGGGGACATGCCTTCACATGCTACACAGGCATTCCACACAAAAGGTACTCCCAAGGCAAGGGATACTCCCAAGTCCATGGACACTCCCTTGGACAAGGACAGTCAGAGGACAAAGGCACCTCAAAGGAGCAGGGACACTCCCAAGGACAAGGACGATACTAAGGAAGGGGCCACTCCCAAGGACAGGGACAGTCAGAGGACAAAGGCACCTCAAAGGAGCAGGGACACTCCCAAGGACAAGGACGATACTAAGGAAGGGGCCACTCCCAAGGACAGGGACAAGGACAGTCAGAGGACAAAGGCACCTCAAAAGAGCAGAGACACTCCCAAGGGCAGGCACACAACAGAGGAAGGGCCATCTCCCAAGGGCAGGGACAAGGACAGTCAAAAGACAATGGCACCTCCAAAGAGCAGGGAGAGTCCCAAGGGCAGGCACACAACAGAGCAAGGGCCATCTCCCAAGGGCAGGGACACACACAGGGAGAAAGTGTCTTCTGGAGACAGGTACACCACAGACGACAAGTCTGCTGCCAGGAACAGGGCACCGTCCAGGGCACAGGGAAAGTCCAGAGCCAACACTCCTCATACGGATAAGGCACATCCTAGGGACAACGCTTCTCCCATGGACACTGGCGCAATCAAGGACAGGCATACATCACCCCTGGCTGCACTGAGGCTGATGTTGTCGAAGGAACGGAAAACAGATGTCTCCGCGGCAGAGTCCCCCCATACCTCCACTCGCATCCAGGCCCGTCAGAAGCAGAGGAGGGAGTCCCCTTTGTTGCATCCCCCATTACACATGATTCTGAGTCCAGGCGGCAGGCACACAGCAAACGACAAGCAGGCTCCAGCACGTCCCCAGAAAGCCGACCCCCGGCAGCAGATGCTCCACCTATGGTGGGTGATAATACTTTAGAGTCCCCACCACTTGCCAGTCCTGTCCTGTCCAGGGTGCACTCACATATCCCTAAGAAACGCAGACACACACCATTGACACCTGCCCACCCCGATGTCGCTCAAGTACAGCTATCCCCAGCTCCCAGGGCCACCCTGACTCCTGGCCCATACAGCCCTGTGGCTCATCATTTCTGTGTTCCCAGTGGCGCTGGTGCAGTAGACTCTCATGTATCAGATAGTGGCACTGTGTCTGTTGTTTGCTGTCATGCATCATGTAGTAGCACAGTCTCTGTTGTGCCCTCTCCTGTTTCAGGTGCTGGCAGTGTATCTGGGTCTATGGCTCATGTGTCAGTCAGTAGATCTGTGGCTGTGTCTCACAATCCTGTTTCTGGTGCTGGCAGTGTGTCTGGGTCTGTGGCTCACGTGTCAGTCACTACATCTGTGGCTGTGTCTCACATTCCTGTTTCAGGTGCCTGCAGTGTGTCTGGGTCTGTGGCCCATGTGTCAGTCACTCGGGCTGTGGCTGTGTCTCACACTCCTGTTTCTGGTGCTGGCAGTGTGTCTGGGTCTGTGGCCCATGTGTCTGTCACTCGGGCTGTGGCTGTGTCTCACATTCCTATTTCTGGTGCTGGCAGTGTGTCTGGGTCTGTGGCCCATGTGTCAGTCACTCGGGCTGTGGCTGTGTCTCACACTCCTGTTTCTGGTGCTGGCAGTGTGTCTGGGTCTGTGGCCCATGTGTCAGTCACTCGGGCTGTGGCTGGGTCTCACACTCCTGTTTCTGGTGCTGGCAGTGTGTCCGAGGCAGGTAGTTCACGCAGTCCACCTGATTCTGTGATGTGAGGTGCTGTTCACTTCACTCACATGTTATTGCAGATGGTGTGTACATTGTCCATTGAGAACAGCCTTGCACTGTTGTGGTCCTTGGGACGGGTTGCTTGGAACACGTACTTGTGCTGCCTCTGATGTACCTGCTCTGTTGGGCACATTGCCCTGTTGATGCTCTGATACTGCATTCTGCCCTCTGTGTGCTGACTCTGATGTACCTGCTCTGTTGTCCACAATGCACTGTTGCTGTCCTGATACTGAAATTCTGCCCTCTCGTTTACTGCCTCTGATGTACCTGCTCTGTTGGGCACAATGCCTTGTTGATGCTCTGATACTGCATTCTGCCCTCTCACGTGCTGCCTCTGATGGACCTGTCCAGTGCAATGGACTGTTGATGCACTTAGCCACTCTCACGTGCTGCCTCTGATGGACCTGTCCAGTGCAATGGACTGTTGATGCATTTAGCCCCTCTCACGTGCTGCCTCTGATGGACCTGTCCAGTGCAATGGACTGTTGTTGCACTTAGCCCCTCTCACGTGCTGCCTCTGATGGACCTGTCCAGTGCAATGGACTGTTGATGCACTTAGCCCCTCTCACGTGCTGCCTCTGATGGACCTGTCCAGTGCAATGGACTGTTGATGCAATTAGCCCCTCTCACGTGCTGCCTCTGATGGACCTGTCCAGTGCAATGGACTGTTGATGCACTTAGCACCTCTCACGTGCTGCCTCTGATGGACATGTCCAGTGCAATGGACTGTTGATGCACTTAGCCCCTCTCACGTGCTGCCTCTGATGGACCTGTCCAGTGCAATGGACTGTTGATGCACTTAGCCCCCCTCACGTGCTGCCTCTGATGGACATGTTCAGTGCAATGGACTGTTGATGCACTTAGCCCCTCTCACGTGCTGACTCTAATGTACCTGCTCTGTTGTCCACAATGCCCTGTTGCTGTTCTGATACTGCATTCTGCCCTCTGATGTGCTGCCTCTGATGTACCTGCTCTGTTGTCCACAATGCCCTGTTGATGCTCTGATACTGCATTCTGCCCTCTGATGTGCTGCCTCTGATGTTCATGGTCTGGTGCCCACTTTGCCCATGCTCACGCATACACTGTGATTATACCCCTATTATGTGTAATAAAGGTAGTCAATCATGTGTCGTGGTTTGTCGTAGTCATTCCTGCTTGCGTACTACAATTGTGTATTTGTATTTGCTTGTGATCAGTGGTTTCGGTAACATGACACTCCCCCTCCCAACGTCACGACCCTTGCAGGTATTCCCCTCCAGACAGCGATTGGTTTGTACCTTACCTGCGTCGTCGTAGATAGTGGGCCTAGACTTGGACGTGATGGATCGCGAAGAGCATCGGGAAAGCATGTATCGCTGGGTCCATGGTGGCGAGCAGCTTGCGGTGGGTATCTCTGCTATGTATGGTATCTTCGCTGTGGGGAATCCGCCGTTTCAGACAGGTTGTTTTTCCGCAGCGGTTTTATGTGTATTTTCCGCCATCTTGATTTGGGGGACGGTCGTAGACGTCAGTCCGTACGGCGGAGTCTCTGGATTGGTTACGTCCGCCGCGTGGTCGGGTGTAGTTGGGCGGCGGTGCGTGCTCTTCCGTCGCGGACGGAATTTTTACACTCTTTCCTATCCTGATATGGCAAACGGAGTGTCCGCGGCAGGCGGACATGGAAACATTTTTTTCCTCTTACTCCAGGGCTGCGGACGCACTTCCGTCCGCCATCCTAATGAGCCCCTGGCCACC
This sequence comes from Lissotriton helveticus, assembly GCF_964261635.1. Classification (NCBI taxonomy): domain Eukaryota; kingdom Metazoa; phylum Chordata; class Amphibia; order Caudata; family Salamandridae; genus Lissotriton; species Lissotriton helveticus. The sequence continues at coordinate 409,885,086 of NC_136062.1, forward strand.
CCATTTTTTTACGAGACTGGTGGTAACTGACTCCAACTGTGCCTGGGCCCTGCTGACCATGCCCACGATACAGTGCTCTGATTAAAAGGTATATGGTAATTAGGTATAATTAAAGTTGGTACTGACCACCTACCTGTAAGTTCCTAGTATATGGTAGAGCATGTTTGTTTGGAGGCCTGGCAGATTTAATGCACTTAAGTGTGCACTGCTGTATTGCCTGCTGTCCTTTGTAAAGTGAGCCCTGCTTTGCAAACTGCCTTTAAATTAAAAATTAGAAGCAAATTCGACTTCAGATTTAAAGGTACTTACAAAGCATTAAACTATCTTATTTTCACATATATGTCACCCCTAAGGGTGCTCCCAAGGTAGGTGCCCCCAGCGTAGTGTGCCATATAACAGTAAACTGGGACATGTTAAAAGACATTTCTTATACCATGGGGAAAGAAAAACTACCAGTTTTGTTTTTCCCTATTGAATACTGTAACTTGCCAATGTTGAATATATAGCATAACTAGTACAGACAATATGTTATTCAACTGTGTATTCTATGAGCCAAAATCCAGCCTTCTACCAGTCACTCTTGATTGGCCAGCCCTTAACAGTCTGCACCAAATTTCTCTAATGTGGCTATAAATAGCCTGCACAGAACAAAGGATATGCAATTGGGGGAGTTCTGGAGCTGAAGACAACAGATCAGGAAGGGGGCTGGGTAAACAAACTGGTCTTCCAAGAGAGCAGAACAGTAAGAATGTAAGCCAGACCTAGCCCCTCTTCCCAGTCAGATGGGAGCCCCAGGAATCGATTTGCATGAGGTCTGCAAAGGGAGTTTAAAGGGAATTGAGCCACACTAGTAGTTTGACTTAGAAAATCTTAACCCCAAGGAGAACGTTTCTCCATCTTTAATTTTAAAGTACAGTGCTTTGTGGACAAGAATATGTCATACTTTGGTGGAAACTGGCATATGTTTGTGTGGCACCCTGTATCCCATTGGTAAGGGGTTGCTCCCCACTGGTCACCCTAGAGCATTGAATAGATATGGGAAAGCCGTATAGCAACTCAGATCCCCTGCCTGAAACTTCAAAATGAGGAAGAACTGCACTGCTGGAAATTTGACCTGCAACAAGAGCGCTGCACTCTGAATGACTGCATGCCAGACACTAAGGATCTACAGCCCTAGGACTTTGCCTTGCATTAAAAAGAGAAGGAGTGGACTTCCTGAAAGCAACAGGCTAAAAGAGCTCCTACTGCATCCTCTCCAGTAGGACGAACCTAGCAGACCACATTGTGCTGTACATTAATGGACTTGGCCATGTGCATTTTGGGAACTGTGTCACAACTTCCAAGGAGCAACTGTTTCTGTTTGTGGACATGTTGAACCCCCAAAAGGAACTTAAGGAAGCACCTCCTGAAGTTTGGAATACTTTTGTGAAACACCTCCATAAGGTGACCAACCCACATCCAGAGTCAAGTCGATTACGATGTACCCGTGACCTGGCCTGGATTTTAGGTTCATCCCACTGAAAGTTCCGGAGATTAAAACTTCCAGGAGTTGACCGGGGGCTCCTGCTGAACCAAGCTAGCAAAGCTGCTGCGAATCCGGCCTGCTGGAGAGACCCACTCGACATTAAAAAAAAAAATCTTCGAGAAAAGTTAAGTGCATAGGTCAAATTATGACCGAGGGCTCCCGCTTAGTTTAATTTTCCAGGGCTCCATGGAGGGAGGCCTCAAACTTTTACCTTGCCCGGTCAAGCGCAACCAGATGTCCCAAATTCACAATATTGACTTTTAAGCATGAGAAAGTGTTTCTTTTTTTAGCGCAAATCTCCGGTTTCCTACATTGGAGTTTTGTCATTTTGATGTCATTTTAAAGATAAACCTGTTTCCTATTTTAATAAATTAGTGTTGGATATTTATTGTGTGTTGCGTCATACTTATTTAATGTATTTGTTGTAAAGAATCGGATTGTGGTCGGTATAGTTGCTTGAAGTAACTTTAATAGCAGGAGAAAAACGCAAAACGACCCCTACCAGACGCAGCTGGTTAAACTGTCAATGTCCACTGCATGATGACCTCAAAGATGGAATCCAGGTACATCATAAGTGAGCTGACACAGCCCAGCATAATACAAGCTGCTGCAATATAACAGTATTGCTGTTTTTAAATGCTTTACACACCTGACTCCTAAGTTAAGCCTGCCTGCTTGTTGCCAGCTACAAGGGGTGAGCAAGCGAAAAATGTAATTGAGACCTTGTCTGAACGTTATATTGCATTGGTGGCCTTAATGCTAGTGTTGGGTGTATACTTACCCCTACTAATAATCCATCTCCCAACAGGTCCCCTCGATGAGTGTCTCCAGTGGTGGGGGTGTTTGAGGGTCCACTTACTGTTCCATCACCCTAAGCCATCCTGCTGGCCACCTTCTCCTTTATTGAGAACTCGCTTCAAAGTAACGGTTGTGTGTCTCTGGGATGGTAATCTGGGTGAAATTTAGGGAGTTCACCTTCTCTAAGATGCTCGTCCAGCTCTTCAGTGTTTGGCTCTCCGGTACTGTGACGGAGGTCTTCCCAAACAGTTGTTGCATATGAGAGACACATTCTTCTGTCAGAAGCTCCAGCTCTTTTTGTGAAAATGTCACCTTCCTCTTCCTGCTCTCTGAATCCTTGTCTCCATCTACTTTGGACTTGGTGTTCTCCAGGAACAGTGTAATACACTGGCAATAGTGATGCAGGAGCACTCCTTACTTCCAACACCTTCTTAGGGTTCTGTGTTGTGGCCCACCCTGTATGTGTACTTCCCTGGCCATACATCATTATTCTGCATCAAGAATGCCACTTTTCCTAATTTGTGATTTCCTAATAGGAAATCGCAATTTTGCGATATCCTAATTACAAATGCAAATCCAGAGGTATCGATATTGGTGGAATCAGCGGTTACATACGTTACATTTTGCAATTCTCAATTAGCGATTTCTATGGATTCGCAGTTTGGAATATGCAAATCTGACACTTCTAAAATCACCCTTGCTCAACCCCTTGGTAGCTTGGCACAAGCAGACATGCTTATCTCAGAGGCAGTGTCTAAGGCATTTGTGAACACATAAAGTAATACAGTGAAAACACTACAAATGGACACCACCACACCAGTTTAGAAAAATAACTAATCTTTATCTAAACCAAAACAAGACCAAATGATAAAAATGCACAATACAGTAATAGAAGTATGAATTAAAAATTGTAGAAATAGTTCACTTCAAAGCAAATTGCCGATGCAACACTTTTCACACAAAGTACCTTGGATGCGTCACGCACTCAAACAAAAAGGGTCGCAGAGAAGGTGATGTATCGGTACCTTACACTCAGTGAAAGTGATGCATCGGTTCCTTGCTCCGGGGGATGTGATGGGTTGGTTCCTTACTGCTGCGCAGGGGGTTGATGTGTTGGTTCCTTACCGGAGAGGAGGGGATGCACCTGTTTCTTACTGTGTGGAGAGGCGATGCATCCTTTTCTTACTGCATCCCCCAATGATGCGACAGACTGGGCACCTCGATGCGATGCGACAGTCCGGGATGATGGGTGGTTTGATGCAGCCGCACAGCAGGCCTTGTGTCAGAATCGGTGTGGTAATCTCAGACTAAGGAGTTCTGTGCCCTTGATGCGGTGCACTGGAGGTTTCTTGAGACGCGGGCTGGCGCTGTGACGGTTATATTGGTGATGCATCAGAAACAGGTACGGAAGCATCGCACTTCTCGAAGCTGTGTTACCTTTTACAGCTCCCAGCAGCAGATGATCTCCAGAGGTTCAAAACAAAAGCAGGCACCTCTTAGCAGGTCCATACTTTAGGTATTGAGTTCAGGGGAGCTCGGGTTGAAGGCTTTGTGTCCCTGAGACTTCAGAACAGGAGGCAAGCTCAGTTACAAGCCCTTGGAGATCTTCCTCAAGCAGGGAACACAGTAAACAACAAAGTCGTTTGCCTTTCCTCGGCACGAAGTAGCCACTGCAGGCCAACCCCAGAGAGCAAACAGAACAGGGGCAGTATTCCTTCTCAGCTTCTCCAACTCTTCTCCTTGGCAAAGGTTCCTCTTAATTCCCAGAAGTGATATCTGAAGTCTTTTCTATCCCTGAGACCTCCAACAGGAGGCAAGCTCTACTTGAAACCCTTGGAGAAAACCCTAACAGCAGGATGATGAAAGCAAAGTCCAGTCCAGCAAGAAAATGCCTACCTTCCAAAAGTGTTATTTTCAAACACAGAATGTAAAAATCCCCTTTACTAAAAAATGCATCTTTAGATTCTGAGTTCTGGCATACTAAATGTTATTTTCCTTTCTGGTCCCAATGGGTAGTTATATTCATAAGATGTTGTAAATTAACTCCCATGCTTTCCTATATGCCAGCTAGCCTTTCGATTAGTGAAAAACTTAATTGGCAGTATTTCACCATCAGGACATGCCACACTCATCAAGGCATGTCCTACCTTTCACATACACTGCACCCTGCCCACAGGGGTACCTTGGGCCTCCCTTAGGGGTGACTAACATGTAAGAATAGGGAAGGTTAGTACCTGGTAAGTGGGTGCACTTGCCAATTTAACAAGGCAGTACTAGACTGCACACAGACACTGCAATGGCAGGTCTGAGTTATCTTTAAAAGCTGCATGTGTGAGTTTCACAATCAGCTCCGCAAGCCCACTAGGAGCATTTGATTTACAGGCCCAGGCACACACAATTCACTGTACTAGGGACTGACTAGTAAATCAAATAACCAATCATGGAAACACCAATCCATGACAACAATTTGCTGGCAGAGCATATGCACTTTAGCAATGAATAGCAGTGGTGAAGAGCCGAGAGTCATAAAACTAACAAAAACAGGTCAGAAACAGTAGGCCAAACAGCAAAAAGTCTTCGAATAAACCCCCTGGACAAGCCAGGACTAACAAAGAGACAATAGATTTTGAGTATGTTATGTACTGTCTGTAAAGGTCTGTATAGGCATAAGCTTGAGCCAGACTGCACTTGCGACAAGGCACAGCACATGGGAGGCATGAGTTATGGTTTTGATTAAGCAGCATAACTGGCAGATTTTATGACTTTTTTTTTGGTTTCTGTTGCAACTATAATATCACAATTATTGTATATACGTATACATGTACAGGTAATATATAACGAGCATAACAGCTGTACTAATAATCATAATATATTACAAAAACAATAAAAAAAATGGTTATCTGTAAAGTAGAAAACAAGTATCCACTTACCTATAATCACTTTAATAAAGTGTGGCGATATCAGCAAACATTACTCTTTTTTTTTTGATTGACCATGAAAACACTGAAATGCCGAGTCATTCCAGTTGAGTTTGGAACATATGGCCTGTGGGCACCTAACCGACCGAGATGTCCTGCCTGTGGTTATTGCTGGAGCTTATCTCCCATGGAAGGAAAATTCTATATTAGTTTAAATTGTCTCTCATCTATAATATTATCCTTGATATTTTTGGTGTCAGAATAACTGTAAGTAAAATAATTTCATATGACCTGTGAAATTAGATGCTATTTAAGAGCAAACACAGCAATGTAATGATAATTAGCATACATGCAAATTAAATTAGGATCTACTCGCTAATGTAAGATAATTTCAGCAAAGCTCCCGCACTCCACTTCACATATGATTTGAAATAATATTTAGCATTTGATGAATATTGAAATATATAATTCCATTAATTGACTAATTTAAATAAAGTGCCTAATCAAACAATGACAAGGTGACATTTTCTGCTATCTCTTAGCACTTTTGTATAGTGGTGTAATAGGCTAATGTTCTTTAAATTGGTCACAGTCACTTATTGAAAAAAAATAAGCTTCTTACCTAAAAGGTTACATTTAATTTGTCAAAATATTTATGTATTAATTGAAGCTGTATTAGAGTATACTTGAAACACAAATGTTTGCTTTAATTATATTTATTTGTGTGTGGGATAAGAAAATGTTTGGTTTCATAAGTGGTAAAGCAAACCAGTCGCTTGATTGTGAGCCTTATTATGAATTTGGCGATGCAGCACTGGGCCGCCCCACCACCACACCGTAAAAGTAATGGTCGGGCCACTGGCCAGATTAGGAGTTTCCTCCAGTCTGGTGGAGAAAAAAAAAAACATGGCGGTGCCTCTAAAAATAATTACAGCAATGTGAATACAAAAAACAGATCTTGCAAGGCATGGACTGTAAAGTCCATGCCCTGTAGGAACTGGTGTGTATGCACACTGGAGGGCACATGTTTTGCCCACCTGTGTGCATCCACAGGATGTGAGGCATCTGGGGACCGCGGTGGTCACGCCAAGCATATTACTGACTCCTGACCAACGAAACACTGCCAGGGAACAGGTGCTCCCTGGCACCTGCAGCAGGACAATGGCAGCCCAACTGCTCCTATTGTAACAGAGAGGTCGGGAGACCGCAACCGCCGTGGCCCTACCAGTCCGGCAGGCCGTAGAACGTCAGACTTGCAATTGGTTCCTTAGATGTTTTCCAGAAAAGCACCTTCAACCACATATTATCTCAGGGTGTATCAAATTTTCCAAATTTGCTTCAGCGAAATGATGCAAAATTTCTCAAAATAGATATGAAATTGCACAAATGTACTGGATGCTAATACTGCTTTTGTGCAGTTGCACAATTTATTTTGTGCAAACGTTACACAAGTACGCATTGTAGCATAATAGCATAATTTTGTATAACAAACATGCTCATGATTACACCAACGAGAAGGACATTTTGTAATCTTATCCCTGCCACCACCCCACCAGGAGCTCCAACAAAAAATCCTCCTGAATTATGCATCGACCAGATCATGGTCACCCTGAAGTCTTGTTATGTCAAAGATTAAGGAGGGCCACCCACACTGTGGCTCTATTCTGGGCTTTGGGACTCTCTTTCATTCAATTGTGTCTTAACTGCTTTCAGAACAGTGACTGGGCCAGGGCTGTCAATCAACACAGATATATGGGAATCTATAACACTCTATGGTGCGCTGCTGTACATGCACAGCAATGCGCTGTTCCATGTCTGTCAATCAGATACTGATAGTTGGCAATCTCGGGAGTTCCCCGGTGCTCCACTGTACATGCACAGCAGTGCATTGTTTCAGTTCTTTCAATCAAACACTTGAAGAAGATAATCTCTAGCATTCCCTGAGGTGCTGCTGTACATGGACAGCAGTGCATTGTTTCAGTTCTGTCAATCAAATAATGATAGATGAGAATCTCTATTATTCCCTTGTGCGCTGCTGTACATGCACAGCTGTGCCTGGGGTATACTTGTCAACTAAACGCTGATAGATGAGAATCTCTGGTATTCTCTGGTGCGCTGCTGTGCATGCACAGCAGTGCATTGCTTCAGTTCTGTCAATCAAATACTTAAAGAAGAGAATCTACAGCATTCCCTGATCTGCTGCTGTACATGCACAGCAGTGCATTCATTCAATTCTGTCAATCAAATACTTAAAGAAGAGAATTTCCAGCATTCCATGTTGTGCTGCTTTACATGCACAGCAGGGCATTGTTTCAGTACTGTCAATCAAATACTGGCAGATGGGAATCCCTAGCATTCCTTGTTGTACATGCACAGCAGTGCAAAGGGCAGTTCCTGCTATCAAATAATAGTAGATGGTTATCTGTACCATTCCTTGGTGCAATGTTGTAAATGCACAGCAGTGCACGGGGCAGTCCTATCAATCAAATATCAAACACTTGTGATTTCCAAAACCAGGACAGGATCAGAGACAAGTAAAGCAAGGATTTGACCAAATAGCTCACTTGTCCTCGTTTCTATTGAATTTATGCATGCTAACTTGCTTTCACCTGCTGAAACTGCACAACTTTACAGCCATAGGGAGCATGCATATTCAATTAATGTGCAAGCTGTCTGTGACAACAATGCTGTACAGATTTTACATTGCACCATCAATAAACGATTTGAAAGTGGAATGCATGGAGATGGCTGTTGGTTTGTAATTTAGTTTTAACATTGAAAAAAAATAATGTATTTATGAAAAATAATTGAATTTGTTGTGGTTTACAAGTATTGTAAAACAAAATCACTTTAGAGGTCACACTTCAAACCCTTTGTATTTATAAATGTGGGTGGCATGGGATATGCTCTAAGTTCCTGGTTGGTAACTCCATTATCAAAACTAAAAATACCATCAGAAGAAGAATATACAGCGGCTTATGGTAGGACACATAGCATAATTGAGCGTTTCTTTGGCCTACTTATATGAATATTTGGATATCTTAATTTGTCTGGAGGTTAATTTGTGTATAAACCGCACGCTGTTTGACAAATGATTGTGGTCTGCTGTACAGTAAGTAACATTACTGGTAATAGTTCAATTGAGGTAGATAAATGTAATTGTAACAGATGTGTGGATGAAGATATCATGACCACTCATGAATGTTGAGAAACAGATTATCCAGAACGTGTTACGCGTAGGCAAGATGTTGTCATGAATTTCTCTGCAATATCAAACAGATTATTCTTTAAATTGTGAATTTTAACAGTGGCTGCCCGAACCCCCCTCTCGCCCCAGCGCCTTGAGACGCTAATGGGTGTGTAACGCACTTCACTAATCCCTGATTGATTGATTGATTGATTGATTGATTGAGACACTTAAGTGAGGATGCACACCCAAAATAAGAATACAAATACAACACAGGATCAATCCAACTGCACTGAAGGGGTTCTGCTATACAGGGTTTCTCCGCTGGGCACAACGCAGACTGTAGATTCATCAGCATCTGGCTGATCCCATCCTGCATCACCAATAATATGTTGTAACAGCCTTCCACATACGACTGGAGACTTAGATGGTGAACAAACTTCACTTTATTCGCAGATGAAAACCTGTGTCTCTACAGCCAGACAGCACAGCTTCTCTCCATGTCTCCAACTGCCCTCAAACCCGCGGTATGTCATAATACCTTGAAGTTAATGCATTCCCTCCTCTTACAAGATGCTACCCGCACTCAGGGTTTTTTTTGAGGGAAACATGGCGGCGGCTGGTTGAGCCGCGGCAGTGCTCTGCTTATGGGCTCCCGCGTTTGTTGACATTGGGACGTACCTTTTTTCGTACCTTCGGCGAAATTAGCGCATTTTGCCACAGCATGACATCCCGCAATTTCGCTTAGTAACGGAGTAACAGATTAATAGCGGGTTGTGCGGATTTCTTTTTTGAACGGCGTCTCCTCGCCATACACCCGCTTCCATGTGTTTGGGGGAGGAGTCTGTAAAGACTGCAGCAGCGGCGGTAGTGGCTGTGGACGATTGTTTGCAGGAGCCTGTGTGCTCCCAGACAGTTAGCCTTCTGGCGCAGAGGCCCCCACTTTTTCCGGCGTGGGAGTGGATTTGGTCGCTGACCGCCCTGGAGCTCAGGAGGGGTCGCCGCATTCGAGAAGCTCTGCTCAAGCGGCGCTGTTTGGCTACTGCCACTGCACGAGAGGAGCAGTGTGAGGAGGGAGAGGCTCTGGAGGAAGTGCAGTCACAAGCCCTGCATCAACACCAGCACCAGATTGAGAGAAACGACAGTAACACCTGCGGTAACGGGGGTAACGGTAACGGTGGTGAAGGGGGAAGTTTGAAAGGTCCGGTGATACCTGTTGAAGAACCAGTAACCACTGGGGAGGTCCCCCGGAGGGGTAGAGGAAGGGGGAGGGGGAGAGGGAGCATGAGAGGAAAAGCGAAATGTATGGATGTAATTGATGATAAAAGCACTGAAGACATTGTACCTTTAAAAGGGTCTGCATCCCAAAACTCTTTATTTAAACCCTCCAATATTAACACTAGTGCCAATAGCGAAGAGGGGGATTTGGCCTTAAAGTCACCTGCAGGCGCTAATGCTAACATTGGTGCTGATAATAAAAATAAAAAATTGTCAACATATTTAACAGGCCAAGTTAAAGCCAAGCGGGCGTACACCCCTAAGGTAGCAAAAAAAACTAAAGGGAAGAATTCCGCCCTTACATCAAAAATAACTCCCTCGCTGCGATCTTATTTTAAGGCGGTGCCTCAATTGGTACTGCTGGGCGATAACACTGCCCCCGTACCGCAGGATCAGGCCACAGGTGATATTATGCCGGAAGTACAGATGGCCACTAATGAAGCTGAAAATCCATCTTTGGAGAACATGTAGAGGCAGGGTGATCCCATATTTAATCCTACACTAGATGGTGTGGGGGGACCCAAGGGTAATAGCATCGATGCCATTGTCAAGAGTAACAATGCTAGTAACAATACTAGTAACAATGCCAGTAACAATGCTAATAATGACAACAATGACAACAATGACAATAATGATAATAACGATCATAACAAAAATGACAGTAACTTGGATCAAGAGACCCCCCCAAGGTCAGGAGAGACGGGCGAGACGGGTCAAGCTGATTTAGTGGATTGTCATGTCCCGAGTGAGTTGATGTTGCCTGTACCTTTTTCTTTGGTTCTGGCTCCCCCACTGGCTCCCCCTCTCTCTTTTGCCCCTCCTATTGTCGCGCCTGGGTTGAGTTTGCAGTCAGTCGTTCAAGAAGCAGGTTCAACGGCAGGTCTAAGGGATGGGGGGGGTACTGGCATTGCCCACGATGTATCCCATGTCTCGAATACGGATTTGGTCACCACACTTCAGGCTTCCTTTCAGGCAATGTTTTCAACTTTGGCCGCAGACATTAAAAAGGGCTTCGAGACTTCTGCATCAAATCAAGCCGATATTCGCTGCTTTTGTCAATCTCTGGATAGTAAGCTTGGCGCCATTACTACTAGGACAGAAGTCCTTGAAGATAAGGTTACAGAAGTGACCATCAACATGGTGGCTACAAAGGCGGAAATAGTGAACCTTAGACAAGAGAACCAGAGCTTGTCCGACAGGATGGAGACCTTAGAAAATAACGCCCGGAGGAACAATTTGCGCATTCTGAATGTTCCAGAGGAGAAAGAGGGATCAGACATCAAGCAATTTGTGGTTTCTCTGCTGAAGGCAGCACTGCGATTAGACCTGACCGAACAGGAAATAGCCTTAGACATCCAGCACATTCATAGAGAGCCTTTCCGAAGGAATCCCCAGAGGGTAAAACCTAGAAAGGTTTTGGTTAATTTTCTTACCTATTCTGTCAAAGAAACCATTTTGAATATTGCGTTGAAACAGAAGGTTGTAAACGCTAAAGGGTTCAATTTTCAGATTAGATCGGATTTATCCAGAACTACACTCGATAAACAATGGGAGCTAGGCAAGAGGCTGGAGGCCTTTAGAAGCTATGGGGCCGTTGCCCAGTTGGTATTTCCGGCAGCATTAATAGTCATGCACAAGAATACCATGCATAACATAAGATAAGTGCAGGCTGCAGATGAGATGCTGCTGACCATGAGTAGAGGGTTAAGGCCTGCTAAGTAGCCATGGGCTCTTTCATGTTCTACCTTGCTGGGTCTCTTGTGGTCTTTCTTCCCTCTCCTTCTGGTTTTTTGACAGGTGCACTAACATTTTAGCTATGATATGTTGAAGAGTATAGACCCTCTAGCGGCACTTGATATAATGAAATAGAAAAAGTGTAGGTGATTATTAAAATAAAATGGTGCTGGGTAAAGAAAAGAAAAGAAAAAAAAAGGGAAAAAAAAGAAGGAAAAAGAAAAAAGAAAGTTAAAAAAGATTACATATACAATCTAAAAAATAAAAAATAAATGGGAGGGAAGGGGGATGAGGAAAGGAAAAAAAAAAAAAAGAGGCTAAGTCGCCACCCGAATTTAAGGGTCATATTCAGGGGTAATTTCCTTAGCGTAGAGTGTTATGCATTAAGGCTCTGGACTTTTTTTTTTTTTGTTTTTTGTCTGTTGATGTCTTCTTTGATTATTGCCCCCGGGGGTTTCTCGTTGGTTTTAGCGGGAGTCCATAGCAGGGTGCTATCTCTCTGGTTTTCCAGATAGATAGATTGGGGGTTTCCCGAGGGAGGGGGGTTGGGAGTGGGAGGAGGGAAAGGGGGGGTGGAAAAACTAAAAATTGTCCTCTAAAACGTCCTTCAAAACATCTTCGAGAGATGAAAAACAGGTGTAAGCTATTACATAACTTATGTACGGGAGTATGGCAAGATTAGTCTTTGGTCCTTGGGTTTTTGTTGTTCGAGTGGAAACTCCATCGCAATGAATAAACTCTGCATTCTGTCCTGGAACACTAATGGTCTTCGAACTTGTCCAAGAAGAAATAATATAATGCAATATTTACGAGACTCGGCAGCGCAAATAATAGTGCTCCAGGAGACGCTTTTGGCAGAAGCTGAAATATTAAACCTGTTGGGTAAGAATAGGTGGATAGACTTCGGTATTGTTACATCACAATCATTACATATTAGGGGAGTGGCAATCCTTTTTAAAAAATCTATCAGGGCGAGGTTGGTTTCTAAGCAGGTGGACCCATACGGCCGATGGGCCATAGCCTCAGTTATTATCTCAGGTTCGCCATTTACTATAGTAGGATACTATGGCCCGAATCAGGATGATCCTTCAGTTCTAGCTACACTCTTTTCACAACTATACCTATTCCCAGAGCTGGTTATCTTGGCAGGTGATTACAATGTAGTTCTTGACCCTCTGCTGGATAAATCACCTTCCAATAGGGCCAAAACTTTATCTAAAACTAGGATTTTTTTGTTAGACAATATGAAAATACTAAACTACAATGATATATGGAGGACACTTCATGGATCTCAAAGGGGGGTCACTTTCAGGAACTATAAATTTTACCACCAGTCTCGTATTGATTTTATTTTGATTAGTCATATCTTGGTTAAACAGGTTAGATCAGTGTGTCATCTACCTTTCCATCTTGCTGACCACACAGCCATTCTTCTTGAGCTAGAGGTCATGTCCAGGGCCTCTGTAAGAAACTGGTCCTTCGATAGATCAATCCTCGCCTCATCTGACATTATAGACGCATTAAACCAGGAAGTTAACTTTTTTTGGGAGATTAATCAGGGCTCTGCCCCACCTGGCATCACATGGGATGCGTTTAAATCTACATTAAGGGGGTATATAACCAACAAAACTGCATATAAAAACAAGATATATAGGGTATCAGTAGCCTCGCTTGAATTGGAGATTGAGGGAGTTCAAGCAGAAATCCATAGGTTCCCAGTAGCATCAGGGGCCACATTAGAGGACTTGCATGATAAGCTAACGGTTTTAAAAGGAGATCTTTCCTCAGACTTGAATGCGCGGGTCCTGGAGAGATGGGAGGCCAGTAAATTGGCCCATTTTGAATACGGGGAAGGCGCGGGTAAGCTCCTGGCCTGGAAGGGGAAGACAGATAGGGTCCGAAATAATATCAGTTCCATTAGTAAGGATGGTGTAACACACTCTACTGATGAGGGAATTAGTGGGGCTTTTAGGAGCTTTTTTAGCGAAATATATCGTGAGGACAAGAATGTACAACCAAATCAAGCAATGGAATGGTTGTCTGGGATTTCCCTTCCTCCCTTATCACCAGAACAAAGAAATTCTCTGGAGTGCCCTTTTTCATTGGAGGAAGTACGTTCGGCCGTTCTTAATAGCAAAAAAGGTAGGGCTTCAGGACCGGACGGATTACCATCTGAAATCTATAAAGTAATCTGTTCAACAATTCTTCCCTATCTAACAGACTTGTTCAATAATATCCTGCTGGAAGGTGCGTTGCCCCCCACTTCTTGGGATAGGGCCTCTATAACTTTGATCCTAAAGCCGGGCAAACCAGCAACTAACCGTGGGTCATATAGGCCGATTTCAATTCTCAACACAGATTATAAAATTTTTGCTTCGGTGTTAGCAAATAGATTGGGAGCGGTGGCAAGCAACATTCTGCACCTGGACCAGAAGGGATTCGTAAAGGACCGGCAGCTATATGAGTTGACATACGACCTCATCGGCGCAATAGACATGGCCACGTTTGCATCTCTTCCTCTGGCAGTTCTCACGCTTGATGCCACAAAGGCCTCCGATAGGGTAAATTGGGTATACCTATCGGAGGTCCTGGAAAAATTTAATTTAGGTGATAATTTCAGGCGGGCTGTAAAACTTTTATACAAAGATCCTTCTGCCTCATTATTGGTTAATGGGGAACTGACAGAGCCATTTAGTATTACGCGCGGAACCCGCCAAGGGTGTCCCCTTTCCCCTCTTTTGTTTGATTTATATATAGAACCTTTTGCCCAATTAATTTGTGATAACCCTAATATCAAACCTTTTATTTTTGAAGGGTGGGAGCGGAAATTTGCATTATATGCGGATGATGTTCTCATTTTCTCATCCGAGTTGAGCTCGGCGTTTCCAACAGTGATAGCCATTGCAGAAGAGTTTGGGGCAGTATCCGGCTATAAAGTTAACGCTTCTAAAACCGATATCATGGTTTGGAATCATCCTGTGCCGGTGGCAGGGGCACAGCCTGGCTCTATCCTGAGATATTTGGGTTTAAACATCTGGAGTTCTGGACTTTTTGGTTCCGTCCAGAGGTGTCAGGGATAACACCCGAAGACCCCGGAGTTCCACCTGTCTCGGTGCACAAACAAACAGAAACACGGGCTTCTCGATGGTGGCGTCAAAGACCAAAGGTTTATTACTGTTCAATTTGTACAAAGAGGGTTGCTCCTTATATACTAAATATTGGGCTTCAGGCAAATTCTTTACATGTTACCACAGTTCTAAACATTTGTGTCTTAAACAATAAATATTTGGCGTTGCACAGGAATCGTCAACAGTATCTGATGTCAAAACATTACGAATGAGGGGTTCACACTAGTCCATCGTAATCCCGTGTCAATTCTTCATTCAAGAACCGGACCGCCTCATCGTAAATTTCGTTACCTCCCCCTAATAAAGGCCCAGAAGGAAAGGAGCAGAGCCAGGTGCAGAAGATAGAAAGACAGGATAAGAAATGTTTGTGGGTCGTAAATGGGCACGGTTACCAGCTTCGGCCGCCTAATCATGATCAAGCCAACGAACACAAGAACCAGTATAGCAGGACTGGCCTCAGGCTGGGGAGGCAGTTTTTGCCGAGTCATGCTGCCACAGCGTTGCTGGCCTAAGGTGCACGTGTCACTAGCAAGGTGAATCGCCGGTTAAGGCCTACGTGTCCTTAAATAAGAAGAAGTCATTGCGTGTCCATTGACTATGTGAGGGCAAGGAATACAAAATGGCTTCCGTGTTCTAAGATGGATGCCATGGGTAAATCACAAATGTGTTGGTAACAGGAGTGCTCTTGCTCGTAGCATAACGAAAACACCTGGATATACTAAATGGATCATTTGCGGTTCACTGATACCAAAATTATGTATTTACGACAATGTTACAAACACGAATCAAATCGTCACGGAACCTCAGACCCTCCTTTTGCCCTTACATAGGCAATTACTCAGTCTATATCAGAGTCAGAGTCTAATTCTATGCTCATTAGGTCAGTGACATGTTGTTGTATCATCATCCTGTTTCGTGCCTTTTCTCCTAATGCAGGTGGTTTCCTGAAACAGGTTGCAGCACAGAGGCTACACAGAGCGGGACCGCATTGGATAATAAGACAGCACGAGAACAGAAATACTAGGATGACACCAATAACCATCAGAACCTTCCATCCCCACGCTGATACCAGAGTCCAAAACCACTCCATGAAGGACCAGTTTCCCTCATCTACGTGTATAGAGTCGGAAATCTTATGTAGCTTAGAGATTGCTTCATAGACTGTTGGAGCATTATTTGGAATAAAGACACAGCAGCTCGATTGGATCATTCTGCATACCCCACCTCGATCTGCAAGTATTACGTCTAGAACCATACGGTTCTGCAACGTCATGAGACGATCCGCCTGAAGCTCAGCTGTTAAGTTACTAAGGGCACCTGCAGTTTCTGTAATAGTAGATTCAACTACCCGTGTTAGTTGACGAAGATTTCTACTATTGGCCATAGGCCCCCAAAACGGAAGGAAACCTTTGAAGAAGTCTCCAGCTTCTTGACCAGCGGTATCTTCCTTGCTGAAGACACCTCTTGCTACTCTGGTTTTGTGATAATCTGAAGAAGCAGTGTATGTCGGGGGTAACAATCGAGCAATATAACATGAACCTGAAAAGTCAGCAGGCAGCCATGTATATGCTCTGTCCTGACAAATGAAGTAGGTACCCCTAGCAGTCAGAAAGGCAGGGGAGGAGTTAGACGGAAATACGTAAGTCTCAACGCACTCACTCCTCCCTAGCTGAGCTCTCGGATTTCTCCCATTTCCTTGCAAACAGACCTGACCTCGGTGAGGCACGACCCAAACTGAAGTGGAGCTTTTACGCTTGCTTTCTCCCAAACTAAGGCGATACTCTGTAGAGTTCCAACTCAAATACACCAGTAATTCACCTCTAGGATAAGGTGGAGTATTATTGACGTCTTTAATCATGTCAATAATTCCCTGGACTAAAGCTTTGTTGGCTGAGTTGTATTTAGTGGACCGTGGTGGACGCGGAGGATAGGTTTCAAGGGCATATGAAAAAATGGTCTGAAAGGCCTGAAATGATCCATTATAGCTGAAAGGCAAGACTAGATAGGGAATGCCTTTATCCATAGTGTGGGGTATCAAGCCACACACCCAGCAGTCTGTAGTATTAACTATCAGTTGGTGTTGATGTAAGAGCTGTACAAATGTATTGTTAATAAATTCTGAGCGTCGAGCTTGTTCGTGTTCAGGAAATGAGTGAAAAGAATGCATAGAAGAAAACGTAGAAGTAGTAGGATCAAGGGGAGGTACTGTAGTTACTGGCATAAAAATCAAATGTACACCAAAGATGATTCCACCCACCAACGTTATCAAAACAATTAAAAATGTAACTGCACATTGCATTAGAAAGCATTTGCTGTGAAGTATTCTGTACAGTCTATTTCTGCGAACATAAATTACATTTTCTCGTTGTAGCTCAGGAAGCTCCATCTTCTACGACCGTTCGCGACCACTGATGATGTGTACGTAGATGAAAATGCCTCTATCAGCCCTGGGAGTTCCCAGAACTAACAGAAAGATCGACCTTGTGTCTGACCCCCGCAGATTCAACTAGGCACACAGCCACGACCCTACGGCTACCCAGACGGCAAGGCAATTTTAAAACAAAAAGAAACAATACAAAGTATTAGCAAACTTCCTGGCTGGAGGCAATGTATAGCAAATTCAAATCTGAAAATAGGCAGTTTCCTGCTTTATTTGTCCATATTGCGCGAACGTAAGTTGTATCTCAGTTTTGCAGGAGCTGTCTGATCTGGAAACAATGTATTTTCAGCTGACGTTGCAATGTTCACGTTCGCAGATGGCAAATGTTCTTTTGGTGCAGATGGCAAATGTTCAGGGTTCAAAAGAGCAGTTTCAGGAGGTGAGTCAGAATTTGGTGAATCCGTGATCAGTTCTGCATCGCTGAAAGGTATGAACCTGGGGATTTGTTCCGTTTCAGAGGCACCGATTCCTTTCTTTACCCAGTTGTCGTAAGGAAGTGGCAGAGGCACACGTTTAGCATGTGTCGTATGGATCCAATTTTTCCTTCCGGCCACACGAATAGCAGTTCTCGTTGCTAGCAGGACTTGGAAAGGGCCAATGAATCTGGGCTGAAGATTTTTTGTTCTTGCAAAATTTCTGATGACCACCTGATCACCCGGTTTCAGCTGATGGCCTGGACTCTCCGGTGGCTTTGGCAATGCATCGAAAACCTGTTGGTGAATAAGACTCAATTTAGCAGTCAAGTCGAAAAGGTAATCAATTAACATTGGGTATTCCAGCTGCTTAAATTCTTTCGGCCTAGGTACCCCCCAAACATTTGCAGGGCGGCCAAAAACTATTTCGTAAGGACTAAGCCCTACTCTAGAATGTACAGTTGCTCTTGTTGATAGCAAAGCCAAAGGCAATGCGTCTGGCCAGGACAAACCCGTGGATGCTTGTATTTTAGCAAGTTTCAGTTTAAGGGTACCATTGTAACCCTCGACTAAACCCGCGGACTGGGGATGATTCGCACTATGAAATTTCTGTCTAATCCCTAGGCCGGCACACACACTCTGCATAACTTTCCCTACGAACTCACTTCCGTTATCTGACCATACAATCCGTGGCATTCCGTATCTGGGGAAGTATTCTTTAAGAAGAATTTTGGCAGTGGATAAGGCAGTATTGTCCGTTAGCGGGTATGCTTCGATCCATCTGGAGAAAGCACAAACTACCACTAGGACGTATTTCAGATTATTGCAACGATCCATGTGAATGAAGTCTAGCTGGATCACCTCAAAGGGGCAGGAAGGAGGAGCGAAGTGACCTGCAGGTGTGGGGATTCCCTTGCCAGGATTATGCATCAAGCATACCATACAATTTCTCACCACTCTCTCTGCACACTTACTAATCCCATCATTCTTCCAGACCGGAGCCAACATCTTACAAATCCCTTTTGAACTGATGTGCGCTGTTCCATGTGCCATCGTTACTACTGCAAGCACATACGCATCAGGCAACATCCAACGCTGTTGTTCCGACAAATCAATCCAACACCCACTCAAGTCCAATTTACCCGTGCTCTCTCTCCATGCAAGTTTTTCCTCCTCAGTCGCCACTTTCTGAATTTCCTTCACGCTTTCCACTGTGTTCTCACACATTCCAGACTCAGAAATCCATCTTGCAGACGTTGCAACATACATTCTACTCATCATATTTCTAGCTGTCTGTTTTGCAATCTCATCAGCAAAAGCATTCCCACGACCAACATTATCCGTGATTGCTTTATGAGCACTGCATTTCACAATCGCAACTTCAGTCGGCCAGGTTAGAGATTCCAACAAGTCATTAACTAGCTGACCATGTTGAATCTTAGTCCCATGGGACGTAATGAAACCTCTCTCTTTCCACAAGCGGCCAAAACTATGGGCCACGCCGAACGCGTACTGACTATCTGTGAACACATTCACTCTCTTTCCCTTAGCTAAAACGCACGCTCTTGTTAGCGCGATCAATTCTGCAGCCTGGGCAGAATTCTGACTCACTCTTGCAGTCTCCACAATCGTACTCAAAGTTGTTACTGCATAAGCAGCAGTCACATCACCATTCTCCAATTTGAAGCAAGACCCGTCAACATACAACGTGCCATCTGGATCTGATAACGGAGTGTTTTTTAGATCGATTCGTCCTTTTGTTTCTTCCTCAGTTTTGAAACAACAGTCGTGTGGTTCGGAATCACTCGACTCTTGGCTAGTCGGCAACAATGTTGCTGGATTCAATACATTGCATCTTTTGATCTGAATATGACTAGCTAACAGTGTCAGTTCATAACCTGATAATCTAGCACTGGTAAGGTGTTGCGTCTTGGTTCGGTTCATGAGTGTATCCACAGCATGAGGAACCATAACTACTAGCATGTTGTTCATTACTAAACCAGCAGATTGTCGAATGGAAGCTGCAGCTGCGGCTGTAGCTCTCAAGCAACTAGGCAATGCTCTAGCTATTGGATCTAATGTTGATGAAAAATACGCACAAGGGCGTTGTTTATCACCAAATTTCTGCGTCAAAACACTCAATGCACAACCTTCTCTCTCGTGGACATAGAGCGTGAATGGCTTACTGTAGTCGGGTGTACCCAATACAGGTGCTGAACACAGTGCATTTCGTAACTCAGAAAAACTCTGCTGACATTCAGCAGACCATGGTACCGGACTCGGAACACCTTTCCCAGTCAAGGCTACCAATGGTTTTGCTAGAAGAGAAAAATTTGGGATCCATTGCCTACAATATGAGGTAATACCTAAAAAGGCACGTACTTCTCTCTGCGTGCTAGGAACATTCATCTGTGTAATTGCTTTTATTCTCTCTGGGGTCAACTTCCTTCCCTCCTTTGACAAGAGATGACCTAGGTAGGTCACTTCTTGGCAACAGTATTGCATTTTTGAAGGTGACACCTTGTGATTCAAATCTGACAAGTGATGCAATAAAGAAATCGTAGCTGTTTTGCAAGTTTCCTTGTCATCGGCAGCCACTAGAAGATCATCGACATACTGTACTAAAACAGAACCACGAGGAAGGACGAAGGAATCTAACTGGCTTTTTAATGCTTGACTGTAAATGGATGGGCTTTCACAATAACCTTGTGGAGCGCGTTTAAATCTAAAGCTTCGTCCTCCTAGAGAGAAACCGAAGATATCTCTGCTTTCCTCGGCTATCGGAATGCTGAAAAAGGCATTTTTCAAGTCGACAACTGAAAACCATGCTGCTGTAGCAGGAATCAACGTTAACAATGCAGTAATGTCTGGTACCACAGGAAACTGTGGGATCACAATTTTATTAACTTCTCTAAGATCAATTACAAACCTATATACTGGAGGCTTTGTAGGGTCAGTTCGTTTCAAAATAGGCAGTACAGGACTATTACAGACATTACCTCTAGTTTCTTCTATAACGTCTTTCTCAATCAGATCATGCACTATCAGTAGGAGAGCACGCTCACCTTCACTAGAGATTCTGTATTGTGGAATTCGTGGAAGTTTAACATTTGCTTTCAAAGTTACTACATAGGGTGGAATTTCCAATAGACCTACATCATTAGGACCAGTCGCCCAAAGAGTATCAGGGAGTGAACGCAGCTCTGGTGGGAGCGCATCCACCGACAAGTACATCGGAGAGATTATTCTTTTACCCAACGTAAGTTGTACTCCTGCTGGAGAACAGTACAATGTCGCGTACAGGCGTTTTAACAAGTCTAAACCAAGCAGATTTTCGTTACAACCTGTCGTCAAAATCAGGGGTGCTTTCAATTGACGGGGTCCAACAGAAATAGACAAAGGACCAGAAACAGGGTTGTGAACAGGGGCGCCCGAAAAACCTACTGAAACGTTTGTTGAGCCAGACAAAGGTGCGCCAGGGAGTTTTGCATGTATGATAGAACTTTTTGCTGCACCAGTATCCAACAGAAACGGTTCGACTATACCTGATGTTGCTACTGCGACATAAGGCCCACTCTGATCTACTGGTACTGATACTACTCCCTCTCTTTGTCCATGGCTGTCCTAGTATTCACTTTGCTGAACTTCCTCACTAGTTTCATAATAGTCTTCGACATGATACTGTGGAGACCTATTCTGTTGGGCAGATTGTCCATTTCGCTGGTCGAAATAATTAGAGGGGCGATCACTTGTCTGTGGAGGCATAACACCTCGTCCTCGACCTCTAGAGTTTTGTATAGAACTACCACGACCTCTCTGAGCTGCCGCAGCATTATTTTGCGTTCGAACTGGACACTCACTTTTGTAATGACCTTCCTTTTTGCAATAAGCACATTGATTCCATTGGTATTGTGGCCTTTGAAAATTATAATCCGTTCTTTGATATGACCCTTGCTGCATATTAGTTTGATTCATGCGAGGCGGATAAGCTTGCTGTAAAAGTACTTTAGTTTTTAAATCTTTCGTCTTTTTATCTGATTTTTCCTTCTCTTCTTTATCCCTATTTTCATAGTACTGAGCAGTCGCAAGTATTTGCGCAGTCGTAGAGACAGCCCACGCACTTTCAGAATTCTTTAATTTACTACTAAGTTCTGGCAACAGATTGTGCACAAATTTATCAACAAATAATCTCTGGCCTCCTTCTGTGCTCATATCCTGACCACTATGATCCACGAAAGTCTCTTCGAATCTTGTGAAAAAGTCGGAGACGCTTTCGTCTTTCTTTTGTTTGCACGCGGACAATTTGTCCCAGTTAACGCGCAATGCTGGCATCAAGGTTTTCATTAAATCGATTATTCTACCAGGCAAATTAGCAATTAAAGGTTCAGGTTTGGAACCACCTATTTGTTGACCATCCGCTGCAATTATAGCTGCCCAGTCACCACCTAGGGCAACTGGATGATTCTCTTTACGAATTTTAGCCCAAATTGGTTGCGGTACTACATTACCAAATAGCAGATCTATGTCAGCCAAATTCAATACACAAGCGTCAACTGTTTGAGCCAACTCTTTGTAGTACCCTGCAGGATTTTTACGCGGATCTGGCAAGGCCTGTTTCACTGCTAATACTTCAGCTCGCTTCCATGGAATATGTATCCATACTCTCTGGAATTGGGCCGGAGCGGCTGCAATACCAAGGTTTGCGTTAGCTTGCACAGCTTCACGCCAAATTGGTGGAACCTCTCTCATTGGATATTGACGATTTTGTTTTGTACTACGTTTCTCTAATTCTCTTGGTGAACGAAGGGATGGGTCATTCCTATAACTTAAAATCAGTTCCATCGCTTCTTTTATATTTTGTCCAACTATCATACCTGCAGCAAACTCTTTCTGAACATTAATTAATTCTCCTAGATTTGATTCAGGGTCATCCTCTTCCAATTCCTCACGTAGAAGGAAACACATTTCATCGAACACATATCGTTGTGTCGGTTCGTTCCATTGCATAAATGTATCTAATACATCTTGTACATTATATCTTCCAACTTTCGAAACCCATCTAAGAGCAGTGGAATCTAATATTTCTCTTTCTTCAGTACTGGGAAGCTGACTACGTCTCTGCATAGAGTCAGAGGTAGGAGTCTTAATCAGAGTTTTATAGAAGGGAGATAGAATATTAGAGACAGAATCAGTGATTCTTCGACGAACAGAAAGCGGAGTCATAATATTAGCAGAGGCAGTGAATAGAGTAGCAGTTGGAACAGATAGATCAGGAACAGTAAGAGTAGCAGGCAAAATAGCTCGTGAAGTAGCAGGTGTGAGCGACACAGGCATAGGTAAAGAAGCCGGCAACCCTAGAAGAGGGGTTGTCGAAGGAACATTAATATTGACTACAGGAGGTACAGGAACTTGATTCAGGGGAGCGGGAACAGGGACACCAGGTTGTCCAGCAACCGGTAATTGAACATTCGGTATAGGTGGAGCCGTAGCACCCTGTGCATACGGTGGGGGTGATCGTAACAAGTAAGACAACAGGGGATCCTTTTCAGGGTCCTCTACTATCTTAGCCGTGCTCGATGGCAAAGCAGGATAGCACTTGTCTATCGCTAAATTACGCTCTCTATCGGCCACCTCCATCGCTTTCTCAGACTCGTTGAGTTGCAGCTGCCTAGCAGACTGTTCTAAAGTCAACTCTTGCTCTTTCTGTTCTTTCTTCAACTTTTTAATTTCTCTCTGTTTAGATTCTTTTCGCCAATAACGGAAAGAATCAAACATTGCCGGCCGGGCTTTCTTCTTAAACAACCTTCTTTCTAGATTATCGAGAACTTCAGGTTCAAAACTACCATGTAGTGGCCAACTAAGGACACCATCTTTCTCTGTGTAGTGGATCCATACCTCATTATAAGAGATAGGGCCCACACCAAATTTGCAATATAGATCATAAAGGGGAGTTCCAATCGGAGGAACCAAACACGAGTCCTCCAACCGGGAATCACTGTTGCAACTAAAACAAGACAACATACAATTTTTCCGACTTACCATTTTATAATCCGGAACACAAAACAAACAAGACACAAACAGAAAAGATGCGCACTCGAACCAAGAACTTAGGCCTACCAGAACTGACAATTGTATCGATACCTGAACTGAACAGAATGATTATCGTAACCAGAATAACCAGTGATAACCTTACAGAACTTGAACTGAACTGAGAACTAAAAGGATTATCCAAATAGGAGCAACCCTTACAAAATAACCAACTAGCAACCACTGAATACTTAACTGAGGCACTGAAGACGTCACCAAGGAGAAACCCGTCACGTTTCGCCGTACTGAGGACTGCACCTCGGGTCCAAGACAGGGCGACGGTCAAGGCAACGGACCACTGCAGCCGTCTGAACGGGAACCCTCGTGGAAGAGAACGTCGGGGCCACTTTTGCGATATGCCGGGATCGATGAAGTGGGGCGCCTCCCTCTGAAATCTTCACACGAAGCTCCTCGAACTCTTCAGGCTTTTGGACCGGTACCGAATGACGTCGCCCCACGTTGGGCGCCAATTGGAGTTCTGGACTTTTTGGTTCCGTCCAGAGGTGTCAGGGATAACACCCGAAGACCCCGGAGTTCCACCTGTCTCGGTGCACAAACAAACAGAAACACGGGCTTCTCGATGGTGGCGTCAAAGACCAAAGGTTTATTACTGCAGGGACACAGAAGTCACAGAAACTACACATGGGCAGTATCTAGGAGCCTGTTCAATTTGTACAAAGAGGGTTGCTCCTTATATACTAAATATTGGGCTTCAGGCAAATTCTTTACATGTTACCACAGTTCTAAACATTCGTGTCTTAAACAATAAATATTTGGCGTTGCACAGGAATCGTCAACAGTATCTGATGTCAAAACATTACGAATGAGGGGTTCCCACTAGTCCATCATAATCCCATGTCAATTCTTCATTCAAGACCCGGACCGCCTCATCGTAAATTTCGTTACCTCCCCCTAATAAAGGCCCAGAAGGAAAGGAGCAGAGCCAGGTGCAGAAGATAGAAAGACAGGATAAGAAATGTTTGTGGGTCGTAAATGGGCACGGTTACCAGCTTCGGCCGCCTAATCATGATCAAGCCAACGAACACAAGAACCAGTATAGCAGGACTGGCCTCAGGCTGGGGAGGCAGTTTTTGCCGAGTCATGCTGCCACAGCGTTGCTGGCCTAAGGTGCACGTGTCACTAGCAAGGTGAATCGCCGGTTAAGGCCTACGTGTCCTTAAATAAGAAGAAGTCATTGCGTGTCCATTGACTATGTGAGGGCAAGGAATACAAAATGGCTTCCGTGTTCTAAGATGGATGCCATGGGTAAATCACAAATGTGTTGGTAACAGGAGTGCTCTTGCTCGTAGCATAACGAAAACACCAGGATATACTAAATGGATCATTTGCGGTTCACTGATACCAAAATTATGTATTTACGACAATGTTACAAACACGAATCAAATCGTCACGGAACCTCACATCTATGCAGATATTAATAGGATCGTCCCCTTAAATTTCGCTGGCTAAGGAGTGTCGTAGGTTGATGAGAACATGGTCAGCTCTTCCTATTTCCCTGTTAGGGAGGTCCAACCTGGTTAAAATGACTATTTTACCTAAGATTATGTTTCTGTTTAGCACTATACCTCTTTTCTTTGATCCATCCATGATTGCAAAACTCCAAGGCGAAATAAATACATTTATATGGAACCGTCATACACCCAGATTGGCCTGGAAGAAGATTAGACGTCGCCGAGAAAAAGGGGGTCTTGCGGCACCAGATTTGCAGAATTATGGATGGGCCTTTCAACTCTCTCACGTCAGGATGCTCTTAAAGACCCCTAATTCCACCGGGTGTGGGAAACTATTTTCAGCACTTCTTAAAGGGGAAAAAGTTAGGCCTGTGAACTTTTTGTTAAAGTTTGGTGACCCCAAATATTTCAAGAAAGTCAAGCTAAATGTATTGAGGGATCTAGCTAGAACATGGGGTAATTTTAGACGTGCACTCAAACTTGATTACTATCATAGTAGGGCTCCACTTTGGGATTCTCCGGGCTCTCCCTCTTGGCTTTTGGATAGCGTAGCTCTACCTGTTAGAGAGGCAGGTCTTACAATGGGGAGACCTGTTTGTCGAAGGCACTTTATTTTCATGGGAGGCTTTGAGCGCAAAAATAGGAACGCGTTTCTCAAGATTTAAATACCTTCAAATTCAGAGCTGGGCTCATGCTCAAAGTCAGGGTAGGGGCAGATTCAAAATAGGTGCTGGGAGTAATCTATTATCCCATCTGATAGAAAAACCACATTTTAAGAAAGAGATCACACTCTGGTATAACCTCATGATAGACGAGACTGATGGTGAATTTTTGCTCCCCCACTCGCTCTGGGAAACATATATTACTAATATCGAGATGGAGAGTTTGTGGCTAGAATCGTTTAAAATCTTGGGGGACACTGTGAAACCTTCATGGCTTCGTCGCAACCATCTGTTCACATTACACAGGGCGTATTATTCTCCATTACGCTTATCAAAATTTCCCAATAACGCTCTGGTTGCTTGTCCTAGATGCGGTTTGGTAGCCGCATCAGATGTACATATGTTTTTTGAGTGTCCATCCCTAACATCATTTTGGAATGAGATCTGTGTGTCCCTCTCCTTGGCAGTAGGGTCTCAAGTCAGTCCTTGCCCTGTGTTAGTTTTTTTGGCATCCTACCAGAGCTTTGTGGCATAAGCAAAAATTGGTCTTCTATGGCTGTCTGCTGGCTAGAAGAGAAATATGTAAACGATGGAAGGATAAGGCAACTCCACTTTTTACAGATTGGCGTGCGTCTATGCTACAGATGTCAAAATTAGATATGATCAGATCTGGGAACCCAAATGAGAGAAGATTTTGGCTGCTATTGAATTGGTAATCATGGAATATAATAGCATGTTTTTTTTTTCCCCATGTCCTATGATTACGCTGCTTGGAAGGGTCTCCTTAACTGGTTCCCTTTGGCTACACATACCCCACAAGGGTGATTTCGTTTACGAGGCGGGTATTATATAGCAGCATGTTAGCCTAGATGGTATCATGTAACGAATAAGAGGTTGATGCTATGCTCTGTGGGGAACTCCGGTAGGAATCCTAATATCCCCCCCCCCCAGTATATCTGGGTCAGTGTTCCTGTCATCTCCTCTATCTTTCTGTTACTATATGGTCACCAAGGGCGAATATGAGGACAAAAAACAAAAAAGATGCCACCCGCATGTACACTACAAAAAAGCCCAACACCATACATTATAACAACAACACGTAGAGGTACCTATAGTGTACTGTAAAAAAATACAGATTTGTTTCAATGACATGTGCTTGCAGTTTTGGATGAGGTACGCCTGGCTGAGAAGATGATATCAACCACAAACTCTGGAGGAAGGTCAAATGGATTCATCTGTTGTCACTCAATCTCCATGCATTAAGATTCATACTGTGAAAACCTGTTGCTCTGACTAGGAAGTGCATAACTGGTGGAATTCTCTCTGTCGTAATTACACATAATTACCGCAAAATGACTAGCAATTATGTGTAATTACATGAGAAGCATAATCCAGCATTTAGGACTACTTTCCTAATGCAGAATGTACCCTTGCGTCCAAAATGGTCCAGAGGATGCATTTTGTGCCAAGAAAAGAGCAAAAAGTGATACAGGACACGAACAGTAGAAACTAGCTGTCACTTGCTCTCTTAGTTCATTCGATTTGTGCTCCTGCAGTAGGATTGTTGCCCCACATTTTTCCTAATTAAGCAAGCTTGCACAATTGCTTTTGGTAATTTCGCATCATATTAGTAATGTGTAATTACAGGAGAAGCGTGGCTCAGTGGTTAGAGGCGGCAGACCCGGAAGCTGAGATCGGCCGTGGACCAGGGTTCGATTCCCCGCCTCGGCGGGTCTCGGGCTCAAAATTCCACGGACTCGACAATTCTCGCTCCGGTGCCTACTCGACTCACGGGGTCACACTCTGCGACTCTGGGCAATAGCTTGCTTAATCTCCACTACGGCCCCTCGCGGCGGGATGCCTGGCTTTCACCTTGTGGCCTTGTGGATACCCTGCAGGGGTATCTCACAGGGGAATACCAGGACGGGTTCCCTAAGCAAGCGCCTTGAGACCCCTGGGTGATTTGTGCGCTATATAAATCGAAATACATACATACATACATACATACTCCAATTCCACTGGTGTGATTACATTTTTGCCCAGGCCTAGCTGTGACAGCAGATGACCACTTAGGGGTAGGGTAATCACAAGATAGATATGTTCTTGATAACATACTCTGTGCGCAGTCCACGTCTACTAGGATGACTTTGGCCCAGTCATTCCTGATCTTTTTCAGAATTCGTGGCAGGAATGATATTTGCAGAAAAAGGTACCGGACTTTTAAGTTCCAATAGAAGGGGTTTACTCACTTACAGTGCTTAATTTAAGCTGGTGCTTTCCGGTGCTCACAACCGGCACTTAATTATTTTCCGGTGCTCGGCACCAGCACCTAATTGTCAACACTATACTTAGAACAGTCTACCACATGGTGCCGCTGTTCATCTAATTTAGAGATGAGCAGAACAACTGTTGTTTGAGAATGCAATATACATTTAAATTGCTAAAACCTGACTAGCTTTGGGGACCTGGAATATCTGAACAGTCACATTTACATGTGAGATAGATGGTTAGTAGTTGTTTTGGCAGTGATGACTAGGGCAAATGGGTGGTGCAAGCTGCAGCCCTGGCACTTAATATTTTACAAATTAAGCACTGACTAGCAAAAGGCAGTTTTGAAACTCAAATAAACAGAACTATGGACATTCACATTCTTGGCTGTGGTTAATGGATTGATCCAAGTTTCTCCTTATTTGCAGCAGAGATCTTCAGCTTACTGTGGGTGTAACTGCCTCTTGTGATGCACAAGGCATTGATAACTGACCAACTCTACCCTTGTTTTCAAATATCCTTCTTGGTGGCTCGCCACCAGATAAATCCCCTGTTGGTTCAGATATTTACAGATGCGTCGTTCCTTCTGGTCTAGTGTCCAGGAACCCACAACAACCTGCTTGTTGTAATACGCTATGGTGGTGGTGTTGTACGTAGGCACCTGCACCAGCTTCCCTTTAATGGACGCACAGAAGTCTTTCAATTCCTAGCCAATTTCCATCAGCTCTAGGAGGTTGATATGGAGTAGTGCCTCTGCTGGAGTCAGATGCTTTTGCTCCCATTTCTTCCTCATGTCCACCCAAACTTAGAAGCAATGTATAAAATATTTAATCAATCACATAAATATATACATCATCCTAAAATAATTACTAAATTATATATAGTGTCAAAATAGTAACATACAAAAAAAAAATGTCTATTCAAGGTAGATGTATACTACTATATTCTTTTGAAAAGTGTCCATCATTTATGTGTGCAAACACGAAAATCTCTTCTTGCTTGTAAAACACTTTTTTGGGTAATCAACATAGTTGATTTGGAATCATGCAATGCTTTATAACATATTTATACTGTTATTAATTAACTCTATATTTTGTATAATATTTTATTATTAAAATGTTCTCAGCTTTCTTAAGAGTCTAATTTTATTAGATATTTTCTGCAGAAGCCAAGCCTGATCATTTATTGTTGATTGATTTGCTCCGCTTTATGTTGTATGTGTGTCACTTGTAGTGATTTGCTTTTTTGGCAGTTTTGCTTCCTTCAATGTGACATCCTTCACTCCTGCAATTCGATTGTAAATCAAATTTCAAAAACAGCCAAACAAAAAGTCTACCTTAAAGGCACCACATACAGTATAATAATATTTCCTTTCCAAATAGGCTTATCATGTACTGACTGTTGTTGGCATCTTGACTCTAAAGTTAATATTTTTATTTGAATATTGATATTCTAAAAAACAAAAACACCCCTATTACCATTAAGTATTGTAAAATGTCCTTATCTCAAATACAGTTGTGTAGTATTTTTGTCTAATCCAATACACTGAAAATAAAACTGTTATGTATAAGAAATTGGTACTTTTTGCCCAAAATATTCACACATATCTTGCCTTATACATAAACATTGACTACTCTCAAAAACTTCTTTTTGAAAAGCTTCAAACGTATTCAGATTCTGTTCAAACACCTTTCAGAGTACCACAGGACAGTCACAAATAACTGCCCCACACTGAGTTTTTTTGGTGCCTTTTACTCCTACTGTGCTAGAGCCCTGCGAACTCTAAGCTTTGAACAACAGGTCGTAGCAGTTCCCCTTAAGGATTAGACTTTTTGGGCTAATGGGCGCGCTTCTGGCTTAGAGGTTAGGCAGCAGCGCAAACTGTCGTTCCACTGCTCCACCAAACCTCACACCGCCCGGCCACCAGATTGCAATGGTTGAGCAGTCTGGCAAGCGGGTGTCTTGGCGGTACCATGAAGGTGCCTCTTTTAAAGGCAGCGTTGTCATTAAGAAAATGCACCACAATGGGACCCCACTACAAGTTTCCGCACGGCATGGACTCAAAAGTCCATGTTGGGCAGAAACCTATGTGCATGCACACAGGGGAGCACATGGTATGCACCCATGTGTACATCCACATGTGTTTGAGGCACAGTGGAGCCCTCCTTAGTTTTCTGTCTGCTAGGGTTTTCGTGGTGGTGGAACCGCCATGAAAACCCTGGCTGAGAGGAAACTCGTAATATGCATGACGGGACTGTGGCAGTCCCCCCAAGCATATTGCGACCCCTGACCACCACTCTTATGCAGCTCTATATTAACGACATGGGTCTCGGGCTCACTGTGCCACTGGATTCAAGCTATCCTGGCTGAAGAGGGGTGAAACCCCGAAATCAGTTCTAGGATGCTTGTTTCCAGTCCAGGGATGACCTGACTTAGCAGTTTGGGCTGGACTGTTCCCATGGGACACAGGGTCAAGACTGATTTGCATATGGCTAGGTCTAAACTGGGATGGCATGGTGAGCAAAAGAATGATGGATTTACCCAGATCTCTTGACGGGGGGAATGTTTTGATTTGTTCTGCATGCCGTCCATTAATTGAACATCAATTGTGTGTCTTTTGCTATATTAATTCCCAGCATCTAACATTTTGTATGCAGGGTGGTGAACTTATTCTTAGTGTAAGCTGAACTACATTTACAATTGCTTTGGTCCGGTTTGACTGTTGGTAATTTAGAAGGGCAGTTTGGGCTGGACTGTTCCCATGAGGCACAGGGCCAAGGCTGATTTTCATATTGCTGGGTCCAAACTGGGGTGGCGAAATGAGCAAAAGAACAATGGATTTAATGCAGATCTCTTCACTGGGGATAAATGTTTGATTTGCTCTGCATGCCGTCCATCATCTGTGTGTCTTTTGCTTTTTAACCCTAAGGGCGCCGGGAATGCCCGGACGTGGGTCCCAGGCTCATTGTATCACTGGATTCAAGGTAGCCTGGATGATGAGGGTGATGCCCTCAAACTGGTCCCAGGATGCTTGTTTCCAGTTCAGGGAGGACATGGCTTAGCAGTTCGGGCCGGACTGTTCCCATGAGGCACAGGGTCAAGACTGATTTGCATATGGCTGGGTCTAAAATGGCGTGGCATGGTGAGCAAAAGAGCAATGGATTTAACCCAAATCTCTTTACTGGGGGTAAATATTTGATTTTTTCCTGCATTACGTCCATCATCTTTGTCTTTTTTTGCTCTCTCGCACTAAGTGGGACGTGGGTTCCAGTCTCACTGTGCCACTACAATCAAGCTGGCTTGGCTGACGAGGGGTGAAGCCCCGAAACCAGTCCTAGGATGCTTGTTTACGGTCCAGAGAGGACCTGGCTTGGCTGTTTGGCTTGGACTGTTACCATGAGGCACACAGTCAAGACTGATTTGCATATGGCTGGGTCCAAACGGGGGTGGCAGAATGATGGATTTAACCCAGATCTCTTGACTGGGGTGAATGTTTGATTTGCCCTGAATTCCTTCTATCATCTGTGTGTCTTGTGAAGAAGAATGGCCTTACTCTTTTGTGGGTTTGTGCATTTCCCTTACTAAACTCCTTGTTACTCCTCCATTCACCCCTCCTATTCAGTAGTAGGTATCCCCCATATTCCAGCCACTCCCCAATCCTTTCCACATTTACCACTAAAACAAAGTACTATGGACTATGGACTATGGTAATCTTTATTGCTTAATTAATTTAAATTTTAGCAATCTGTACAAAGAAACACATGTGTAGAACGATTTCATATTCCATTTAAAAACTGAAGCTCTATATTCTTAGGCTTGGAATTTCCTATTTAAAATATATAAACAATGCAAACGACGAAAATAAAAAAGGAAAGAAAAAATAAAAGAAAAAATAAAAGGGTAGTAAGGTGACGGGTGCTACTTGGGGGAGTCCACCCATTAAAAGTCAGTTACAAGCTTGGTTGATTTGGCCATTAAAGCTGTTCGCGCATGGTAGATGAATTTGGCGAAGTTGGCCATATGCTTCACAGTGTCCAGCAGGTATAATTGGGAAACAGCCTCTTCTGCCGTCCGTACTCCTATTTGGAGGAGGATAGGTCTTAGATGGATTCTACGAGCTGACAGGAAGACAGGGCAGCATAATAGAATGAGAGATAAGGATTCCCGCTTGTAATGACAGAGGCGACATTCCGTGATCTCTGGTCCAGCTTTGACGGATGGGTATAGCTGTTTTCAGGGGAGCGCGTGCAGTCTTGCAGCCAGGATCCTTTGAAGGGCTTGCCTGCCCACCGACTGTACCAAATGTGGTTTTAGACCATTTAAAATATGCGGGGAGCTTTGAGATTCGTGGAAGCCTCTGATCGTCAAGGCTTCAATATCCAGGTATCGTGAGCGAGTTCTTACTTGTTTTCTCATAACTGCTTTTATGTTTGTGTATGTTATTATGTTGGGATCCCAGTTTTCTATTGCTAGTTCCAGATGCTCTTTAGCTAGAGTCAGGCAGTCCGACCAGGGGTTACCAGATTTTGTGAATATTTTATTTATTACTTGCTTCATCGAATTCTCTGGAGCTGCTGTCGTTAAATAAAAATATTTTGACATGCTTGCCAATTCTTCCAGGGATTGTCGGGTAAGGTTAAATTCAAGGCGAATTAGAGTATTTCTTGTACATGCTGGTAGACAAAATAGCTTTTTGTATGCTGCGCAATTGATCTTTTCGAGGTCTTGCCACAGTTTTCCTGGAAACGCCTGTATACCGTAATTGACGGAGGGTAGTAGTTTTGCTTTCAAGACCCGTTGGATTGCCGTGGTGGTCGGGCTTTCCAAGGTTGCGTTTAATTTGCAAATGGTATAGGTTACCATTTTGGCTTTCTGCATGAGCTTGAGTCGATGAACGTGAGGCCTGCCGGTTTCACTAAGCCATACTCCAAGGTAATTATATGCTTGAGTGGTAGATAACGTGAGCGATCCCAGTCTCCATTTTGTTAATTTCTTGTTTGGGTATCTGCCAAAAATCAGTATTTCGGATTTTGATTGGTTTGCCACCAGTTTGTTTTTGGCGTTATAGTTTGCTAGTGCAGTTAGCCCTTTTTGAAGGCCGACTTTGGTATGGTCCAATAGGACCAGATCGTCGGCGTACTGCATCAATTGAAGTATGGTTTCCCCGATCTTCGGAGTCACCAGGTTTGCTCCCTTAAGAGCTTTGCCCAAATCAGCTGTATATAAATTAAAAAGGAGCGGGGCAAGGACACACCCCTGCTTTAGGCCTTGATCTGTGCCAATTTTTTCCGTGGCTGATTGGCTCGAAAGTTTGACTCTTACCCACGTCTGGGTGTACAGGGATCTGATGGCTTGCAGAAGTTTTGGGCAGATGTTCCAACCTGCCAGTTTGCTCCATAGGATGTTCCGGTCGACACCGTCGAAAGCTGCTGTGTAGTCAATAAAGCAGGCAAAAAGAGGCTGGACACCCTGGGCCGTTGATTGTTGAGCGAGATATGAGAGGACTATGATGTTATCTATGGTTGAGCCTCCCGGGCGGAACCCCGTTTGGTGGAGGGGGAGCACGTTTTCCTTAGTTACCCAGTTTGTTAGTTCTGTAAGGAGAGAGCTTGCATATGCTTTACCTTCCACATCCAGTAGGGCAATCATTCGATAGTTCTTAGGATCGGTGCATGACCCTTTTTTGTGGATTGGGTGTAGCAGGGATCCCCTCCAGGAGTCCGGGACGTCCATCATAAGTCTGCACTCCGCATACAGCTGGCTCAGGCTCTCGGTCCAAAAGTCGATGTCCTCTCTGAAGAGTGAGCCAGGCAAGCCGTTTGGTCCAGGTGCCCCATTGGGGTGTATTTTTTTCACGATTGCTCTCAGAGCCTTATTTCCAGCTGGTGTGGCATTGGCAAGGAGGGGCATTGGTTCAGTTAATTCGTCAATTAGCAGTTCATCAAGAGAGGATTTTTTACTTGAGTTTGTTTCCGGGTCGTTAGTGTAGAGGGATTTTACGTGGGCTACCCACGTACTCGCATCAATCAAATTCTCTCTATTGCAAGACCCATGGCTGAGTTTGTTTATATATTGCCAAAATTCTTGTGACTTGCAAGGAGCGAGCAGTTTGAAGATCATCAACCATTTTTGCTCAGTTGCTTTTCGTTTCACTTGCCAGACGATTTTTTTGTGAGCCTTGGCCACCTCCTGTAGATCCTTTTTTTCGATGAGCGATCCGGTTGCCCTGTAGGCCCTGCGTTTGGAATTGAGCACTTTTTTTGAACCCTTTATTGCAGGATGGAATCCCAGTTTGTATACGGTGTTGTCCAGTGCTCTTTGATTAGTATTCCCTCCGGAGCTGTTGGGCAAGATCGTATGCCAGGACACCCCATTCTCCAATTCTTCCCTGGTCCTTATGGTCAGTCTGCCACCCTTTCCAGGAAGATTTCCATTCGGCAAACTTATGGGTCGGGAGCAGTCCCCATTTGATTCTTTTGGGCAGTTTATATAGTTTATCTCCATTTGAGGGTCCTATATGTTGAATAGGCTGTCTAAAGTTTGCGCTCATGGACAGCTCTAACAAAAGAGCAGCGTGATCGCTGTCAGTCCCAGGTTGGACGGTGTAACGTGTCATATGCTTTTGTAAGTATTCGCTTAATAAGATGTAGTCAATTTTTGTTTGAATATTAAAGGTAGGGGGTATCAATACTGTTGGTTTGTTCTTCATGGAGATTTGGTGTGTTGTTCCCAATTTATAGGCTCACATTAGGGCATTGAGTTTTCTTGTGTTTCCGCTATGATGTTTTTCGTCGGTAGGGTGCCCTATGTCGTGCAGGTTAAAGTTGCCCAAAATAATTGGATCCATGGCCGCATAACGTACCAATAGGTTTTCGATCTGTTGTAGCAGGTCGGAGAATTTATCGTTTGGATTCGACCCGTGGTAGTTGTAATAAATGTTTATGAGAAGAATTGAAGTCTGGCCCTTGGGCGTTATTAAGCCTTTCAAAATCCCGGCCAAAAACATGTCTGAATCATGCTGTATTACTTCAAAGTTCACTTGTAATGCATGTCTAATGTAAGTTGAAATACCCCCTGATGGTCTCCCAAAGATAATAATCTTTTTTGCGGGTTTAAAATATTCAGCGTAGTTACGTAATGGTGTTGCTGAGATGGCCCATGTTTCCTGAACACAAACAATGTCTGCTCCAACCATAAGAGCTACAGCGTCGGAGCTTTGCAGGGCTTTATGTAACCCGTTCACATTCCAGGACATTATGTTGATGGTTGGATTGTTTAGTTGACAGGTTTTGGAATTTGCTTGAGCTGTGTGGTATCTGGGCTCTTGGTCAGAGCTGTTGGTGTATGAAGCAGGTACGATACACCAACTAATGTCCTGCGTGTTCATTTTTGTGGGCGGCGGGTTATTTAACGGAGGCCCTATGATGATATTAGGAAGTGGAGTTTAAAGCCTGGGCCAGCCAAGACCAGTCTGTAGGGCTCTGCCCCAGTATTGAGCAGGATCGATGACCACCTGCTGTGTGTTTAAAATTTGTATTGAATTACTGACCAACTCGGTTGCTTGTGTGCCTCCTAGTGAACCATGTAAGATAGATCCGCAGGCGGATGGGGTTGAACGAATGGTGTGCGTGGTTTTCCTCTCCTTCGGATCTTCGTCTCCCTGTTGTCTGTTTTTTCCTTTCAAGATTTCCGGGTATTTCATCGATGGTGGGGTTTTGATTTTTATTCCCCAGTTGTCCAGCTGTATTTTGTGTCCCTTCAGGGCCTTCGCCATGTTGGAATTGGCGAAGGTTATCTCGGTTGTTTCATTTTGTTCGTTAGGCCCTGTGCCAACAAAGGTCACCCTCTCAATGTCCGTTGATTTTATGCTCTCCAGACCTGAAATATTTTTGCAGAGTTTCAAGAGGTTCCCTCTGTTGAGGATGTCCCAGCTCCCTTGCGAGTTATATTCTGGACATAACCATACTTTTTGATTTTCTGACTCAGAGTCTAGTGATTGAGGGGGATTAATTGTGTTTAATGGCGCTGTGGAAGCTACAATGGGTTCTCTTGGGTTATGAGTGTAGTTAGCCCCTGGGACCCTTTCCTCGTCAGTCCCTTTTGTTCTTGTGGCATGAGTATACTGAGTAGGCCCAGAGGCGGTCGTATGTTCCCCCTGAAATCGATCGCCTTTATTTCTTGCTTGGGTGGAGGTTTGTTCCCCTTGTGCTTTGGATGTTAGTTCCAGCAGACGGCCCTTATCAGCATTTATATCAATCAAGTCTGTTTTTAGACTGTTATAGTCCTCAGCATAGTGAGCCGGCATGGTCGGTGCTTGATTCGGTTAGCTACGTGGCACGGGAGCTCTGTCGATTAAAGTTTCGGGCAGATTTTCCCTGGGGGCGTCTGTTAAACTTCTGTTGGCCATTCTTATGGTAGATGTTTCATTTGTTTGTTTTTGAATGTCTTTATTTTGGTCTATCGGGCTTAAGCCCCGGCCCTTCTCCTCCTCCATGTTCGATGCTTTGTGCGCCTTATTTGCAGGTGTGAACCAGTGATCAATTTTCTCTTTTGCATAACTTTTATCTTCTTTTGCTTTGTTGAATTTTTTCAATTTTTTCTTATTTTTCCTTGATAAGGGTTGTTGGGCTGGAAGTGGTGGTGTTAAGTCGTCCAAGGTACTGGAGCTAGTGTTAATTGTTTGATTAGATTGAGGGTGTTAGTTTGAGTACAGAAGATTGAGGCTCCGTTGGCTGTTTGTTTCATAATTGGTATTGCTGGGGGTTTCTTTGGATCTCTCTGGACTGTTCCAGGTAATCTTTGAGCATTGGTTTAGAGGCAAATTGATCTGAGAGTTTGATATTTTCGTCCTATTCACCTCTTGCTTAAGATCCATGACTAAGCTGTTCATTATTTCCGGTAGTTTTTCCAGGGAGTGCAGTATCGGGGAGCACCCACAGTCCATAGTTTTAATCGTTATTTCTGTGTCCGCCTGCGCTCTGCGTATTAAGGAGTTTAGGTGTTCAAATTTTAAGTCCACTCCAGAGATAGAGCTTGCTATTGACTGCAAAATGTTTATTTGGATGTCTAATTTGTCGGCATGCATTAATGCCGCATTTCCCATTGATATCAAGGCCTCGTTAATTACCGCAAGGTAGTTTTCTATCCTTTGTTATGTTATGTTAATTTCAATTTATATAGCGCCAAATCACCGACAGGTCTCTTAGCGCTTGCTTTGGGAACCCGTCCTGGCTTTCCCTGCGAGATTACCCCTACTGGGCATCCCCAAGGTGAAGACCAGGCATCCCGCCGCGGGGGGCCATAGCGGAGATTAAGCAAGCTATTGCCCAGAGCTGCAGAGTGTGAACCCATGATTCGAGTAGGCACCGAGGCGAGAATTATCGAGTCCGTGGACATTTGGGCTCAAGACCCTGCCGCGTCGGGAATTGAACCCTGGTCCTGGGTCTGACCTCTGCATCAGGGTCTGCCTCCTCTAACCAGTGAGCCACACTTCTCCATGAGGCCAGAGTGGATTCCCAGACTGGCAAGTGTGCAATCGAGGTTGTTATACTTTCCTCCAGCCCGGGAACCGACTATTCATTTCCTTGGGGTCTCGCCTCTACGTCTTCTACCCCCAGGTTGGTGGGCGTCTGCGGGGTTGTTGGAGTTGTCGGATAGCCCGGGGATGCCCCAGTGGTTTTGGAGTGGGCAGAGATTTCTGTTTTAATATAGAGTTGTTTATTTAGTTCTCTACCCCCTGGGACAGCGGTGTCTAATTGTGGTTCTGGTGGTACGTCAGGCGAGCTTTCAAGAGCCAGAGTGTGAGCTCCTAAATCATTAGCTCCGATTGGGTTATGCTCCTTTGGGGATTCTTCAATTTGTTTCGTCTTGCCTTTAATTATCAGGATGCTTGGCGAGAGAGGGACTGCTAGTGGGGAGTTATGATTAGGTGTGGCCTTTTCAGCACTGCCTGCAGATTTGTTGACATTAGAACAGTGAGTGGCCGGCCTTCAGACTGCAGGGGGTGTGTGGATTGATTCTCCATCAGCTGGAAGGTTACTTTGATTTGGTTGTTGTTGCAGGTATTTCCTAATATCGTTGTCTCCATTGACGCTTTTACTATTGCAAGTGATATGGCTATCATCATTTGCTTTTGTTTTTTTTTGTTGCGAATTCTACTGTCCATGTCGTCGTTGTATCGTGGTGTTCCTGAGGTGCCGGTAGCCCCATTTATCCGTATGTGTCCAGTAATTGATGGGGAGTTAGCTCTTTCTACTGTAGACCTGTCATGTGCAGTCGAGTCATGTCTTATGTTGTCTACGGGGTATAGCATCTTGGCCTTTTGGCGTCTCGCTGTTTTGTGAGGACGGCAGTTAGAGAGGGGTTGTGTCAAACCGGCGTTCCTTGTCCGCATAATGGGTCTACGCCACTTGCTACTTAGGTGCCGCCTTAATTCTATTACGGCGTCTGATGTTTAGTGCTATGGCAGCAATGGGTGCCGCTCTTGTTACTACACTGCTCAAATCAAAACTGTGTAGGTCGCTGGGTGGGATGTAGGATGTGGATGCGAGTGAGACTGTGAGCGGAGCACATGGGGGAGCCTGCCGGCAGAGGTGGACCTAGTCACGTCTGCCCAGGTCTTGCCCCCCGGCTGTTACTTAGCGACCGCCTCTATTGGCAGTCGCGCTCACGTCCGTCGTTTGCAGCCTGTCCTCACCTCCTTGCTGTTGCGGGAACTGGCGGAGAGAGGGGTGATGGAGGCCTTCTATCGTGTGTCAGTGTATCCGCTTGGGATCGAATAAGTGCTGGTTGTTGTTCAAGTGATCACAGCCCGCGTGCTCCTCCCCCGCGTCTTAGTCCATGGGCTGTGCAGCTGCTATCAGCCGGGTTGTGGTACTGTATTCTGGGCTTCTAGTTGCTTCTAGTTGCCCACTATGACCCCTGAAAACCCCCTGGAGTCTAGGAAGAGTCTAGGAAGAGTCCGGCCGAATGTGGCCGCTCTTGTGCAGGCTTGTGCAGGCTTTTTAAGCCGATTTTCAATTGTATTTGTTGCACATTACGGTGGGGTTACTTCAAGGAGCCAGTGGGTCCAGCGGGGGTGTAGCTATGACCGGGGAGCGGAGGTAGTGAGGCAATGCGGCTGGGGCAGAGGTAGAATCAGGAGCAGAGGAGTCACAGTCTGCGGCAACACTGTTCTACCACCTTCTGCCTGTGCTCACCTGTAGCCTGCCGTCACGGTGTACTTTCCCCATGCTGTCTTCTGCTTCTGCCTTCAACCCGCGTTCAGCCCGCATCAGCTTGCACCGTCAAAGTCCACCAGAGTCTCTAGCGTGTTTTCGCGGCAGTTTTTGGCAATTTTAGCGGTTCTTGGCGGTGCAGTTCGGGGCCCGTGATTCTCCGCTGCTGGTGGCACCCGTGCCTTAGCACCCGCACTCTGGCAACTCTACTGCGACTCCGCGGGTCCGCTGGAGGTCCGCCGCTTACCGCTGCCGCTTACAGCAGCCACTTGCCGCTTGCCGCTCCCTGCCTGCCGCTCGCCTCCTCGCTCCTTGCAGCTCGTTCTCTTGCGTCTCACGTGGTGCGGGCGGTACCAACAGGGAATCCCAGTCTCATCATCTAAGCACTTGATTAAACTGTAACAAAGTACTAAGTGTGCTAACTAAAACAAAGTAGTAAGTGTGTGGATATCTCCATAGTCAGGGTGTTTATCTCTGCACAGAAAATATAGGAGATACTCCAGTAGTAGGTTAGTGATTAGTATTTTGTAGTATGTGAGTACTGCTATGATAGCACCACTAAACGTGTTACAAAATACAGTTTGTGAATATGTAATTAGAGTCTAATTCGGTCTTGTTCCTGCATCAAGCTTGCTCTTCATCTGAAATTATAGCAGACGAACACTCCACGCTATGTGCGATTTTTACATGAATATATAGCCCTAATAAAAAAATAAAAAAATCCGCAAGCAGTTTCTTTTTAACATATTTATGTTTACCTGGAGGACTGGTAGAACCTAAATCATAGGACACTTATGCAAACTTCTGAATTACTGAATAATTACATAATTTGTTAATTCTAAAGTTAAAAATACTTTCTTTGTAGTACATTTTCTTTTTATGCAATTAATCCTGTAAATTCGAACAAGGAAGCAACAATATTTGCACTGTGCTACTTGGCTTATTCACTGCGATAGTAAATTACCCTATCGATAATGAACTATCACGGCTTTGCCCTTCTGGTGGTCTACCTTTACCCTCTCCAACATGTCACCATTGCATACAGTCAGTCAACAGGCAGAAACGAAATTTCAGGTCACCTTAAGATACATTTATAATGTATCATTATAATATGAGTTAAGCTTTCATATAGCTGGAGAACAGCGTACATGGGGCTCGAGTCAGGAGTAAGCCTATAAGTACAATATGGCTGAATTTTCAAGGATGAAAAGATTCAATTGTTTAGAAAGATTACCCTCTGTCAACACAGTTTCTTTCCTAATTATAGGAGGGTTTCAGCAGTTCTGTGACAGTGGGGTTGTTGGCCCAGATTGATCACTTTTGTGACATAAAGCATCTTGCTGGCTTTTCTAGCATTTCTGAGATCCCATTTGTATTTTGCACTCTTGATGTGAGCCTGATCCAATATTGGACATTCTATAGTACAACTTGATTACCAACCAACAGTTTAAGGATACTGTGGAGTTTTCTCTTCATTCTCTCCAACAGTTATCACATTTGAGGGTCTGTTCACAAATTGACTAATTTCTTTGTGGTTCAAAACGATTGTTCAATTCAATGAGTACTAAATGTCCCAACAAGTTTTCTTGACATCATTGTACAAACAGAATACATTCATTCACAGCTGTTCTGTGTTGTTTTAATTACAATTG
Source organism: Lissotriton helveticus (assembly GCF_964261635.1). NCBI lineage: Eukaryota > Metazoa > Chordata > Amphibia > Caudata > Salamandridae > Lissotriton > Lissotriton helveticus. The sequence continues at coordinate 409,925,864 of NC_136062.1, forward strand.
TTTGGGATGGGTAACACTTATGTTTGTTCATGGACCAAATCCCTTGTCTCTAATGTGTTTGTTTCACCTTTGTGACAATTTATTGCTTGATATTGAATTTCACAAGACCATAGAAACACTGTGCGATCCTTCCACTTGCATAACAAAGTGGTACAGATCTTGCGGCAAGACTTAATATTGGCTATTCTGTGTATAATGTGTAACAAGCCCTACCATTTATGTTTATTCCCCACAAAGGCCTCATACCTTCACCCACACATTGTGGCATAGTTTATCATCAGGTCTGCCCCTCTTTGGCATGATCACCCAGAGTTGTTAGGGAGTGCCAGTTACTACTCTTGGCATGCTACAATGGTGTGTGTATAATGGTCATGTCACAGCGATTTCTCTACGTGACTTCCTCAAGTCTAGTCTTGCAGCCTACTCTGGGGTGTGGTGTCCTGTCATCCACTTGATCTCAGTGTCTTTTATCCCACTTGTGACCTGACAAACAACCTCAATTTTGTGAAAATAGAAAAATAAAAGATTTTCTACCCTCAATCACGAGAACCATTTGGTAAATTATTTCAGCTTTTTCTGTTTTTCCCTCGATATCCAACATGTTTTTGTAACTGTGATACCTAAAGAGGTCAGAAGCAATCTTCAGGACATTCTACAAGCATCAGAGGAATTTTTAGCATTTGAAGTCTAATATTATGATTCTCAAAAGGATATTAGAGTGAGTCAAGATGCTAGTGGAACGTGCTGTGGTGCAGCGGCTAGGGCAGGTGACTTCGGAGCACAGGGCTGACAGTTTCATCCTTGGCAGCAGCTCAGATGAGCACCATGTGACTCTGAACAATAGCTCACTACGGGGCATATTACCAAGGGTGGCGATAGGCAATTATTTCCGGTTTAGCGGCCGCTAAGCGGCGATAATTCTATTGCTCTATTAGCAAGCTGTTGCTAACTGATGTTAGCGACAGCTTTTAGGCGATAGCGAGCGGTTTGGGGCCCGCTTTGCATGTTAGCGATATTTATCGCTAATGACATGCAAAGTGGGCGTACGTTAGCGACTGAAACAGTCGCTAACGTCGCTATCGCCTATTAGCAAGGCAGGCGTAGCGATGGAAATATTCCTGCTAATGCCAAAAACCAACGCCTGCTCAGACCAGTTCTTAGCCATGTTATTCAATGGGAGGTGGATGACATGGCTAAGAGCATTTCGTCGCTAATGTGTGAATATTGCTTTATTCTCAGCGATATTCACGCATTTCGCCGCTATCGCTGGATATTTTAGCACAATGGAGAAAATCGTTGCAAATAGCATGTTTTCTCCGATAACATATCCAGCGATAGGTAGCGATAAAAAAATCGTCGCTAAGCCTATTTAGCGATAATTATCGCTACTTGTTGGTAATATGCCCCTTAATTTCTAAAATGGTCCCCAGCGCCTTGAGACTCGTAAAGGTGAGTAGTTCGCGCTTTACAAATACAGATTTTTTTTTAATTCTTCCACTGGCGTGGAAATCCAGGTGACCTGTAAAAGAACATCACACCCTGTGCAAAAACAAAATGTGTTGGAGGGGTCAAGTTCTGTCACCCTACACAGAATTCTATTTAAAATAACTAGTCTCAATTCATGTTCTGTGAGCCTATATGTAGGGCCATTCACTATGTAGTTACATAATTGTTCACACTTTTCCAAGCAACCCATCTTGTAACATTTTAAAAGCCATCATCCTTGAGGAACAAAACATTGCCAATCAAGTTGAAAAAGAGGGGCCATCCAAGTGCCTGTTGGTCAATTTTTACAACTTTGATACCACATTGGATAAGTATCAGACCTTCCAGGCCCTATAATGCAAGAGAACAGGAAAGAAGAGAATTCCTAATTGTACCATAATTCCAAAGCACTCAGTTATATTAATAGTGTACACTAATTGTAGCTTCACTCTGTGTGAGGCGCAGAGTGAATTCCACACATTCAGATCATCTATTTTAATGTTTGATAACAGCATTAATCAATACACAAATTATTTAAGTTTAATAGGATGTAATAGCACACATTTCATGAAGCTATAACGTGTTTTTCCCTCTGAAGGTTGTGTTTAATGATATAAACGAATTGACGGGTAGCCCCTGATATTCTTGCTCATGCCTGGCTGTCAGAGAGAATCCTCCCATCTGCATCTGTGGATCTTTGCATGCTTTTCTTTCTGTTCCCTTGGTGGGGAGTTGCCAATGCCATCACAGTACAATGAGCTTCAGAAATAAATAAGCTTGACTCCATATGAGTCATGAAATGACAACAAGGAGCATTTGGCACTAGGAAAACGCCATTGGTAATATATTTCCCAAACTTTACATATACATTCATCGAAGCAACAGTTAAACTTGTTTTAAAAATGCTATCATTTTGTCAGTTCCTCAAATTGCACTCATGATAGTGAATACACGTTTTCAAGATTGGATAAATACAGTAATTTTTTCCAAAAAGCTTTGTATTTAAATGAGAAATAAGTGTCTAATATGAAATACCTGTTGTTAATTTTAGTAAACACTAATTTAATTCCAAACATCATCTTGTCATTTCCATCAAGTACCCGCATGCACTACTAGCACACATGGCCAGATTCTCCTTTACATGACCATGTACCATATTTACATACATGGACGTTCCATTTTAAGGCCAGAGATTAACACAAATATGCCAGAATACTAGACAAGGTCACAATCATATGAAGAATTTCCATCATTTTACAGGTGCAAGAACTACACTGGGTGGAGGCGCGCTTAAGTCAAGGATTACGACAATATGCAAGGATGTACCACTTTATATCAGTGCAACAATTGTGTCTGGGGTGACCACAGTCCTGTTGAGGATACCCACAATGTGCCAAGAATTCTCATGATCATGCCATACATTAGGCAGTGGTAATGACTATCCCAAGGATGGTCACAATATGTCACAAATTTCCAATAATACACCAGTGCAAGCAATAACCAGGGGTGGCCACCATCATGCCATTGTGCACCACTATGACAGACTTTAAAACATATCAATTATTACCAACATAGTACTAGTGCAAGCATTACACCAACTGTGAGCACCATTGTGACAAGAAAATCTATACTATGTCAAGAATTACCACCAATATAGCAGTTGTTGCATCACACCTGGTGTGGTACCTTGCCCCTTAAAAAATGCTCACGATATGGCATGAATGACCACCATTATCTCAGTGCACACAGTTTAACAGCTGTTGCTAGCATTACGCCAATTAAAAAATATAGAATCACCTCTATACATACCACTGAAAGCATCACATCAGACCTGGGTATCGTATAGCCCAGTTTGATCTATTTTAGAAAAGAGCAAAGCTCCGGGCTCAGTGCTATTGATACCAAAAAACTGTGCGTTAACTATAGACCCTTCTTAGCTTAATGAGCACTGTAATCAGCCAATTATGAAAATATATTTCATTTTTATTAATATTTGTTTTATTTCCAGTATATATAATATACAAAATATACAATGTGTCTATATTCACTTTCCTGATGTGCACTTAAATAAATACATATTGTATATATTTCACATTATATCTGATTTCATACAATAGATTCAAACATATTTTGAGAAAACAATCATTTTATACACAAAATTATTGCAACTTTTTGTGAGCATAGACAACAAAAGGACAGAAAGCCACTGGTAGTGATTTGCAGAATACCATCAATGTGTTTCGGTAAATGCCTTCTTCAGGGTTGTTCTTTATACCAGTGAGTGCTGTATATAATGTTCCCAAACGTATTATATAGATGCTTGCTCTTCTTATGTAGATAGCGGTGTGAAAAAGTGAACCGCTTAATCAATAAGCTGACCTTTACCGGATCTTATCACAAGGTTCTTCCTAGTGTGAATGATCTTCAAGTTGCAGGCCCTGATAGATTTATTCTCTGTGCCCAGTATGATCACCATATGTGGAGAATCACCACCATTATTCCAGGACAGGCGTCATCATGACAAGGGTGCCAATGTGCCAATGATTCCTCCAATATCACAAGAATTACCATGAGAATGGCAGTGCCACAGTGTTGTCAGGCCATAGATTTTATGGGTCTGGTAGATGACCAATAGGGAATGCACAGTCCGATGCAGCACACACATTGCTATCATTAAATATTTGTATTTTTTTCTCAACTACATTTTTATTGAGTTAACTGTAGTAGTGCTACATACAATAGAAAGCATATTTAGGAGAGAATCCTCCCCCTCCAAATCATTCCCCTCTCAGCCCCCATCCTTTAAATGTGCACACTAGAATAATCTTTGTGATCTCACTTTTTAGCCCACCTGAGGGATTACACAACGTCATCTTACACTTTGGATGAACATCGGTAGCAAAATTTACATGGATTCTCTCAAATGATCCTCAGTCGATGAGATCCCAGTGACCTGGAGCAGCCATACTCCAACCCTTTCTCTGTGAGGTTATCTAACAATGCCTGGCACTGGCTATCAAGTTTATGGTTGAGTCAGCTGAGTTCCTGGTACAGTGTTTCTGAGGCTAATAACGCCCAAAGCTTTCCTGCCCATCCTAGCCTCGTAGACACCGTTGGCGATTTCCACTTCAGTGTCAGAAGTTGCTTTGCAGCTGGGAGTATTTTGGTGATCAGTCTCCAATCCATTATTTGCAATACAACAATTTCTACTGGCCTGAGTTCGTGGACAACAGTTGAGGGATCAGGTTTCAATGGGCATGCCACTCCCTCCTGATATGGCTAAAGATCTCCTAACAAAAGCTAGACAGCCTAGGGCAGCACCACCACACGTGGACTGCATCCCCCTCATGACTGCAGCCCCACTAACATAGGCCACCTGCTGTCTTGTACATCTCATTCAGTTTAGCAGGTGTTAGGTGCCTGAGCACAATGATTTGCACATGGACTCCTTATGTTGGACACTATTGCAGAGGGAAGGAATATGGCTCCTGTGTTTCTGCCACTGAGAGATTCCGATGGGTTTCCCCAATAGTTGGGACCACCTTTCCATTACATCTCTATCCCAACATCTGTTAGGATGCCATAGATATTAGCAATGAGAACCCTAGTCTTGCACACTTTCATGAACAGCTAATCCTATTTTGTGAGAACTCTATTAACGGCTGCTTTGTTTATGAGGTGAAGGGAGCAGTGGGGAAATTGGAAGTATCTCATAAGGTCTAGTTCCTGCAAGTTGTATTGTTGTTTACATTGAGTAACATATTTAATAGTACTCCTCTGAAACAGGTCTCATAACTTTCTCCAGCCACCTTCATACCAGTGGGAGAAGACGCCTGTTGCGGCTCCGGAGGTGAAATCTATGTTTCCCTGTAACAGGGTGAAGGGAAGGGGGGTGCAGCCAAGTGATGTCCCTTCATGAATGAGTCCCAAATATCCATGGTGGGCAATATCCTGAGTATATTGGATAACTAACAAGCTTTGAATCTGGCGTGTCTTGCAAGTCAGGTTGTGACTCGTGGGACGTGACCCAATTACCGCCATGTTCATTAGAATCCAATGCAGTTTAGTTTCACATATGGACCATTCAAAAAGGACTCACAGTTAGGCCACCTGGTAGTATTTTTTATTATCTGGGAGTCCCTAACCCCTGGATCGCCTGAAGGCCTACATTATTTTCTTAGCCATCCAAGCTCTCTTAGCACCCTAAATAAAGGGATCTTTGTTTATCGGAGTGATTTCATGATGGATTCAAGAAATGTGGATGGAAGAGCTTGGAAAACGTATAACAGTCTAGGTAAGATATTGTGCTTTATCACTGCCACTCTAATAAACCGTTATATGTACAAAGTTCTCCCTTTATGAAGGTAATTTTTGATGGAGCGTATAAGTCGAGGATAGCTTGTAGCATAAAGTAGGCAGTGTTATGTAGACTCCTAAATATTTAAGCAGAATGGTAGCATCTTAGAGAGTTGGATTTCAGTGTCTGATTGTAGTCACACACTGCACATCTCTGGCGTATCAAGACTCACCTTGAAAACCAACACCCTTTCATACGCGTCAAATAGCTCCATTATGTGGGTAATTACATTTTTCAGTTCCATTAGTGTAAGTGGGATATCATCAACAAACAAGTGTATTGTATGCTGGTCTCTCCCAAAGGGCATACCTCTAATATCTGCATGTTGTTGCATTGCTATCACCAGGGGTTCCACCGCCAGCACAAATATAACGGGAGAGATTGGGGAGACCTGTCATGCTCCACTAGACAGATGGTTGTTTTCTGATTGTTTCAAATCGAACAGAACCTGCCCCGTAGGGAATTATTTACTGGAAAGTATAGTCTGATCATCTCCATGGTTCAGTCAAGGAAGGAGCAGCTGATCCTTTCTAAGACCTGATCGGCATGTAGCGACAGGCTAGTCATGGGGATGGCCCTCTGACTGGCTATTTCTATGAGGTTCAGAACTCGTCTAATGTTGTCCTGTGCCTTGTCTATATAGAATTAAGCTTGATTTATCCGGGTCTATAATATATAACAGGAGTCTGTTAGTGAAACCTTTAGTAAACATTTTTTGGTTCCAAATTTAGTAGTATGATAGGTTTATTAGGGCCACATTGATTGGCATTTTTAACCTGCTTAAATATTAGGGTATTCCTGGCTGAAACCATCATGGGGGACACAGTGTGATGTAAAGACATGGCTGGTGAGGCCATCAGGTGTCAGGAGTTTGTCTGGGTGCAATTTGTGGGTAGCTTACGAAAATTCCTTATCGATGATCAGCTATTCCATGTTGTCACTGTTGGCTGTGCAGAGTTAAGGTAGATGGACTTTGTATTAAAGGCAGCTACTTCCTCAAAGGAGATTGGACCTCCCTGATTCACCCTGGAAGCTAAGAAGGTCATCTGTGGTGTCCCCCAAGGATATCCCTTAGCCCCACCGTCTTCAACATGTGTATGACCCCCTGGGCCAACACACTCAGATTACATGGACTCAACAAAATCTCCTACGTGACTACACCCAGCTTGTCCTCCCCACCACCAAAGGCAACTTTCATATATGTATGGTAGACATCGCTGACTGGATGAAAGACAACTGTATTATGCTCAACTCGGTCAGACAGAGGCCCGTATCTTTGGAAACAACACCTGACCATGGAATGATGGATGGTAGCGTGCTGAACTCAGCCCATCAACGGCCCCAACAGACCACACCCCCAGCCTCTGCATCACCTTGGACAGCAAGAAATCTATGAAGAAACAGGTAAACGCAGTCTCTTCTGCCTGCTACCACACACTACCATGCTCCGCAAAATCTTCAGGTGGCTCATAGTCAACACCAGAATAACCATCACACAGGCCCACATCACCAGCAGGCTGGACTATGGGAACACTGCAGACACAGGGAGAAACATATTACATTGACCAGCATGGTTTACAGAGTGCAGCATTTGTACATAGAGAAACAAAGGCATTGTTAGGGTATGCAGACAGAATATCCAGATGGAAATGTTGACTGAAACAAATATCGAGTTGGAAATGTTGTGATACAGAAATATAGACAGCATGAATAATGTGGTCAAGAATGTTGACTTTAAGGTAAGAAATATTGTTTTTAAAAATATCGAAGTCATTAACATCGTTTGCAAAAATATTGTTGTTTTAAATATTGATTTTTTTAATTAGTGTTATGTATTCTAGTATGTATTTTAAATGAATATAGCACTTTACAATGTGGATTCTACACTGCGGTACATTCACAACGCAGTTGTTACGACGACCGCATTGTTACAACGCAGTACCATAACAACACAAGTCACTAAAACGACTTGTGCTAGATGGCGCATTAGACTTAGGAATAGTATGATTTACTATTCTAACTACAGTGTGTGCAACAGTACGGAAGATGTTGGAATAGTAAATCATACTATTCATTAGTCTAGAGCACCAGCTAGCGCAAGTCGTTGTAACGACTTGCATTGTAATGGCCCTGCGTTATAACAACGTGGTCGTGGTAACGACCAAGCTGTGAATGTATTCCAGTGTAAAATCCGTGATGAAAAGGTTGTTTCCCATTTTAAATGTATTAGATCTAATTTATGTATAAATTATTTTTAATTGATTATTCATTATTTGTTAATTAATAATAATTAATGAAAAATTTAATTTGACAATTGTGTAATTCATTTGAGATGGGATTGTTGGGTTGATAGTGGGAAAGGGTGGAAGTAATTTATTTATAATTAATTAAAAAGTAGTTGTTCATTGAAATACATTTATTATTTTAAAATTTATTATGTAAATTGTGTAATGATTTTTAATTGTGGGTTGTTGGTTTTATAGGGGTAGGGGATGGAAAGTCATTTATGTTTAATTAATTAAAAATTAGTTGATCAATATTATCAATTAATCAATTGATAATTAATTGGGGTAAGTGTCTATTTTTTATGTGTGAGTTTTGGCTGGTAAATTATTTTTTTCTGTTTCAATTTGTTTTTTTAATTAATGATATTTCTTTTTTTGATAGTTAATTATGTTAATTATGGAAGTAACTTTTTTTAAAACTTTAGTTGTGAATTGTGCGGTGGTATAGGGTAGGAAATAAAAAAGATTATATTTATGTAATAATTATTGTTTTTGTTTATAAATAATCCCTGATTAAAAATAGTTATTTATTTGTAAATGTATTTTAAATGTATTTAATATAATATTTCTAGATATTTGTCATAACAGTTTAACATTATGTTATGCGTCTATTTTTTAGATTTGTAAAGTATTTTTATATATTTTTCTTTTTCTTTTTTTTAAAATCTTTTGTGTTGGTGAAATGTTTTAATTTTTAACTGACTGAAGTGGGAATATAAATTGATACACCTCCGCTAGCCAACACTTTCCCTATTGTATCACTAGCTGTAGTGGGAATAGTATTTTTTACCACTTCGCTATCCATAACTTTCCCTACTGTTGCACTCACCGGAGTGGGAATAGTAATTTTTACCCTTCTGCTATCCAACACTTACCCTAGTGTTGCACTAACTCGAGTGGGAATAGTAATTTTTAACCCCTCGGCAATCCAACATTTTCCCTACTGTTGCACTCACTGGAGTGGTAATAGTAATTTCCACCCCTCTGCCATCCAACACTTACCCTCCTGTTGCACTCACTGGAGTAGGAATAGTAATTTTTACCCCCTCCGCTATTCAACACTTTCCCTACTGTTGCACTCACTGGAGTGGGAGTCGTATTTTTTACCCTTCCGCCATCCATAACTTTCCCTAGTGTTTAACTAACTGGAGTGGGAATAGTAATTTTTATCCCCCACTCCCGCTATCCAACACTTTCCCTACTGTTGTACTCACTGGAGTGGGAATACTAATTTGTACCCCTCTGCTATCCAACACTTTCCCTACTGTTGCACTCACTGGAATGGGAATCATCATTTTTATTCCTCCGCTATCCAACACTTTCTCTACTGTTGCACTAACTGGATTGGGAATAGTGGGCCCAATTCACAGAACTAACTAAAGACAAAATCCTACACTTAAAAAATTTTGGTATTCACAGAAGGCACTTACTCATTTCGGTATTCACAGAAGTTAGGACTCCTAACTTTAGGACTCATAAATGCCTTCTGTGAATATCAAAAGTCTTAAAGTTAGGATTTTTCTCAGTTTAGGAGTAGTAAAGTTAGGACTCCTAACTTTAGGACTCTTAAATGCCTTCTGTGAATACCAAAAGTCTTAAAGTTATGATTTTTGTCAGTTTAGGAGTAGTAAAGTTAGGACTCCTAACTATAAAACTCCTAAATGCCTTCAGTGAATACTGAAAGTCTTAAAGTTAGGATTTATCTCAGTTTAGGAGTCCTAAAGTTAGGAGTCCTAACTTTACTATTCCTAAGCAGTGAAAAATCCTAACTTTAAAATTTGCGGTATTCACAAAAGGCATTTAGTAATCCTTAAGTTAGGACTCCTAACTTCTATGAATACCGAAATGAGTATGTGCCTTCTGTGAATACCAAAATGAGTAAGTGCCTTCTGTGAATACCAAAATGGTAGTAAGTTTAGGATTTTGTCTTAAGTTAGTTCTGTGAATCGGGCCCTATAATTTGTACCCCTCTGCAATCCACCACTTTCCTGACTGTTGTACTCACTAGAGTGGGAATAGTCATTTTTACCCCTCCGCTATACAACACTTTCCCTACTGTTGCATTCACTGGAGTGGGAATAGTATTTTTACCCCTCTGCTATCCAACACTTTCCCTACTGTTTCAGAAAATGTAGTTTTCAAGACTTTTAAATAGTTTAATGTTTTAATTTGTAACAAAATGTTTTTTGTTAGATTTTATGTTATTGATGTATGTATATATATATATATATATTTAGTTATTTAGTTATTTGTAAATGTTCTCATATACAATTATAAAATAAATAAAAATGAATAGTTTAATTGTTTTAAAGTAAATATATATAATTATATATATTACATTTTATATATATATGTTTACATTTTTAAAATTAAATGTATTTGTTGCAATGTATATTTAAATCTAATTTTTTTAAGTTAATTTTATTATTTAATATATTGAATATTGTTTTTATACATATATTACAATTGATGTTTTGTGCAACTATAATTTTTACATCGATATATTCTCAGATTGTTTGTGCTTACCATTATAAATATAGGATGTCGATATTTTTGACAGCGATATTTATAACTCGATATTTGTGTACGGGGATGTTTTGGGGGCAATATTCTATCAGTGAACCCATTGTCAGCAAGAGCAGGGTAAGTTGAGTGACGCCACCTTTAATATTTTATATTTAGGCAGGTGTGGGGGGAAGGGTAGCAGAAGCTGTGTGGGTCAGCAGCAGAAGTTCTGGTGTTTTTTTTTTATTTGGCTGGGATGAGAGGCATGGGGGGCTCGTCCGTAGGGGGCATATGAGCAGTGCCCAACCATTTCAAATAACCTTCCTTAATCTCCGGTTTGATTAAAGTAGTGTGCAGGTCAAGCCATAGAAACATAGGAGGAGGCCAAGGCCATGACATCATCATTGTTATGGCACTGAGAGAGGGCTGTTTCTGAGGGTTAATTGAAGTGCACATTTCAATCTAACTAATGCCTTTTTTAATGGGCAACCTGCTATGCTTTCTTTACACCTCTGAAGTTGGCTATATTGTAGCTTGGTGGGGTGCAGGGATTGCAGTCTCCAGTGGAGCATTTGGTAATCCTGCCCTTGCCAATAACAAAACCTATCCCACCCTCTTCACTGTAGCAGCATCAGGCTCGGCTGGTATAAATTATGTGGTGCCCAACATTTCCACACACAATGGAGCACAACAGTGCAGGGACCTGTCCTACATGCTCATCCCTGCAGACAAAGTTCCAAATGGACATGGAGCACTGTTGCTTCAGTCGGCAGTCGCCCCATAGCACGTACCAGGCTTTGTCTCTCAATGCCTGTTACTTCCTTTCATCAGAATATAGCTCTTCAAAGTCACAGTGAGTTAATGCTGTTTTTCAACAAGAAACAAGTGTGTTATTTTTTTTAGATAGCAGATCTGCCTACTAATTATATTTTCTTTGATGAGATCTGACACTAATTAAAATGTCCTATGGCTGTGACTGAAAACCTGTCTGCAATTGCTGCCAAAGGCGATCTGTATATTACTTCCTCAAATGAGAAATGCTCCTCTACATGAATGATGAAAGAAGCACATTTTTACTCTTGAATGTTGATTGCTGATGGCATTTAGTACATTTTATTCTCGTGTAATTATTTGATTTACTTCAGCCCTAAAGTGTTAATTTCAGGCATCTTTGTAAACAGAGAGGGACATGTGAGTTCCCTAATTCAATAACTTACTACTGTATTTGGAAGACAGACTGGTAGTAATGAGGTGAATTTGCTTCCCAAACAGTGTTAACTTGTAAAAATGAAAAAGCAATGAGGTAATACTACTACAAGGTGTGCAGCATTACGTCACATAAACTACATTTTCTTGCTGCATATTTTGGTCCTCTCTGCGGAATGATTTCAGTGGCCCTACTAATAATTTACAAACCAGCAATATATCAGATCTTAGACTTACAGTTCTTCCTATAAGCAAGATTCATGCTAGTCCATACCAAGTACTCTGTCTAGTAATGGTGTGATCTGCAGCCACATGGGTGTACTTGTGAACAGTGCAGTGGTTTGTGGGGGTGTGCTATAGATAACATATACTTGAACAGAGATGTTTTTCACCCTGAGGTTCTAAGTGATATCATAGACAACTTGAGATTCACTTTTGTTGTCTATTTGAGTCCATCTATTTAATGCCACTTAGTACCCCCTTGGTGAAAAGCATCCTCTTTACATTGATCTAAAATATAATTATGTATGATTTTGACAGCTCACATTACATTGGGACATTGCCAACTTACACAAAAATTACATGGTCTTCAGGCACTTTACTGGAAAAGTGTAGCTCATTAGGACATCAGTTTAGAGCACTGTGGCATCTCAAGAGATGGGACAATTTCCTCAGCCTCGCACCCTACAACTGTCTAAAGTTATCATAATAAAACAAATCATTGTCCCATGTAGTCATTCACAGGTGACTTGGGACGGTGTACCTTCACATCTGGATAGAGATTTTCCTCAACTTGTATAACTATCTGCCCTACAGAAGACTTCTTAAGAGTTGTTTCTTTCCTACATACTCAAATTTAATGTACATCATCCCTGTGTTTGCAACCATTTATAATTTGATTATATGTATGTATCTAGATATGTGTATTTCTCTGAACAAATATATTTAATAACTATGGGTTTAAAATATATATTTTTTTAGGTCTGCTTCAGAAACATATATATGACTTACAGTTATTACCTACTGGCGATAGCCAGTAGGTATTTATAATTAGGACCTAGCTACCATAGGAAATCCGCAACATTCTATTGGGAATAACTTTGGCGCCGGTTGAGGAGTTTGCGTGTTATTTTCCAAAATGTAGGCCAGCTCCGCTTCTTCCCTGGAAGTTTCGAGGGGATTCGTCATGCGGGGGCCGAGAAAAAAGGGGGGTCCCAAAACGTGTTTTCCCCATGTTAATTTAAATAGGACGAATAGACAAGGCTACAGCTCGAACCGCTGAATGGAATTACACCAAACTTTGCAAAATTGTAGGGACTGGTACGCAGAAGTGCCTTTTCTATATTTGGTGAAAATTGCTCCAGTGGTTCCTACGAAAATTAACTTAAAAAAATTTATATATCTGGGTGGAGCCTAACCACACATTTCATCGTGAGATCTGATTGGCTGTCAGCACTTCATCCAAGTAGTGTTGGCAGCCATTTTGGGACCAATATACATGATAGCACCTCATTAAAAAGCATTGCAGTTAATAGAGGGTTTTAGGACTTTAGTTACATTATAAATCATTTGTTGATGGTACCATACTCATTTTAGGAATTGTGGTGTGTTCTAAGGTGATTTTACCATGTGAAAAAGCCTTCTGCTGGGATATCATGAATCATGTTTGAAAGAAAACTATTATCTCATGTTTTTCCCACAGTGGTTTGGAAGGGGATATATAAGCTAAACTGAAAGCATATTTTCTGTAAATTCACCTTATCTTTCTCAGTCATGTGAGAATGTAGTCTGATATTCTCAGTAAAACATGTACATCCAACAAGGACAGAGACTGTCATTTGATTCCTTTGTGTTCTACTGCAGCCTCCTAGAGTGTTCTAAAGAACAACTAGACCGCTAAAAGTCTTACTTATGACAAAAGTATGGCACACCCGAAGCCATCTTGATTGGAATGAAGTGATAAGTCTGAAAACATTTAATTTAAAAAGGAACAAAATGAGGGGGTTCATTTTCCCATAGAAAGTATGATTAGTGCTTCAGAAAGAAAAATTAGGGCACATTTTGAGTGACTTCTCAAATCCTCTTCTATTTCATTAAAAAATCTGACATGCAGTCTCCCAAGATGGCCACCAAAGAAAAAAGAGACCAAATGAAGCCCAAATATCACCCAGATGTAGCCCAAGTATAGCCCAATGACAAAATGTCCTAGAGTGTTCTAAAGAACAACTAGAGCGCTAAAATTCCTACTTCTTCCAAAAGTATGACACACCTGAAGCCATCTTGATTGGAATAAAGTGGTAACTCTTAAAACATTTAATTTAAAAGGGAACAAAATGAGGGGGTATATTTTGCCATAGAAAGTATGATTAGTGCTGCAGAAAGAAAAATTAGGGCACATTTTGAGTGACTTCTCAAATCCTCTTCAATTTCATTAAAAAATTCTGACATGCAGTCTCCCAAGAGGCCACCAGAGACAAGAGAGACCAAATGTAGCCCAAATATCACCCAGATGTAGCCCAAGTATAGCCCAATGACAGAATGTCCCAGAGTGTTCTAAAGAACAACTAAAGCGCTAACAGTCTTACTTATGACAAAAGTATGGCACACCAGAAGCCATCTTGATTGGAATGAAGTGGTAAGTCTGAAAACATTTAATTTAAAAAGGAACAAAATGAGGGGGTTCATTTTGCTGCAAACGAAAGTATGATTAGTGCTTCAGAAAGAAAAATGAGGGCACATTTTGAGTGACTTCTCAAATCCTCTTCTATTTCATTAAAAGAATTCTGACATGCAGACTGAAACATGCACTTTGAATACCAGCAGCAGACCTCCCTGGTGAGCAGTAGCTTTACTACAGTGATCTAATAGGCAACTAGAGTGCTAACATTCAGAATTTATGGCAAATGTGTGACACATCTGAATGCCTTTTTGATGGAATCAAAGTAAACAAGCATTGAAAATGCAATAGATCTCGCCCTCGTTTAAGTTAAAGCCATTCTGTTTGTAATGAGGTGGCTTTTTAGCTTTGCTTTTATTAGTGTTTTTAATACTTTCATGTACATAACATGCATATGTATGCATATAAGTATATGTATGCATGCATTTATATTTGTACTTATATAGATATGCAGATTATATATGTTTATATATGTATGTATAAATATATATATACACATGCATATATATGAATGCATATGCATATATATGTATATATATATATATATATGTGTATATGTGTGCGTGTAGAGAGAGGGAGAGAGGCAGAGGTGTAGAGGTAGAGAGGTAGAGGTAGAGAGGTAGAGACTAGTAGAGAGAGTAGTAGAGAGAGGTAGAGAGGTAGAGAGTAGAGATTGAGTAATAGAGAGTTGAGAGTGAGTAGTAGAGAGCAGTAGAGAGAGTAGCAGAGAGTGAGTAGTAGAGAGTAGTAGAGTGAATAGTAGAGTGAGTAGTAGAGAGTAGTAGAGAGTGAGTAGTAGAGAGTGAGTAGTAGAGAGTAGTAGAGAGTAAGTAGTAGAGTGAGTAGTAGAGAGCAGTAGAGAGTAGTAAAGAATGAGTAGTAGAGAGTAGTAAAGAGTGAGTAGTAGAGAGTGAGTAGTAGAGAGTAGTAGAAGGTGAGTAGCAGAGAGAGAATAGTAGAGAGTAGTAGAGAGTGAGTAGTAGAGTGAGTAGTAGAGAGTAGTAGAGAGAGAGTAGTAGAGAGTGAGTAGTAGAGAGTAGTAGAAAGTGAGTAGTGGAGTGAGTAGTAGAGAGTGAGTAGTAGAGAGTAGTAGGGAGAGGGTAGTAGAGAGTGAGTAGTAGAGAGTAGTAGAGAGTGAGAAGTAGAGAGTGAGTAGTAGAGAGTAGTAGAGAGTGAGTAGTAGAGAGTGAGTAGTAGAGAGTAGAGAGTAGTAGAGAGTGAGTAGTAGAGAGTAGTAGATAGTGAGTAGTAGGGAGTGAGTAGTAGAGAGAGAGAGTAGTAGAGTAGTAGAGAATGAGTAGTAGAGAGTGAGTATTAGAGAGTAGTGAGTAGTAGAGAGTAAGTAGTAGAGAGTAGTGGAGAATATTCCAAAGTTTGGCACAGCACCACTTGCACAATAAGTCCAATCCAATCATATCACTTAGAGTCCTTATTGAAGCGCTGAATCTTGGTGTATATTCAAATGCTTTTATTTTCCTTAAGTTTATGTACCACAGCCAGCCGACGCGTTTCGTTCTGTACAACAGAACTTCTTCAGGGCGTTCTTATTTCTTTCAAGTTATGTCAGTATCCTGTTGTCATATAACTAGATATTTCTTCCAAATGTTACACGAGACGTAAGTACATTCTTATTCAAAGTGACTAGGTATCAATTATACCCACACAATTCGGGCAGCCTTGAGTAATTTATAGCATCCTCAAAGTCAGTCTTTCAAAAATTCCAAAGTATAGGACATGATAATCCAAATCCAAATGTTTCTCAAGAAAAGTCATTTTCAATCGTTCGGAATATCCTCGTTTGGGCAGATATGACCCAGGGACCCCCAGTATGCAAGGGGAATTAGTCCCCCCTCTGCAAACGCGCCAGTGGCCTGCGTTGCAGAGAGGTGTAAAAAGGCGCATAGCCTAATTACACCTCTGTGCAATGCAGCCCCCTGGCGCATACTGGAGGTTCCAGGTGGGCTAGTTGGCCCCCAGGGACCCCTAGTATGCAAGGGGAATTAGTTCCCCCTCTTCAAACATGCACGGGTGCTGCGTTGCAGAGAGGTGTAATAAAGGGTGTGGCCTCATTACACCTCTCTGCAATGCAGCCCCCTGGCGCATACTGGAGGCTCCTGGTGGGCTAGTTGGCCCCCAGGGACCCCTAGTATGCATGGGGAATTAGTTTCCCCTCTGCAAATGCGCCAGGGGGCTGCATTGCAGAGAGGTGTAAGAAGGGGCATAGCCTCATTACACCTCTGCAATGCAGCCCCCTGGCCCATACTGGAGGTTCCAGGTGGGCTAGTAGGCCCCCAGGTGCCCCCAGTATGCAATGGGAATTAGTTCCCCCTCTTCAAACGTGCACGGGGGCTGCATTGCAGAGAGGTGTAAAAAGGGGCATGACTTCATTACACCTCTCTGCAATGCAGTCCCCTGGCACATACTGGAGATTCCTGGTGGGCTTTCAGGTCTTATATAGTTAGGAATTAGCATTAAAAAAAACTTTGAAATTCACTGAAAAAAACATACGTTTCAGTCCTTATATAGTTAGGAATTAGCATTTAAAAAACCTTGCAAATTCACTGAAAAAAACATAGGTTTCAGGCCTTATATAGTTAGGAATTAGCATTTAAAAAACCTTTGAAATTCACTGAAAAAACCATAGGTTTCAGGCCTTATACAATTAGGAATTAGCATTTAAAAAACCTTTAAAATTCACTAAAATAACTATAAGTTTTAGGGGTGTTCTAGTTAGCTGGACATTTCACTCATACAAAACCATTGAAATTGCTCCTATATAGTTAGTTGTACGAACTATATTTCGCGCACCCGCAATCCACTGCTGATGATGTCACATGTTACATCATTCATGACATGGTCAGTGACATCACTGATGACATCTCAAATTACATCACTGATGACATCACTGATGACATCATCCACGTGACAAACACATACACCTTTTCATACACTAGTAAAATCTTTCAACACTCTTTGTAAAATACAGAGTATCATATTTGAATCCATTGTTACAGCAATACAAGTATCTAAAACCCACTCAGTGATACATAGATGTATACACACATCTAATCACTTACCTGTAGATTCACTCATACATGCTGTCAATGAACAATAGAACACTATCAAAAATACTTATACACCTAAATCGACATTACACACCAGCACACATCCTATTCACATATGAACCTACTCACTTATGCAAACAATGGATCATACTTACATATTTACTTAGCTACACACTTATACAAACACAACTTCATCTATTCATTTAGATAGTAAGTCATACTTAGTGAATTATAAAATCATTATTACAAGTATAAAGTTATCCATACAGTCACTCACACAATCATTGAGTCTTATGTATACTTATTTATATACTACAACTGACACATACACTGCTTTTTATTTTTCTAGTTTGTTGGACATGTACCATTGAGAAATATATTTGCTCATCACCACATCCATAAAGATATTCACTCACCCAAACAACTGTTAGAATATGTAGTTTTAACTTCATATATCTAGTGAATCAACTATTCACACATCTTTGGGCAGTCACATACCACCCACCGAACCACACACACATTCACTCTCCCATACAAATACTCAGTTAACTAATCAATAACTAATATAGACTTTCACATAGCTACTAATCAACTGGAGAACCAGTTTACACAACAACTGACAAAGTGATACAGATATTCAAACAGTTTAGTCACTATCCACCATATTTAGTGAGACACTATAAATTGGTCAAGTAAACAGTCAATTACACTGCTACTAAATCCTCCATCCAAATATTTATTTTTATATATCCACTCATTCTTCAATGCAAATTGCTATATCTATAATGCATATTTAAATAACGAAGCAAACCACATTTACTGGTTGATGTCATCAGTGATGTCATTTGAGATGTCATCAGTGATGTCACTGACCATGTCATAATTGATGTAATATGTGACATAATCAGCAGTGGATTGCGGGTGCGCGAAATGTAGTTAGTACAACTAACTATATAGGAGCAATTTCAATGGTTTTGTATGAGTGAAATGTCCAGCTAACTATAACACCACTAAAACGTATAGTTTTTTGAGTGAATTTTAAAGGTTTTTTAAATGCTAATTCCTAACTATATAAGGCCTGAAACCTATGGTTTTTTCAGTGAATTTATATATATATGTACCATTCTATGCTTAACATGTTAGTAGTAAACAGATAAGAATGTCTACAAGGTATTTATTTCACACAAAAAAATTCTTTAAATTTACATTTTATGTAGGATGTCCCATGACATAAACAAACAAAATAAAGAAATGCATGTATAGTATTCATTAAGAGAAATAGAGTCAATTGCCCAGGTGTATCACTGATTCTTCAGTTTTTATGAAAATGCACAAACTTAAGGGTTTATATCAACATATTTTCAGATACATTGATAACAGAAAATCAAATTGAACTAAGCAAAGTATAGTTAGTGATCAACGTAAAACTACTCATCTCCACTCAAAAAACTGGAGTCTGTCCTATACATAGGAGCTAGATCTCCCCAAATAAATGTAACACTCATGATAGAGAAGATTGGGTTAGACATCAATATTTCGCTCTCCACTATAATGTATCTGTGAGACCATCACAGATACATACAAATACACAAATGATTTGTGAAACGAACCACAACCCCTTGGTCAATGACTTGTAAATTAGAAAGTCATGAGAGTGGTCTCTTCAAAGCAATTGGCAGTAGACTTAGGTTTGTACTATTGAAGTCTATAGCTGAGGGCTTAGGCAGTATTCATAACAGTCTTATTAAATGTAGCAGCCACTGTGGTGGTCGGTAGTCTCCTTCAGCATTCCACTGGGGTAATGTTTATAGGTCACTGTCATGTGTTCCAGTTAGGTCCATTGGGAAACACTGTAATTTTACATGTACACGTTTCCTAGGTTTTCTTCTCCTTCACACACTGACATTTGACACTCATTTGTGTCAGTTTTAGTTTGGATTAAACTACATTTGCTTACAAATTCCCCTACAGAGGTACACTATCACAACACCCTGAACATCCCGTACAAGGTCTGAGCATACATTGCACAAATGTGATTGTTCATTGTTCGTCTATGCAATTACACAGCTATCTCTAGAACATAAACAATGGTGGCCTGACTAAGATCGCAGCTCGGAGCATATATTATTTTTGACTAATTAGTTTTGTCTTATTGTTAATTACTCTTATCTGCTTCTGTCTATTGCTCATTGCAACACATATATGCTATACAAGAAACAGAATGGTTTAATAAATATTGAAAATGACACTCTGCATATTCATTATATATTTCTCCTAGAAAGAGAGCACGAGTGACTGAGTGAAAGGGTTTTAGATCTGTTACCAGGATTCCTGGGGGGATTGGGTGTGTCATGTTATGTCATGTTCTGTGGTTGCCCCGGCCGTTCTCTACCTGTCTAGGTTTAGGGATGCTTATGGTAGCACTGTGGCTAGCTGGCCAATATGACAAACACATACTTAAGGAGTGCATAGAATCAGTCTGTGACCATCCCAAACCTTTTATTGCCCAACAAACATGCAGGTGCTACTAGAAAGTGGAAACTACATGAAATCACTGCATAGTTGTTATATATGTTATTTGATTACATTATTATGGGTCCCTGTTTTATTTATCTATCACTAAATGTAAATAATATCATAACTATTGTATCTAAAAGTCCTTCACAATTTAAATGTTGATGAAAAATCCAAATAAAAAATGTATTTTAATCATTTAAAACCAGATAAATTAGCTTCAGGTACAGCAACATTTAGCAGTCTAAGTTTGTATAGTACAACTTTAAATTTTGATATATTATCTTCCTTATACATGTACACCCTTTCTATGCAGTTATGTATATATATTTATTACTTTACTCCTACTGTAGAAGAAGAACAAATATATATACATGTATACCCTTCCTATGTATTCATGTATCTGTAAATGTATTACTTTACTCCTACTGAAGAAAAAAACATAACTATATATGTATACCCTTGCTATGTAGTTATGTATCTATATATGTATTACTTCACTCCTACTGTAGAAGAAGAAAAGAAGGAAAATAAAAAACACATTTGACATTCTCCAATACACTACTCTGTCTCTCCATATACCTCGCTCAACATAACCTCTACCTCTGCTCTCTGACTCATCCCAAACCTCATTCTACAACTATGATTTCCAAAATAAACCTATCTAGACTCTTCCCCCCCCTCAATTCCTCCTTGGCTCACCCGACACCTCATTTTAATACGATCTCCCAAGCAACCCTTTCTAAATTCTTATTTCGTGTATCCCTCCTTTGACTCATCGCAACCCTCATTTTACTACTTTGATTTCTCTAATCCCTTTCCAGAGACTCTTACCTCCTCATCTCTCCTTTTACTTATCCTGAGCCTTGTCTTAGTACTATGATTGCCCAAATAACACTTTCTAGACTCTTTCCTCTTCTATCCCTCCATTATCCTGTTCAATCCAACTAGCAGACTCGCATGGCCACCTTTCGAATTAAAACATATTTCCCTATATTAATCCACCACTAATCCTTTTGGGTTCCGGAATAGAGTGCTACTCACTAAAAAGCACTACGACCCCTTGTCAGGGGTAGTAAATGCTATATAAATACAATTACAATTATAAATTATGTTTTTTTATTTAAAATATATATCACTGTGAAAATAAAACATCTATCTACATATATAATACATACACAAAAAACTATAAAAACATAATCAATTCAATAAAAAAATATATTCATTCATTTAAAGAAAAAACAATACAAATTTAAAACCTCCCAAAAATACATTTACTAAACATTTACTAAACAAAGAGCAGGTAAAGCGTTGGACTCGGAGAGATTCAATTTTCTATTGTCTCTCCAGTCTGTACTACAGTAGGAAAGCATTGGATGTTAGAGGGGTTACATTTACTATTCCCATTCCGTATATATACCAGTAGTGAAAGACGTGGAAGTCAGAGGGGTAAGATTTACTACTTCCACTCCAGTCTGTGCTGCAGTAGGGAATGTTTTGGATTTGAGAAGGGTTAAAGTTACTATACCCAATCCAGTTTGTGCAACAATAGGAAAAGTTGTGGACTTCAGAGGGGCTGCATTTACTATATCTTCTCCAGTCTATGCAACAGTAGGAAAAGCGTTGGAGTTCAGAAAGGTAAGATTTACTATTCCCACTCCAGTCTGTGCAACAGTAGGGAAAACGTTGGAGTTCAGAGAGGTTAAATTATCTTTTCCCATTCCAATCTGTGCAACAGCAGGGAATGCGTTGGACTTCGGAGGGGGGAAGATTTACTATTCCCACTCCAATATGTGAAACATTAGGGAAAGCGTTGGACTCAGGAGGGTAAAAATTACTATTCCCACTCCAGTATATGCAACATTAGGGTAAGTGCTGGATTTTGGAGGGATAAGATTTACTATTCTCATTCCAGTCTGTGCAACAGTAGGGAAAGTACTCCACTTAATATAAACTATATTAATTTGCATATGTATTTATTCAAAAATAAATCAAAACAATTCAACAATTTAAAATATTAATAAACACCTTAAAAATTATGTATTAATTTAAAAATATTTTTTGTTTAATGATTACTTGATTAACTTCCCACCAAACCCCTACAAACCAACCAGCCCACACTTAAAATATAACTAAAACAAATATGTTTAACACAATTCATATAATTAATCATAAACTTCTCATCCTATATGCCTGCAAACTCAGCAGCCCACACCTAAAATAGAACTAAAATATATTACTATTGCACAATATACATAATTATTAATCAACAAAAATATTAATAAACGTTATTAACTAATTATATTCAATTATTACTTAACTAACTTATCACCCAATATCCCTATTATGCTAGCAACTTGCACCTAACATGAAACTAAAATAAATCAATATAGCATGTTGTACAAAATTATTATCAATCACATACTTACTTAAAAATGATAAATTAATTAATAACTTTTCATCCTATTCCCCTACAAACACTAATACCAGATTTGCTAATACAAAATACTATTAGCAATTGCAATGAAAAATCAAAATCACTTGGAACTATAAACTGTATGTTAAATAATTAATACCAAATATACAAACAATAATAACAAATAAAATAAATATATGAACTAATACACGTCAAAAAAATTAAATAAATGCAATTTTAATAACTATATTGTTGAAAAAGTTATTAAAAACAAAGATATTCTTAACAAAAATATTCTCTACATAAAAAAACGACTTTCTTAACAGTGATATATTTGTATTGTGATGTTTTTGTATAACAATATTTGTTCCCAATATTTCTGTCTCATGGTATTAAAAACTCAATATTTTTTTTCCAATATACCTCTACGTCAGACATGAGTATAGGAATCAGTGTCTTGATCTTACTCTCGAGCTTCCACCAAGCAAAAATAAGAGATGCTGGAAGACCCTAACCTGTGGCTACTTTTAACTGAGGGCAAGGGAAGAGCCCACTGACTGGGCAATGAGCGAGGTTTGCCTAAACAATGGTGTTGATCTGTTGCATGTTGCCAACTTAAACCCCAGTCTAGGCAAACCTGCAGCTCTTCTTCATCCGATTCATCTTATTGCTTGCTGAAGTTTTTCCAGGGGTTGCGATGGCTACAATAAAGGTTCCTCAGCCTGTACCTTCTGCTAGACCACAGAGCACTCTGGCGGATTGAGAGGGTTGTTCATCCTCCGGGTGAGAACCATCCATCCCAACAAATTCACATCTTTGACAGCCAGATACCTGTACTTTATCTGTAAACATGTAAGTACCAGGGCCTTTCTCTGGAGGCACTGCAGCCTGCACCACCCATTACCCCATGCAGTGCTGACAGTAACAATAACGAAAAACAATGATCCTTGACCGTATTCATATTGGGAGAAATAGATCAGTTTAGCTTTAAGCATTCAGTACATTATTTATGAGCATATTATAGAATATTCTGTCTGCTCTTGATATTCAATAATTTTACTCAAAATAGGCAAAAATAAACAAAACATCAGTAATTGCAACATACAAATAATTATATTTCACCATGCATTTTATTTTCATGTCAACTTGTGAGGCAATTTAATTGTTAAATACTCTGCGCGAGTTATTTGCACATTAAAGGTTGCTCCAAAGGGGGAACGTGCATAAAGGAAATTGCTCAGGTGTGCAGTGATGAAGGAAGAAGAATCATGGAATTGACATTAGGAAACAGTAGGTATGAATAAAAAGAAGCGGACTGGTTGTAAATCACCGTCCTTGATGGCCTGGCCACAAACGTAATAGTATGCTTTTAAATACAATTTTTCTTGGAATGAGATTCACATGTGGCACGTGTAGATATATCCATATCTACATGTGCCACATGTGAATCTCATTCCAGGTCAAAGATAAAAAGGGGGGTGTCGACGTTACGACCTGTCTTGCGGCCACGCAGGTAAGTCAGACCTCGGCTATGCGGGTCTCCCTCTGGAGAGGGTGGGGCAACCCTAGATACGAAGGTGGGCCTCAGTAGTACCCCCCTCAGAGTGGGTGGGGTTCATTCAATACCAATCGTGTATTAAGTCCACAAGTTCCTGTGGCTGTATGGAAATCAAGAATTTGAGTTGGAATTAAATCTAGTGTGTGGCTCGTCCAGACTCGATGTGAGGATGGTGCGTCTTATTATGTGCCGCCCTCGCATGGGAAATCAAGTCCAATAGCTGTAGAAAGCTGGAGCTCCGTGTCCCGGGACCGCCTGCACGGGCTGGATACTGGAGTCGGGTCGAAACATCGACACCCCCTTTTTATCTTTGACCTGGACCCTAGATCCATATCTAGACGTGCCACATATGAATCTCATTCCATGAAAAACTGTATTTAAAAGCATACTACTAAGTTTGTGGCCAGGCCATCAAGGACAGTGATTTACAACCAGTCCGCTTCTTTTTATTCATACCTACTGTTTCCTAATGTCACTTCCATGATTCTTCATCCCTCACCACTGCACACCTGAGCACCGTTTGGAGCAACCTTTAATGTGCAAATATCTCATGCAGTGTATTTAACAATTAAATTGCCTCACCAGTTGAGATGAAAATAAAATGCATGGTGAAATAGAATTTTGTGTATAATGCAATTACTGATTTTGTGTTTGTTTTTGCCTATTTTTAGTAAAATTATTGAGTTTCAAGAGCAGACGGAATGTTCTTTATTATGTTCATAAATAATGTACTGAATGCTTAAAGCTAAACTGATGTATTTCTCCCCATATGAATACGGTCAAGGACCATTGTTTTTTGTATCAAACTGTACCCAGGTCCAAGACCTTTTAGGGTGACCCCATTTTTACAATGACAGTAACAGTAACAACACAACTAGTAACCATTACTCTCCTATAGGTGTGACAGTTCAGACTATCCCAACCCCCCAGACCTGTTAGAATGGCATGAAAAAGTCTGAATTGTCATTTTTAATGTATACTGAATTATTAAGCACCTTTTTTGTACTCATCTTAAGATTAGAAAGGCAGTGCCACCTTGCGGTGAACTGTCATAGGTGATTATGTTGAGAAATATGTGCTGGAGCCGACCACCGGGCCCACTGGCTCAAATTAAGCACTGTACAATGCAGAGCAGAGTGGGGACATGTGTGGCTGTGAGACTGCCCTACACTTTGGTAAAGATTTACCTGAAATCAAATTTACAACTATATATTTAAAATACCCTGAATCTGCTAGGACACCATAACTCTGCACACTGACCCAAAATGAAGTATATGGATCCTTCCAAAATAAAGGTGACCTCCCAGGTTCTCTGCAACACCCTCTCCTGCTAAGATGTTAGGATTTCCACAACATTCTCCACCATGAGCTCCCAAACGCTGGATCCAGGGCAACAAAACTGTGTTGAGTCTCTGAGCTCCACCGACTTGAGAGAGAGGACTACAAGGAGCTCAGCGGGAATAACACTGTTGATGGAACTTCCACCAGCCCATCGGTGTCCCAGATACCACATCCTTATCCAGCCTTCTTACCTTGGTTTCTGGAGCTCTATAAAACATAATTGAATGTATCTTGTGACCCTGTACACTGGTGACTTTTAAAGTCCGTAAGTTATAACTATGGTGGTCATTTAGAGTATGGCAGGTGGACCATCATCCCACGGAGATGGTAGTGGCCGTTGCCTTAACCTGATTGGAGGAAGATCAGTTGTCATATTTAGGGATCCCTGCTGTGTTGGTGAGGATTATTTTAGTGAAAATTCTTCTACTGGTGCAGTAGAACTACTTTTGTCAAATCTGAATCACTGACAAGCCACCCTGGCGTCTGTTGGGCATTCATATTTGTTTTGCAGAAACAAGCCCCCCTATTTTATCAAATTCATTGGCCTTTCCAAGCATGGAGTTTTCACCCTGCACTAGCAGCACTTCCTGTTTTTTTCTTTTGACTGTCACAGTCAAGGACATGAAGAACGTGTTGTACAGTCTAGGGCCGGCATTTAACAGTAATAAAGCTGGCAACCCTGTGGTGGATGAGCTGATTGTGTAGCTTTCCTCATCCAGGAACCAGCTGAGACCCCAACACAGGAAAACCAGAGTTTCTCCCATCTTTATGTGGAGCGAGGGGGGACAGAGACACCACCACCAATTTACAGCAGTTCTTCTATCCCCCAAACTCTAAATGTCTTCTTAAGGCCAAAGATGTCTGTATTTATTCTTTGGGGTAAACCTCTCAGGCAGTTGAGAGTAAATCTTCAGTTCCACTAAAAACTTTCACTGCAGCTTCTGACCATTCTACAGACTTTTTCCAATGAGAAATCACTGGTTTCCATAACCTCAATTTAGAGGTGGGTGAGCCAATAAATTAGCAGGGTGAGTCGAGCTGGAGCTGAGAAAAGGGTCAGACCTGGCACTTAGATCCCATGCATGAGTAGAGCCCTGAAAATGTTTGGTATGTAATTAATACAGCAGATAAAGTCTCCCAAGAATTCAAAAAATGTGTTTCTTGACATCATGAAGCTTTGACAATAAACAATAGAGCTGAGGAGTACTTATTAAAAGTGATAGCTCTTAAACATGAAACCGCTAGTAAACTAAGATGGCAAGGTGGTTGTCATGCAAACCCTTTATGTTGCCTGGATCATTCTAAAGCAACATTCTTTCGATTAAATAAAACATTTTTGTACAACTGGTATTCTCTACTCACATTTTTTAGAGGTTACATAAGAGATAAAATAGAAAAAAGATTTTGGTGGAATCAAATGTTTGCTTAAGATCACTCATTTAAAAAAAGAGAACGAACTCGAGCTCATACCTGGTTCTCCACTTTCAAAATCAGCATCTCTGGCCCTAACACCACATCCTGTGAAGCGGGAGGGTGGCAAACAGAAGCCACAAGAAAGCTCGGCTTGTTGTGGGCTCTAGGGTCCAACAGGACCTAGAGCTGAGCCAGAGTCAGGCGTCAGGCTGGAGCCTGGATGGAACTCAGCCCCGTGCCGTGGAGGCAGTTATTGTGGGGCAGGGAGGTGGCGAGGGAGAGGGGCAGGGTGGAGGGTGATAAAAAACGGCATATGGATAATTGCAGGTAAGTAAACAATTTAATTAATAAAACGAATTTGGTAGTGCGCCTTGCATCGCAAAATACGATGCAGTGCGTGCTACGAAATTCGTTTTATTAATTAAATTGTTTACTTACCTGCAATTATCCATATGCCGGTTTTTAGCACCCTCCACCCTGCACTATAAAAGAAATAAAGTAGTGCTACTTAAATTATTTGTGCAAATACTGGGACAGACTAACCCATCCGACAGTCTTACAGTGTCAGAATTTATATACAGGGACAAAATAAAGGCAAAATCATGCCTCTCCTAAGCACCTGTGAAGAGAAGGCAAGCTATGTGCCTTCCTTTTCCTCTGTGGCATTTACATTCAAATGTAAGGTTCCAGGCGGCCCCAGTCAGCATATACAAACAAAAGGAGTCCGGATGGCCCCTTAACTTCGGCCCAGATGGAGGTGAAAAAAGCCTCCCTGGCGGCCTGCACTTTGCAGCTGGGAATGGAAAGCAGGCAACGAGCAGGTGCTGCTGAACATGTCCCGGTGTCTGAAAATTACACCAAGTTCAGTATATTTCTGTGAGACCCAACTTCTTGGCAGGGGGGACGGTGTCCACCCTGTGAAAAGAGTGGGGGATGCTGTGTACCTGCGTGTACCCCAACCGCGGCCGGTAATGTAATGTAATGTAATGTAAAAGAAATTTGTAAAGCGCAGCTAACACCCAGCGGTTTCTTGGCGGTAGTGGGAGTACCGGCCGGGCGGTGACGTGGGGAGGGGCAGGGCGGGGGGTAGTAATGTATGGATTACCGACTTTAAAAGGTATTTAAACATAAAAATAAATAAAACTAATTTCGTTGCACACACTGCATCGCATTTGGTGATGCGGTGTGTGCAACAAAATTTGTTTTATTTATTTTTATGTTTACTAACCTTTTAAAGTCGTAATCCATACATTACTATCCCCCACCCTGCCCCTCCCCCTCCCCACGTCACCGCCCGGCCGGTACTCCCACTACCGGCCGCGGCTGGTGTACCCCCAACTCGAGCCCTGCTTGCACCCTTTGGCAAGGTCTTGGGGCAGAATTACGGCCGTATTACTACAATTTTGCAATGATGCAAAAATATGAAAAACCCTTTTTTTGCAACATTTCTGAGTTTTTTTATATTAAGGCAGCATGGTATCAAGTGGTTCGTTAATGGAGGAAATTAATGGTAGAACCATTTCTAAACAACTGTTGCAAATTTAAAAAAAAGAAAACATTTCACCTGTGTAGTATCCTGTTGTTAATCAACGAATTCTTTGCCAATTAATAAAATCAAATATAAAAAAAATAAAACTGAAAATGATTTTGCACTCTTTACTGCTGGTTTCAACAATTAAGCTTTGCTTCAATGTTAGTTCGTATCCTTCTTAAAAATAACAACTTAAAAAATGTAATTTACCATCATGCAAACAAAACAAAAGTCGTGTGAAGTCATATTTCTCCTTGGTTGGCCTCGTATGAAACTTTCCTCTTGTTTACATGCTATTTTCTTTTCTCTCTGGTCCACATATTGAAAAATCATAGAAATCTGTTTTGGAGACGGTTCATAGTTAATATAATATCATGGATTTTTCTAGCTGCAGTCTACCCGATGTGAAATAGATAGACTCGTTAGTACTTTGGTTTGGCGGGTAAGGTGAACGTGTGAGAAGCGTTGCTTAACTATATTATATATGAAGTATTTTCTTAATTCAGCCCGCGTGCCCTGTTGGTTTCTTCCATGTTTCAAATGACTGTACAGCTAATGGTATTTCCCTGAAGTCTAACAGAAACTCTGATCCAAACTTGGTCCACCCGCACTCCTTAACATAAGCAGCACGGGTAGAGATGCTCCATTCAAAATTACATTTTGTCTTTTGGGTGCTCCTCTCTCCAGAGCCGTAACTTTCAATGGTGCAGCAGGATCAGTAGCACCGGGTGCTTGTGGGCCCTACCACGTCCTGCTTATTGATCTATTTACTCATTTAACAGGAGCCAGAGGTCCCATCTCTTTCCTTGCACTGGGACCATGCATGACACATTGGCTTTGCCACTGCTACACACTAGCATCAAGGCCACTTTTTTTTTAGAACATTTGCTGCACATCGGCGCCCTCTTGTGGCTTAGAGTGGTACTTCGGTAAGGCAAATGGCTACAGTTGTCTGAAAGGTCACCTCACCTCTGGAATCATCACGCAGCCTGTATGGTTCTAAATCTGCCAAGACGGTGAGACCCGCCACGGTAGGCCGCCCTCTGTTTCCTCCGATATTACTCTGCCGCTGATCACATCTGGAGCTGCTCGGATCATTCGCTGAGAAAGAAAAGACAGAGGGGCATATTATCAAGGGGGTTTATCTCCGCTTTTTTGGCTTTAAAAGCCAAGAAAGCGGAGATAAAATTATCTCCCTATTACCAAGCTGTCGCTAACACCAGTTAGTGACAGCTAATAGGAGATAGCTACCATCTTGGGCCCCGCTTTGCATGTCAGTGATATTTATCACTAATGACATGCAAAGTGGGCGTGCCAAGATGTTAGCGACTGGAAACAGTCGCTAACATCGCTATCTCCTATTACCAACTTTTGGAGATATTCGCGCTAAGCGCGAATATCTCCAAAAGCTAACACCTGCCCTGAGCAGTTCTTCACCATGTTATCCAATGGGAGGTGGATAACATGGCTAAGAGCATTTGCTCGATAATGCATGAATATCGCTGACTTTTCAGCGATATTCATGCATTGCGGCCGTTTTTTATCGCATTTGCGATAAACCTTGCTAATAGCAAGGTTTATCTGCGATAAAAATCGCCGATGTGCGGCGATAATTTTTGTCTCTAAACAAGTTAGAGACAAAAATTATCGCTAGTTGTTGGTAATATGCCCCAGAGAGACAAGAGGTAATGGCGGTCACGAGAACACATCCCCGAGTGCGACCGTACTTTCAATGCATCCTGAAAGCGGAGTGTGACGAACAAGGACAGAGTGAGGGAAAGTTACAGCAACAGGAGGTGGAGGCGACGTTCCCTGCCAAGTGTGGTTTTATCCCTGGAACGGCCTTGTTCTCTTGAGCGGTCGCCACGGTATCTTGCGGAATGGGCTGTCAGCGCACAGCGAGTTGACTCCATGCTAGCAGTAAGTTATTGAGCAAGCTGCTTAGAAAGCTCGGTTGGTTCCGACGCTGCTGCTTAGATCTGCGCGTGACTTGTGACAAAATGTGTATAGTGTTGACAGGAAGATAAGGTACTATTGGTATTTAATTAATGTTACCTGAAGACATTGTTTAAACACCTAAGGATGGATGCAAACTAAAAGAAAGATAACGAATGGAAGTAAACAATCATTGGTAAAGTTAAGTTGTGGGCCACCAGCTTTGCTTTCAATGTAGTACCTTCTAGGCGGATCTGTAGAGTCGACCACACAAGTGCAACATTCTTAGTACAAGAGAGAAAATGGCTGCAGTATGCCAACCCTTGACCACATGTTGATTGCTGTGGTGGGTAAAAGTAAAATGAGATTGACAGACCAATTGATAAAAGGGGTTGCCCATAGCTATATATATTTTTCGTCTTTTGTGAATGCAACTGAGACGAGTTGAAGACGCGTTGGCGTCGGACGAAGAATTTGGAATATATAATATATACACATGCACACACACACACATATAAAAAAAAAATATAAATATATATATATATATATATATATATATTCACTGAAAAAACCATAGGTTATAGACCATATATAGTTAGGAATTAGCATTTAGAAAACCTTATTTTACTCACACAAAACCATTGAAATTCCATATATAGTTAGTTGCACTAACTATATATCGCGCACCCGCAATCCACTGCTGATGATGTCACATATTACATCATTCATGACATGGTCAGTGACATCACTGATGACATCACTGATGACATCATCTAGTGTCTGTGTGTTTTTGTAAAGTTTAAATACGTTTTACATATTGAAGAATGACTGGATGGATGGAAGACTGAGTGTGTGTGTGGCTGGCTGGGAGGTGTGTGACGCTGTGCATATCAATGTGTACTTGTATCAGTGATTGTATAAGAGAGTAAGTATGTGTTAGTATATGTGTGAAAAGTATGGTGTTCTGTGTTTAACTATAGATGAGGAAATCGAAGTGTGATTGATTCTTCACAGGACTGACTAGGTGTATGAGTGCATATGATAGTGTTCTAATAATAACTGACTGTATGTATGAGTAATTGTATGGGTGAATGAGTGAATGTGTGTGTAGACGTACGAATCAGTGAGTGCGTATGTAGTAACTGGTATTGGTGTGTCATGATGTCATCAGTGATGTCATTTGAGATGTCATCAGTGATGTCATTTCAGATGTCATTAGTGATGTCATCAGTGATGTCACTGAAGTATGGTGTTCTGTGTTTAACTGTATAGATGAAGAAATGGAAGTGTGATTGATTCTTTACAGGACTGACTTGGTGTGTGAGTAACTCCATGGATGAGTGGCAGTGTGTGACTGTCTGCATAGGTGTATGAGTGCATATGATAGTGTTGTAATAATGAGTGACTGTATGTATGAGTGATTGTATGGGTGAATGAGTGAATGTGTGTGTAGACGTAGGAATCAGTGAGTGCGTATGTAGTAACTGGTATTGGTGTGTCATGATGTCATCAGTGATGTCATTTGAGATGTCATCAGTGATGTCATCAGTGATGTCATTTGAGATGTCATCAGTGATGTCATCAGTGATGTCACTGACCATGTCATGAATGATGTAATATGTGACATCATCAGCAGTGGATTGCGGGTGCGCGATATATAGTTAGTGCAACTAACTATATATGGAATTTCAATGGTTTTGTGTGAGTAAAATAAGGTTTTCTAAATGCTAATTCCTAACTATATATGGTCTATAACCTATGGTTTTTTCAGTGAATTTTCAAGGTTTTGTAAATGCTAATTCCTAACTATATATGGTCTATAACCTATGGTTTTTTCAGTGAATTTCATTGGTTTTTTAACAGCTAATATCTGTAGCTGTAAAATGTATTCTTCTTTAAATCCCAAAATATATTTTATATGTTTATTAATAAAAAAAAATTTAAATATTTTTTTTTCTTCGTTCCCGCTTCGCGAATCGGGAAGCTTCCCGTTAGCTGACCTTGATGCCGCGAAATAGACCGCGAGCCGGTACACGTTTCTTTACCGCAACTGCCGCGTTAGAAAACAACATCGTGACGCCTCCCGTCCGCATGACGTTTCGCGTTGTCGCGTGATACGTCATATGACGTGCTACGTTAGCGAACTGGTACGCTTACCGAGTCGCAAAGCACAGGTTTCTGGAAGCAAACCGGGAGGCCCTGCAAAGCGCTTAACGTAAACACAGCAGGTCATGTGACTTGGTAATAACACTTTTCATTGGTTCATTTCACTTTTGGTTTCCTAATGATGTAAGACTAGGTCATATAATCTAAAATGAACACTTTTCATTGGTTGAGAACTATTGTTTTTCCCAAATGATGAAAATCCCTCCTTCTTTCCTCACTCTGACTTTCATCATTGTGAGAGAAAGACCCTTTGTTACCAGTGAGCAATGGCTTCTTTAGTAGCTTCAGCTGGTGCTTCCCCACCACCTCCACCACATCCAAGGAAGAGTGGACCACCTGCTCAAGTTATAATTCAGCAAGAAGAGGAAGAAGAGGAACAGGACGACGAGCACGAAGAGAGGCACTTTTTGCCTGAGGAGCCCAGGACGTCTCACCGGAAAGAGAACTTCATTTGGCAATTTTTTAAAATTCCCAAAGGTCAGAAAAAAGTAAATGCAAGATACGTAACTTGCCTTATATGTCAAGATAGACTGTCCAGAGGGACCGACAAAAAATACAGTTTCGGAAACTACACAATGCATCGCCAAATGACTAGGTGGCATCCTAACAACTACAGTGCTGCACAGTTTCGTAACGACCTAGATAATCTCCCTATTATGGCCAGAAGATCTGTTGTACCGGAAGTAACGGGACCAGAGGGCAGGGAGATGGTGCCAATTATACAAACGAGATTTCATGAAGTAAAACAAGTCTGCGTATATTGCAGTGGATTCATTTGCTACGGAGAAAGAAGCATCACTCTGATCAACAGAGCTATTGACTATCATATGCAAGTTTGTACGAAACGCCCCAAATAATAAATACTTTTTTTTTGTTTTGTTGCTCCTGTTGAGCCCTTTACAATGAATCGTTTTCATTGCCCCCTCCAAGAAAAACCCCAAAAAATATAAAACTGTTCAGAAAAATTCAAAAAAAGTAAAAAAATGTTCAGAAAAATAATAAAAAAAATATAAAACAACAAAAACAATAAAAAAAAAGTTCTTTTCAGAACTACCTCCCCGTTATTAAAAAATTGGTACAATATTTGGAACTGTGCCAACCTCTATTTCTCGTAGTTCGGTTCCCAGTTCGCTCGCCGGTACGCGAACCGGAAGTGAACCAAAAATTTTTTTTTTTAAAAAGAACAGTAAGTATAAGGGAAGGAAACAGACACTTATGTTAAAAGAAAGACAGCTATAGGGGAGTAAACTAGAGATACTATTACCCGTAATCCACTGCTGATGATGTCACATATTACATCATTCATGACATGCTCAGTGACATCATCAGCAGAGGATTGCGGGTTTTTTGGCAACGTGCCTTATCCACGGTTTAATAACGCTGCCTTTTGCTTTATATAAGTTTTCAAATTGTATGAAATATATACCAATAGGTCGTTATGAACCTTTAGGTAGTGCTTTTCTTCATGAGGTCTGGTCGCTTCCATACACATACAGATGTTTCAAAGATGATCAAGAAGTTTATCTGAATGGAGAGGAATGCACTGAGACGCCAGATCATTCACTAATGTGTAGGCACATACAGTTACACGGTTCATGCAACAAACACCGACCAAATATGGCTTGCGTGTTGCAAGGCACGCCAGTTCCTGCTATCATCCCCACGTTCAAGTTGTTGGAAAATGGTAGTTATTTGATGCTCAATAATGAAGATTGTTCTGGGTTAATTAAAAGTATTCCTTTTATCGTAACAGTAAGTGAACGGGTTGTTTGCTGCAGAAATGTTCTATTTCCTCCCACACATGAACATAGGGAGTTTTCAATCTGGCCACAAATACCAACCTTGGGAGCAGATTTCAACGGCATGGCAAGAATAAGAGCTCTTTTGTCTCAGAGAGAGGTGGCCTTGAGTTCGGCCCGTGAAACTTTCGTGCTTCACATAGCGAACACCCGCACAGAGGTGCAGACCCTTTTCAATACTGATTCGCCTTTCCATTTCAGCAAGATGGTTCGGACTATCTTTAACGCGTCCTCCACAAAGGCCCTGGCGCACTTTTTTAAAGTTGTTACCAGTGGTCTCGTGACTTCATTTGAGAAAATCTTTGGAGTCATCCCTGCTTTCTTTCATTCTATTTTTTCCACTGTGCTTCGTGGATCCCCATTTTTACTTGCATTACCAGCGGACGCTCTTGTGCTTTTTTACATTTTTAAATATGGATGTCCCTCCTGTGCAAGCTCCCGCCCTGCAGCTGCTGACACTGTTCCGCAATCGCATGCTAGAATATTATGGCACAATGCCGTTGGCGATATTAAGCACGGCATATGGATTATCTTTTCGATTCTCCTACTTCACCTGTGTCCAGCCTGTATTTCACTGCCTGACCTGTGATTTCGATTGGGCCATTGATTTGTGTCTCTGCAGACCGGTTTCTCCTGACGTCGACTTTAATCAGCTGATGACTCCTATCATTACTCACGAGTTGGTTTGTCCTGGCGAAAGGATTATGGCTGTGGCATTGATGCATGGACTAATTGGTCCCTGGAATTTACTGGCGGCAACACAGTCTTTCTTGGAACAGAGCTTTCTTGAAAACCCACCGAGCTGTCCTCTGATGGTGATAGAGGATCCGGTGCTGGGAGAGCACGTATGTTCTTTTCCGCTTTTAAATTGGATGGCTGAACTCTTTTCGGATGAAGACGGTGACTTCCTATTGGAGGCTGTTGCAGCTTATTTTGCATACACAGTTATGTCATAGACCTTTTTCATGTTTGATATGCTGAGTACTGGCATTTCATTGACAATTCATTGACTTATTTGTCAAGTTTTTATTATTTAGCTTGCCTATTGGCTTAAGACTCGATAAAGTACTTGGCTGTTTTATTTTTCTTTAGCATTAAATTTTCCTAGTTTTTAATGTTTTACCTTGCGGACCGTCCACATATAAAGTTGCAATCTGCTCTCATGAGATGGCACTTCTATTATCTTATTCAGTTAGTTTCCGGATCATGGGGAGGTGTCATCTAGGTCCTGGATATCTTTACACCGTGTTAAGTTAGCATGGGCTCATTACCGGTTTAAACGCCATTTTTCCTTTTTTGCAACTTCTGCACACGACACTTAGTTGTTGCTTTAGCTTTCAACCTAGTAGTTCATCGTGGTTTACATGAGAATAATATGTTATTGCTCTACTATCTGCTTTGCTTGTTAAACTATATCTGTACAGCGAGTGCTGAAGTTTCAAGAACAACACGATACAGAATTGTTATGAGGTCTGATCTCCACGACTTCATACTCATAACATAAGTGCAGCTTCTGCCAATTCTGGGCATGAGGCGGGTTTTATATTGCTTTGCCGAACACACATACACAACAGTTGATGCGGTTCACATGAAGAGAGAGCTGGTGTATGCTGATGTGATTCCTTCAAATCTAAGACACTAAAGTATGGGCACGCCCTAAATCAACACAAACAGACCTTCTTAGCAAATAATATAATATGTGTATTAGGGAGGGTGAGATATAAGCAGCCGCGGGCCGTGGAGGGAGTTACGGTGGGGCAGGGAGGCGGGGAGGGGGAGGGGCAGGGTGGAGCCCTCTCCACCCTGCCCCTCCCCCTCCCCGCCTCCCTGCCCCACCGTAACTCCCTCCACGGCCCGTGCCTGCTTATAAGTGTTGCTAACTCTTATTCATTTACAGCATGTTAACATACTGTCACCATTCGCTTTTTATGTACTAGTAACTATGCTGGTAGTTTTGCTACTGATAATATGTGTACTTGTATTATCTAAGATACTACGCCTGAGAAGACGGCATTAGTAAATAAACATTTCAAATACACATGTGTTCTTCTTAACTCCATGTTCTGGTTTCTAAGAAATATATAACGACCGACTGTTCATGAGTTCCACGTATCCTGAGGTACTATAAGTTCATATTCTGGATTGTCTAAACATTGGTCCGCTGTTACAGATATATATCTTTTTTTAAACGTTAATTTCTCAAAATCCACTGTAGCACATATATTGAGACCTACAAAAGGCACATCGGGCTACCAGTCCCTACAATTTTGCCAAGTTTCGTGCAAATCCATTCAGCCGTTCGGGCTAAAGAGTTTGTTATATCCAATGTGACACTGTACCTAGCTTGCTAAGGGGTTTTTGATTACTAAGGTGAGTTTTGGGGCACCCTAATTCGCCGAGGTTCCAATCCTCTGTCCACAGTTCTGTGTGAGAACAGAAACCCTGCGACAGGGGCACCCCCGACCCTTGCTGGAGCTTCATCACACTTGCGATACAACTCCAGCAATGCGCCACCTTTACGGCACAGATACATCACGCATCTGTGCTGTTTTTGCCCCATGATGCGCCGCATTGTAAATGCAGCACACCATAGGTGACGGAACAGCGGCACAGAATGACTAACACATCCCTGGTGATGCGCCAGTCATCATAAATCTATCCCTATGCTTCTTATCTTGTTAGAGATGAACCGCCATATGTATCATCAAAGTTTTTTGCATTTCCTAAATAGCGAACTTTAAGGAATAAATAGCGATTCTTTACCATTCCTAGTTTGCGATGAGCTATTTGCTAATTACAAATTACCCATTCATTTCCTTCATTTCCATAGGGCGGTTGGACTCACTTTTAGCTCGAACGGCTGAATGGATTTCCACGAAACTTGGCAAAATTGTAGGGACTGGTAGCCCGATGTGCCTTTGCTATGTCTCAAGATATATGCTCCAGTGGTTTTTACGAAAATTAACTTTGGAAAATATATATTGGGCTACATTGGCCTATATATATGTTGGAGCCCAAATGTAGCCCAATGAAGCCCAATGTAGCCCAATGTAGCCCAAAGATGGCCGCCAGAGACAAAAAAAACAAATGTAGCCCAAATATCAGTCAGATGTAGCCCAACTATAGCCCAGTGACAGAATGACCAATCAGCTTCGCAAACCTCCGTTACGCGAAGCGGAGCGCTGTTACAGATATATATCTTTTTTTGAACGTTAATTTCTCAAAATCCACTGGAGCACATATATGGAGACCTAGCAAAGGCACATCGGGCTACCAGTCCCTAATATTTTACCAAGTTTCGTGCAAATCCATTCAGCCGTTCGATTATTATTATTATTATTTTTTTTTTGCCCCGCGGGGCCCTTTTAAAACCTCCACATCAAACCTAGGGGGTCAGCGAGGATCTACTATGCCCCCTTATGGTCATTTGCCCCTTCGCTTTGGCCTCCTCTTGTCTCTCGATCCTACCGAGAGACAAGATGGCGGCCGCTACGGACTGTTTGGAATGTTTACAGACGCCGGAGAACCAATCAGCTTCGCTTCACAAAGCTCCGTTGCGCGAAAAGTACGCGTACTGGAGCGCTGCCCGGTCCGCTGTTACAGATATATATCTTTTTTTAAACGTTAATT
Source organism: Lissotriton helveticus (assembly GCF_964261635.1). Taxonomy (NCBI): domain Eukaryota; kingdom Metazoa; phylum Chordata; class Amphibia; order Caudata; family Salamandridae; genus Lissotriton; species Lissotriton helveticus. The sequence goes on from NC_136062.1 coordinate 409,963,747, forward strand.
TCTCAAAATCCACTGTAGCACATATATTGAGACCTACAAAAGGCACATCGGGCTACCAGTCCCTACAATTTTGCCAAGTTTCGTGCAAATCCATTCAGCCGTTCGGGCTAAAAGTGAGGCCAACCGCCCTATGGAAAACTCAATGTTAAAAACACGTTTTGGGACCCCCCTTTTTTCTCGACCCCCCCTGGACGAACCCCCCCCCCAATTTTCAGGGGCTGCTCAGAAACAAAATGTGCCATTTTCCTGAAAATTTCAGCCAATTCCGTCCACAAACGCCAAAGTTATTAGACATAGAATTTTCAAAAATCCCATAGAGAAAAAATCCTAACTATATATACCTACTGGCGACCGCCAGTAGGTAATATATATATACATATATATATGATCCTCGAACGCCTGGAGCTTTTGGGAAACACTCGACGGTTCTCCGCCTTGCAGGCTTTTCATGCAGCGCATTCCGCCTTCTCGCTTTAAAACTAGCCCGACGCGTTTCAGGGAATTTATCCCATCTTCAGGGGCAGCCCACAGTGAGCACTCGTTGGGCATCTTCAGTTTCACGGATTCAGATTGCACAAATCACCTGATGGGCGTGGGCTCAATGCCGTGTCTCATCGTGCGTTTCTGGGATTTGTAGTCCGTCTTGAGTGCCAAGTTTGTTCCACTTTTAAGTAAAGTCAAGTGTTCACTGTGCATTGGGGCATAACGTTCATATCCTTAAGTAGGTCGCACGAAGGTTTTCATGCGCTGTATTTTCACTGTGGAGTTCCGTGCACACCTCCAACCGGTTTGGAAATGTTTGCCTCACTCTGCCATGAAATTTCGTTTTTCTGACAGATGATGGTGCTCCCCCACGGCACACGAACGTTATGCCCCAATGCACAATGAACACTTGACTTTACTTAAAAGTGGAACAAACTTGGCACTCAAGACGGACTACAAATCCCAGTAACGCACGATGATACACGGCATTGAGCCCACGCCCATCAGGTGATTTGTGCAATCTGAATCCGTGAAACTGAAGATGCCCAACGAGTGCTCACTGTGGGCTGCCCCTGAAGATGGGATAAATTCCCTGAAACGCGTCGGGCTAGTTTTAAAGCGAGAAGGCGGAATGCGCTGCATGAAAAGCCTGCAAGGCGGAGAACCGTCGAGTGTTTCCCAAAAGCTCCAGGCGTTCGAGGATCATTATGCACACGGCTGCCTGTGCCGTGGGGGAGCACCATCATCTGTCAGAAAAACGAAATTTCATGGCAGAGTGAGGCAAACATTTCCAAACCGGTTGGAGGTGTGCACGGAACTCCACAGTGAAAATACAGCGCATGAAAACCTTCGTGCGACCTACTTAAGGATATGAACGTTATGCCCCAATGCACAGTGAACACTTGACTTTACTTAAAAGTGGAACAAACTTGGCACTCAAGACGGACTACAAATCCCAGAAACGCACGATGAGACACGGCATTGAGCCCACGCCCATCAGGTGATTTGTGCAATCTGAATCCGTGAAACTGAAGATGCCCAACGAGTGCTCACTGTGGGCTGCCCCTGAAGATGGGATAAATTCCCTTAAACGCGTCGGGCTAGTTTTAAAGCGAGAAGGCGGAATGCGCTGCATGAAAAGCCTGCAAGGCGGAGAACCGTCGAGTGTTTCCCAAAAGCTCCAGGCGTTCGAGGATCATTATGCACACGGCTGCCTGTGCCGTTGGGGAGCACCATCATCTGTCAGAAAAACGAAATTTCATGGCAGAGTGAGGCAAACATTTCCAAACCGGTTGGAGGTGTGCACGGAACTCCACAGTGAAAATACAGCGCATGAAAACCTTCGTGCGACCTACTTAAGGATATGAACGTTATGCCCCAATGCACAGTGAACACTTGACTTTACTTAAAAGTGGAACAAACTTGGCACTCAAGACGGACTACAAATCCCAGAAACGCACGATGAGACACGGCATTGAGCCCACGCCCATCAGGTGATTTGTGCAATCTGAATCCGTGAAACTGAAGATGCCCAACGAGTGCTCACTGTGGGCTGCCCCTGAAGATGGGATAAATTCCCTGAAACGCGTCGGGCTAGTTTTAAAGCGAGAAGGCGGAATGCGCTGCATGAAAAGCCTGCAAGGCGGAGAACCGTTGAGTGTTTCCCAAAAGCTCCAGGCGTTCGAGGATCATTATGCACACGGCTGCCTGTGCCGTGGGGGAGCACCATCATCTGTCAGAAAAACGAAATTTCATGGCAGAGTGAGGCAAACATTTCCAAACCGGTTGGAGGTGTGCACGGAACTCCACAGTGAAAATACAGCGCATGAAAACCTTCGTGCGACCTACTTAAGGATATGAACGTTATGCCCCAATGCACAGTGAACACTTGACTTTACTTAAAAGTGGAACAAACTTGGCACTCAAGACGGACTACAAATCCCAGAAACGCACGATGAGACACGGCATTGAGCCCACGCCCATCAGGTGATTTGTGCAATCTGAATCCGTGAAACTGAAGATGCCCAACGAGTGCTCACTGTGGGCTGCCCCTGAAGATGGGATAAATTCCCTGAAACGCGTCGGGCTAGTTTTAAAGCGAGAAGGCGGAATGCGCTGCATGAAAAGCCTGCAAGGCGGAGAACCGTAGAGTGTTTCCCAAAAGCTCCAGGCGTTCGAGGATCATACATATATATATATATATATATATATATATTGATGACTAAAGTCTCCTGCGCGTTGCAACTCTCCCCCAGCATGCGCAGGAGCACAAAGCACAACCAAATTTCACGGTGATGAATATTTTATTCGCTTGTCGGTTCCATGACATTTCAGCACCTCAGTGCCTTGCTCACATGACAGCGACAATAAGTGAGGGTGAAATATTTAAAGTGACAGTGCTTAGTTTTGATTGGATGGTAAACCATAGACCTAGAGAGCGGGCTTGTAAACTGAACAATCAATGTGTAATACAGTAGCGTTTTAAATGGTCACCAAATTAATTCATTTGCATAACAGATATTAAAAACATCTATATGGTTAGATACTTTGTGCAAAGTTCATGTATCAACAAGAATTCTCACATAATTAATTATCCCAAAAATGGTAATACAAAGATCTAAAATGCGGGCTTGTAAAAGGAACAAACAATGTGTAATACAGTGCCGTGTTAAGTGGTCACCTAATTAATTCATTTGAATAGCAGATATTAACGACATCTATATGGTTAAATACTTTGTGCAAAATATCGCAAAATTCAGGTATCAAAAATAATTCTCACATAGTTAAATACACTTAACAAAAACACAGTATTATAAAAAATCAATAAAATTGCAAGTAGGAAATGTCGAATAAGAGATATATGATCTATAAAACCATTCCCATACTGTTCTTCCATTATACATAATTGGGAGATTAAGTATTCACCTGTCCTTTACATAGGTAAAAGCCACTACCCGGTCTAACATTATAACGTTTCATGTGCAATTGTGCCTTATATCCCACCAAAGTACTATCTGTTATGACATATTTTGTTTGTGCGAAACCATAATAAAGAAAGTGCTTTGTGCAATTTAAAATTCATATCTCCACTACTCATGACTCTTCAGACATATATTATTACACTATTTAACTGAGCCCAGTTAAATTGTAGACCGAGGAGAAATATATCTGGTTTCTCTAGATATGTACACATGACTACGACCCCTTACTTTCAACTTATACTGAATTTATAGAATAAGTCATAAATGAGTTGTATATCATTGTGCATCACTATCCACCCATTTTGGAGCTAATTCATCAATTTGATCTTATCGCAATGGAATACATATATATTTTGCTCCAAAGAAAACCAAAAATACAAGGTTTGAAGAAGAAAACAAATTTAAACAAAAAAACAAATAAATAAACATTTCTGTGTTCAACCATACCAAATCTGTATGAGTATGAGATTTCAAGCGTTTTTTTCATTTCATACAATCAATTCAGGAGTCACTGAATTTGTTTTTGTTGTTCAAGGGAGTTATTTTCAGTCATAGATTGTTCTTGTGCCAGTAGTTATTTCCTAGGTGTACAGTGGGCACGGTGGAATAAAACAGCATAGAGTTGTTATTAATCCTACTGTTGTATATCCAATTGCCAGAGTTGTTTAAAATAACAGTAACATAACAAAGTTGGTATATCCCAGTTGGATTCACAAAGGGGAGGGCCAAGAGGAGTATGTTGGCAGTCTCACAACTATATAATACGATATGTTATTACCTATCCTGTACCTATTTAGAAAGAAAAATCAATGTATACCATCATGGTAATACAAACCTTATATATACACCATGTTGTTATAGTGAATTAATTTATACTGGACTAAAAAGACCATCGTCAAGATTCCCAATATTCAAATCTTTTCAAGACCCACTCCTCAGACTAATTACTCATTTTTGAAATCCCGTTCCCTTAATGTAAACTAGTATAAAGATCTTCCGTTACATTCAAACCTCCTGGGTGTTTACTGTTAAGTGTAATATATATCTGGTTTCAAGTCTTCTCAATTTCGTCTCTCTGTTACCACCCCTCCTACTTGCCAACACAGAATCCACCACAAAGTATCTGAGATCTTTATTATTACTATTGTGGTGGGTTTTAAAATGTTGTGCAACAGGGTATGTATTATCCTGTGTTGTGATAGCACGTAAATGTTGGAGCACTCGCTTGTGGACAGGGAGCTTCGTACTACCCACATACTGTAGTGGGCATGGGCATTCCAGGATATATACGGCAAAATCTGTTTTGCACGTAAGGGTCTTGGGGATTTTATGTTCTTTATTACCAAACCCATCCCGATATCCTGTACGGTTAACCCCATGTGTGCAGGCCTTGCAAGATTTGCACTTATGGAAGCCTCCTTTATTTTGCAACCCCTCTGTCTTAGCAAGTACTTCCGGTCCTGTTTCCACCAGTCTGTCCCCCATGTTGGGAGCTCTGATATATGTAATACTGACCCGTTTAGGAAGACTCTGCCCAATAATTGGGTCCTGTAGTACTATAGGCCAGCTTTTGTTAATAATTTTCCTCACCTCCTTGTGGTGGAAGCTGTAGCCTGTTATAATCCTAAAAGTTCCTTCACCTTGATTGGGCATGGAGTCAGTGATTGTTTCCTCAATAGCTGTGTTGGTGGAAATATCACCTTTGGCAAGTAGGGACTGGCGATTGAGGTTTTTAGATTTGTTTACAGCCTCATCAATCGTTTTCTGGGTATATCCCCTCTCTCTAAATCTCATTGCGCTAGCAGCTTGAGCTTCCATTAAATCCTGCTCATTGCTACATAACCTGCTGAGGCGGAGCATCTCGCCATACGGTATGCTCATAATGAGGTGGCGTGGGTGTGTACTTCCCGCATAGAGTGTGGTGTTTCCAGCTGTACGTTTCCAGTATAATTTTGTCTCAAGATTATTGTTCTGTATGTATACTAGTGTGTCTAGGAAAGGGACTTGATGTTGGCTCAACTCTGCTGTAAAATGAATGTTGAGTTTATTATCATTGAGGCAATCGATAAATTCCAATGCCTCTTCCTTCTCTCCCCTCCATACCACGAAGAAATCATCAATGAACCTATGCCAACTAATGACATGGTTCTTCATTTCGAGTTGGTAACGTGTATGGAGGACCAGTTCCTCCCAAGCTCCCATGTGGAGACACGCGAAGCTTGGGGAGAAACTGGCCCCCAAAGCTACACCCTGCAGCTGCCTGTATATCAGACTGTTGAACATAAATATATTATGTTTGAGGCAAAAATTCAACATTAAAATCAGCATATCATTGTGTTGATGAAACTTCCTATCCCTCCTCCCCAAGTAATGCTGTACTGCTGCCACACCATCCGAGTGGCGTATACTCGTGTAGAGGGAAGTAACATCGAGGGCTATTAGCCAATCTCCCTCTCGTACCTGTATATTGCTGATTTTCGACAGGAAATCCCCTGTGTCCTTGACATAAGAGTCTAATCCTTTCACATGACTCTGGAGGAAATAGTCTATGTATATAGATGTCCTTTCCAATAGACCCCCCCTGGTCGAGATGATAGGTCTACCAGGGGGATTGTTCCTGTCCTTATGGACTTTCGGGATGAAGTATAAAGAGGGTATCACAGGGTGATCCGTTTTAAGATATTTATACTCAGATTCACTCAACAATTTCTGTGTCTTCCATTTTTGCAACAAAAGATGATATTCACCTTGCATGTTTTTAACTTCATCCCCCTTGAGTCTTTCATAATGGTCCCGATTACTGAGTTGACTGAATGCCTCCTTATCATAGTCCGATTTGGTTAGAAGCACAATATTGCCCCCTTTGTCACTCGGGCGGACGATCACTTTATTGTCCTTCTTAAACCTACCCACCAACAGTTCAAAATCAGATGTTGTTTGATCATGTCTATATTTTGTTTTACTAATCCTCCCATGTAATTCCTTCAGGTCACTCACCAGATTCTCATGGAACACGTACGTCAATTTCATCCCGGGGCATAATAGGGCAAAATGTAGATGGAGGTTTGAATGGGGTGAGTGGCTTAGTCAAGTTCGTCATACTGGATATTGATGTTTTAAGAGACATATTACCAGACCCGATGTTGTCATTGGTATTGTGATTGATGGTATCGTCCCCCTCATTAGACCATAGAGTGTCCAGTTCCTGGGTTAATGAGGGATTTTGTTCAACCTCATAGGTTTCACTGGTTGTCCCACTTTGTCACATTTCATGGTACTTTTTTAATTTCAACTTGTGGGTCGCTTTGTAGAAGTCCACAGTAGTGGCTGCATAATGTAAATTGGTCTCTGGTCAATTGCATTGGTGTCAGATTTATTATCGTTTGCTCCGTGTGACTGCTTATTTCTTGTACCACTGACCCCTGCCTCTTCTCTTCTGTTGACCTGTGTTCCCTTGACTTTGCCCTCGCCCTCACCCTCCTCCTTCTTCTGCGGGCATAGTTTTTCCATTTTCTTTGCGTTTTTTTATTGTTCCCGGTCTTAGGGATCGGAGGCATTCCTCGCATAAAAAATTATCTCTTCGCCCGGAGATGGTTTTTTAATACTACTTGTGGCATTGGTATCCCTGGACTAGGATTCATTTTCACTTCCCGGTTCCGAGCTAAAATCAGAGGCTGTCGTATCACCGGCATTAGGTTGTACACGTTTATAATTTCTTTTGCTATGTGAGTTTTGTTGCGCACTTCCAGTTGGCCTCCGCACTCCGTCATACTTTCTTGAGAAAGTGAAAACTTTTCCTAATAAATAGTCCTGTCTGTCCCTTGCAAATTTGTAGGTTTTACGTGCAATTATTTTTACTTCTTCCTTTTTCAAACGGGTAGACATTTCCGTTAAAAGGTTTGTCTTTTCCTCAGAAACGCCCAGTGCAACCAACTCCTCATACATTATTGCAATCTCATCCAGGAGCTTTGCACGGTCAATTTCTGCGTACTTGATGAGAATCAGTACTGAGCGTCTGGATGCCTCCAGATTGTTGTCCGGCCACTCCCGCATCAATTCAGGATTCGGGTTTTTGTAGGCGGGTGATGTCAATATCCTGAGCCCCCTCGGTATTCTATTGACTTTAGTGTATTTTTGTAGGGACCTCGCCTCCCACCATTTACTTTGTTCTTGGCGAGACTTTTTCTCCAAAGCTTTGATCTTGTTATATAACGTGTCGGTACTGGCATTTCCGTGTGTGTCTGGTTTGTCATGTGCAGCGGCGGATGTGGCAGGGAGTTCCTCAGAGAACATAGCATTTACTCGAGCCTCCCGCTCCCTCACGCTGTCAGCCGACATGGTAATAATGCGAATTATTTATGTGGTTCCAGTAGCCGAATGCCTGCAATATAACACTTGCGCTGCTTGCCACTTTAACGTATAGCTCTCCGCCTTCAAGCTCGATTAGGTTTTTTTTCCGGTGCCGTGATGCTTGTCCCGGGTCTCCCGCCTCTCAGTCTTGCTGGAGGCGTGGTACTTCCGAGGGCTCCTACTGCTTCCGGTACAGCCGTACCGATTGAAGGGGTCAAACGCTTTCTTCCTCCCAGAAGACCAAGATGCCCAGGCAAGACCCGGGTGAGAATCCACTTGTAATGGCGTTGACCTATGAAATTTCCGTTCTTGGAGAGGGTCTCGTGTATAGTCGCGTAGATTCCAGCGACCAAATATATTGATGACCAAAGTCTCCTGCGCGTTGCAACTCTCCCCCAGCATGCGCAGGAACACAAAGCACGGACCAAATTTCACGATGATGAATATTTTATTCGCTTGTCGGTTCCATGACGTTTCGGCACTCCAGTGCCTTGCTCACATGACCGTGATAATAAGTGAGGGTGAAATATTTAAAGTGACAGTGCTTAATTTTGATTGGATATATATATCACTTTCCGATGTGAAAAGAAAAGTGGGGACGAACTTGCGTGCTTTATTTTTCCATTTTATTGCCATCCTTTAAATCATGAGGACTTTACCAGCCGGCAGGCACAGATCAACGCGTTTCAGGCTACCACAGCCCTTGTTCACGATCAACCTGGCTTCTGACCAACTACATGATTTAAAGGATGGCAAGAAAATGGAAAAATAAAGCACGTGAGTTCGTCCCCGCTTTTCTTTTCACATCGAAAAAAGAATCTGTTTGGAAATATATATATATATATATTACCTACTGGAGGTCGCCAGTAGGTATATATAGTTAGGATTTTTTCTCTATGGGATTTTTGAAAATTCTATGTCTAATAACTTTGGTGTTTGTGGACGGAATTGGCTGAAATTTTCAGGAAAATGGAACATTTTGTTTCTGAGCAGCCCCCGAAAATTTGGGGGGTTTGTCAAGGGGGGGCCGAGAAAAAAGGGGGGTCCCAAAACGTGTTTTTAACATTGAGTTTTCCATAGGGCGGTTGGCCTCACTTTTAGCCCGAACGGCTGAATGGATTTGCACGAAACTTGGCAAAATTGTAGGGATTGGTAGCCCGATGTGCCTTTGCTAGGTCTCAATATATGTGCTCCAGTGGATTTTGAGAAAATAACGTTCAAAAAAAGATATATATCTGTAACAGCGGACCAGGCAGCGCTCCGGTTCGCGGACTTTACGCGTTACGGAGCTTTGTGAAGCGAAGCTGATTGGTTCTCCGGCGTCTGTAAACATTCCAAACAGTCCGTAGCGGCCGCCATCTTGTCTCTCGGTAGGATCGAGAGACAAGAGGAGGCCAAAGCGAAGGGGCAAATGACCATAAGGGGGCATAATAGATCCTCCCTGACCCTCTAGGTTTGATGTGGAGGTTTTAAAAGGGCCCCGCGGGGCAAAAAAAAAAATAATAATAATAATCGAACGGCTGAATGGATTTGCACGAAACTTGGCAAAATTGTAGGGACTGGTAGCTCGATGTGCCTTTGCTAGGTCTCAATATATGTGCTCCAGTGGATTTTGAGAAATTAACGTTCAAAAAAAGATATATATCTGTAACAGCGCTCCGCTTCGCGTACTTTTCGCATAACGGAGCTTTGCGAAGCTGATTGGTTCTCCGGCGTCTGTAAACATTCCAAACAGTCCGTAGCGGCCGCCATCTTGTCTCTCGGTAGGATCGAGAGACAAGAGGAGGCCAAAGCGAAGGGGCAAATGACCATAAGGGGGCATAGTAGATCCTCCCTGACCCCCTAGGTTTGATGTGGAGGTTTTAAAAGGGCCCCGCGGGGCAAAAAAAAAAATAATAATAATAATCGAACGGCTGAATGGATTTGCACGAAACTTGGCAAAATTGTAGGGACTGGTAGCTCGATGTGCCTTTGCTAGGTCTCAATATATGTGCTTCAGTGGATTTTGAGAAATTAACGTTCAAAAAAAGATATATATCTGTAACAGCGCTCCGCTTCGCGGAGATAAAATTATCTCTGTATTACCTAGCTGTTGCTAACACCAGTTAGCGACCGCTAGTAGGAGATAGCGACCATCTTGGGCCCCACTTTGCATGTCAGTGATATTTATCACTAATGACATGCAAAGTGGGCATGCCAAGATGTTAGCGACTTGAAACAGTCGCTAACATCGCTATCTCCTATTACCAACTTTTGGAGATATTCGCGCTAAGCGCGAATATCTCCAAAAGCTACCACCTGCCCTGAGCAGTTCTTAGCCATGTTATCCAATGGGAGGTGGATAACATGGCTAAGAGCATTAGCTCGGTAATGCATGAATATCGCTGAGTTTTCAGCGATATTAATGCATTGCGGTCGTTTTTTATGGCATTTGCGATAAACCTTGATAATAGCAAGGTTTATCTGCGATAATTTCTGACGATGCTTAGCGGTAAAAAATTCGTTGCTAAGCATCGTTAGGGATAAATATCGCTTAACTTTGGTAATATGCCCCAACGTCTGTTAACGTTCGATTCGAAGGAAATCAGGAAGTGTTGAAAAACATTGTGTGCGCCATCTTGCCTTTTTTCAAATGCCACACTTTTGTCGTGCACGGCAGTCATTTTAGATGCCTTGACCAGACCCACTCTCTGCACGCTGTCGATCCTTAGCATGGCTCCCCACCCTCGCAAGCATCTCCCCCAGGCACTGGTCACCCCCGCTCTCTGACTTATGTATGGGTAATAAACCTCCCCCCATCTGCGCTGCTCTTCCCTGAGAATCACACCCTGTGCCCGCCCGACACCTCCCTTTCGCCCTATTCACTACCGCACCCTCTGACACTCCTTTTCCTCTGTGTCCGATTGTCCAGGCCAGTCCTAGGCTATCAGCTAGCCCTGCAGATGTAGTTTATGGCCCCAGCTGTAAAGAATCACCCCTCTTCAAAGGAGTTATAGTAGATCAAGGGCCACACTCGATGAGATCCGTCACAGCACACGCGTTCCTACTATCTGAAAACCATCCTGTATTGTGATTGGGGAGGGGACCGAGCCTGAAGCGGAAGATTCCAGGGATGACTCTTTGTACATCAAAGTTTTTACAATTATGTGTCACATTAAAAATATATAGCACTCCAACAAAGTAGTAAGATTATAAAACTTTAATAACTTATAAATATATACAACAAAACAAAAACAGTAAAAACATATAAACATTTTTAGGGAAAAACAACGAAGTAGCGGTCGGCTGTGCGAATAGTCCCAACGCAGCACAACGTCCAGATTTCTGGACGGCACCCAGGTGATGTTGCCTGGGTGCCGCACTGATTTCGGCATCCGGCGTGGGGCGTCGCGGGGGGTGGGTCATCAGTAGCAAACTGTTGTGCGAATAGTTCCAAGGCAGCAGAACGATGGCACCAAGGTGATGTCCAGTAAGTTGCCGCACTGGTTTTGGTATCCTACAATGCTGCTCCGAATAACGGCGTGGGGCGCCCCGGGGGGGGGGGGGGGAGGCGGCGTGAACGGGCCTCTCCAGGTGGAGTCTCGTCTGTTGTAGTGGGGCGCCCCTTTACCGTTTCAGTTGCCATTCCGTCCGCTTTTGGTCCACTGTGTCAAAAGCCGCAATTCAGCTGAGTTGCGCCCACTCTTGTGGTGCAGCGATAGGCGGCTGCCACAGGACTCTCAAAATGGCGGCAGGCTCTTTTCTTTTTGGGCCTGGTCCACTGAAATAGCCCTGGGACACCTTGGAAATCGGACGACTGTCTGCTAGGTCTTGGACCCCATTCTCGAAAGCGTCCCCTCCGCCTTGAGGATTCAACAAAAGTTTTGGGGGCCCCCGACTCCTGCAGGCTTCTGGTGGGGAGCGGCTGCCATGATTGCTCGCGGAATGACCACGACGGAGCCACGAGATGGTGGTGCTTTCATGCTGACGCCAGCTTCAGTCTGAAACATCCAGAAACAAGGTGGGGCTTTCATCGTTTGGGAAAAAAAAAAGTTTTCATCCAATGAAAAGTGTTATTTTTAGGTCATATGATCAAGCCTTCCATCATTAGGAAACCAAAAGTAAAATGAACCAATGAAAAGTTTTATAAACAAGTCACATGACCTGTTATGCGGCATAGGGTATAAAATGCGGAGAAAATACGTTGGCACGTGAGGCGGCGTCAGTAGCGGACCGATGCGCGAATAGGCCGAAGGCAACACAACGCGCCAAGATCCGGATGGCACCGAGGTGGTGTCCAGCAAGTTGCAGCACTGGTGTGGCCATCCTACAATGCTGAAAGTCGGCGTGGGGCGCCCCGTTGGCCTGTGAGTTCGCGTCAGTAGCGGACCGATTTGCGAATAGGCCGAAGGCAGCACAACGCGCCAAGATCCGGATGGCACCGAGGTGGTGTCTAGTAAGTTGCCGCACTGGTGTGGCCATCCTACAATGTTGAAAGTCGGCGTGGGGCGCCCCGTTGGCCTGTGAGATGGCGTCAGTAGCGGACCGATGTGCGAATGGGGCCAAAGGCAGCGCAACGCGCCAAGATCCGGATGGCACCGAGGTGGTGTCATAGTTGAGAGTTCTGAGCAGCGGTTGTAACACTGTCTGAAGCTTATTTGCAGCTGCTGCAGCTTCACTACGCGCCAAGATCCGGATGGCACCGAGGTGGTGTCTAGTAAGGTGCACTGGTGTGGCCATCCTACAATGCTGAAAGTCGGCGTGGGGCGCCCCGTTGGCCTGTGAGATGGCGTCAGTAGCGGACCGATGTGCGAATGGGCCCAAAGGCAGCGCAACAATATTTTCAGAATAGAAGACACCACAAGGCGCTGAGATGCCAACATCCGGATGGCACCGAGGTGGTGTCTAGCAAGTTGTGGCACTGGTGTGGCCATCCTACAATGGTAAAAGTTGGCGTGGGGCGCCCTGTTGGCCTGTGAGATGGTGTCAGTAGCGGACCGATGTGCGAATGGGGCCAAAGGCAGCGCAACAATATTTTCTGACTAGAAGACACCACAAGGCGCTGAGATGCCAAGATCCGGATGGCACCGAGGTGATGTCTAGCAAGTTGCTGTACTGGTGTGGCCATCCTACAATGCTGAAACTCGGCGTGGGGCGCTCCATTAGCCTGTGAGATGGCGTCAGTAGCGGACCGATGTGCGAATGGGGCCAAAGGCAGCGCAACAATATTTTCTGAATAGAAGACACCACAAGGCGCTGAGATGCCAAGATCCGGATGGCACCGAGGTGGTGTCTAGTAAGGTGCACTGGTGTGGCCATCCTACAATGCTGTAAGTCGGCGTGGGCCCCCCGTTGGCCTGTGAGATGGCGGCAGTAGCGGACCGATGTGCGAATGGGGCCAAAGGCAGCGCAACAATATTTTTGGAATAGAAGACACCACAAGGCGCTGAGATTCGGTTAGCACCGAGGTGGTGTCTAGCAAGCTATGCAGCTGAGTTGCGTGCGCACTTGCGGCGAATAGGTCGAAGGCAGCACAACAATGTTTTCTGAATAGAAGACACCACAAGGCGCTGAGATTCGGTTACCACCGAGGTGGTGTCCAGCAAGTTGCTGCACTGGTGTGGCCATCCTACAATACTGCTCCGAATAACGGCGTGGGGTGCCCGAAGGGGGGGGGGAGGCGGCGTAAACGGGCCTTCCTAGGTGGAGGCTCGTCTGCTGTAGTGGGGTGCCCCTTTACCGTTTCAGTTGCCATTCAGCTGAGTTTTGGCCGCTCTTGATGCTACAGCGACAGGCGGCTGCAACAGGACTCTCAAAATGGCGGCCTGTTCTTTGGATTTGGGCCTGGTCCACTAAAATGGCCCTGGGACACCTTAGAACTCGGACGCTCGATTTTTTTTTCCTTTCCTCTACATGCAAAAAAAGGTAAATGCCCGGTACGTTATACGCTTCATCTGCCACGATGTACTCTCCAGAGGAACCGAAAAAATATATAGTTATGGTAACTATACCATGCATCGTCATATGGAGAGGTGGCACCAATTAATTATAGTGCTGCATAAAAGAGAGATTTGGAGGAGAACCCCGACCTGCCAGTACATTCATCAAAGAAGTGGCACTGAGAGCATCAGAGGCAAGGGAAACGGTCCCAAATATTTAGAAGAACTTTGGAAAGATTAAAATGACATGTTTAGATTGTGGCAAATTAATTTCATGTGGACAGATGAGTGTTACTCTATAAATACAGCATATGAACATCATCATAGTCGATGGTTGGTAGAGACATTTTGACTATATCCTGGACCTGCCCGTCCTCGCCCAAAATGGCGCCGGAATAAATGGGACTCGTAACTCCTTGTTGTGTACTGGTTGCAGAACCTTGAAATCACGAGATACGTATGCAGTTTTGAAGCACATGGCGGGCGGGGACGAGAATTGATTGAGTATTTCGACATCCCTATTGATATTAAGTTCTGATGTGTTATTGATTACTGTACTATTGAAAGTTCGAATTAACGTCACGCATGGTACTTGCCCGCAAATGTATATCTAGATAAATTTATTGTAACTGGCCCTGTCGTATTTTAATTATAAAATGTACGTCCACCGATTCCGCAACTGTTAGACACCTTAGTTCTTGCAACCTAATGGCCCGCCCGTTACGTTCCTCTACAGTGTAAATGTCTACTCATCATATACGATTACAGTTTGCTCCGTGGCCGTCTCACGTGGTTATAGGCTCGTATTTGTATAATGAAATTTTCACAATAAAGGTTTTTAAAAGAAAACATGGTAGTAGTATATACATTGGTAAAGTTTTTAATAATAGTCACTGTTTTAGAATCATTAAAAGGCAAGTGAAATAAAGCAGACCAATTACATGAAGGGTAAAAGGTATAATACGCAGGAACGCAGTAAAGATAAATGGTCAAGGGCTGTTGTATTTTCTACTCCTGCAACATAAAGTGATCGATAAGAATCTCATATTCAGGCGTATCGGCGACTAAGACAGCAGGTCGACCCTCTTTTGCTCAACGGCTCCGTCATGGGACGAAGAAACGCCCTTTTTCTCGAAAAAAGAATATATTTTACTTGCAGGACAGTTGTAAATTTTCCGGGAAAGTACATTAGCCTGGAACATTATAACATATATTTAAGAAAAAATAATGTTCGGAAGTAATAAAAAGCGTAATTTTTAGGTCATATGACCAAGCCTTTCATCATTAGAATAAGAAAAGTAAAATGAACCAATGAAAAGTTTTATTAACAAGTCACATGACCTGTTATGCTTACGTTACGCGCTGCGCGTCGCGCCCCGGATGACTTCCGGATGCGCTAACGCGGCGCGTCATATGACGCATTACGCGACAATGCAGGTCCAGAATATAGTCAAAATGTCTCCACCAACCAGCGGTCGGAACACAACCCCTTTCAGCAGGCTAAATAGTTCTGTTAAATGACAACAGAAGGGACAGGCAACAAGAACCATCAGTCAAAGAGAGGAGGGCTAGTTCTTCTCTACCGGGTTACACTGGGGCGCTACCGGAACTGATCGAATTGGTAGTCTACAGTGTTTCTGGATGTTTCAGACTGAAGCTGGCGTTAGCATGAGAGCACCACCATTTCGTAGCTCCGTCGTGGCCATTCCGCGAGCAATCATGGCAGCCGCTCTTTATCGTTATTTTGGGCGGGGTGGGTGGCGGAGCCGAGCTGTATTGCAGCCATCATGGTGTGGAGTTCAGTTCATCTCACTAGTTTCGTATTTGTCATGAGGGGTTGTTCTTAATGTTTCTATTTTAGCGAGGTCAAAAAGAGATCCCATTAGTGGCCTACTGATTTTGCTCGATTCCTTTTGTTTTTTTACACGATTTTTCGTTATCTGCAAAGACTAAACAGAGTATTGCGACTCTGTGTTTGTTTGTAAATAGAGAATGAACCAAAGAGAACCAATTCTAAAACAGTAAATGCTTGGATAACAATCAATCAAATGGAGAGAGAAGCAGGCACGACGTATTACAACGGGGGCAAAGGCCTGCGTTAACTACCTTTCACTATCTGCAAAGAGAGAGTACTCCTAATAGAAATGAGGGGGGGGCAGCATTCAAAGCAGATCAGTGTGCATAAACACGAAAATGTTTTTACTTACCACGTACTTGACATTCGACAGCTTATGATATTTGCTATTAAAAAACCATTGAAATTCACTGAGAAAACCATAGGTTATAGACCATATATAGTTAGGAATTACCATTTACAAAACCTTGAAAATTCACTGAAAAAACCATAGGTTATAGACCATATATAGTTAGGAATTAGCATTTACAAAACCTTGAAAATTCACTGAAAAAACCATAGGTTATAGACCATATATCGTTAGGAATTAGCATTTAAAAAACCTTATTTTACCCACACAAAACCATTGAAATTCCATATATAGTTAGTTGCACTAACTATATATCGCGCACCCGCAATCCACTGCTGATGATGTCACATATTACATCATTCATGACATGGTCAGTGACATCACTGATGACATCACTGATGACATCTCAAATGACATCACTGATGACATCACTGATGACATCTCATTTGACATCAATGACCACATCACTGATGATATCATTCATGTGACAATACAATGCATCTCCTCACATTTTAATATAACCTCTGTTTCACCCAGTGTTAAATACAGAGTATAATTTTTGAAACCATTGACACACCAATACTAGTTACTACATACGCACTCACTGATTCCTACGTCTACACACACCTTCACTCATTCACCCATACAATCATTCATACATACAATCACTCATCTTTACAACACTATCATATGCACTCATACACCTATACAGACACTCACAGTCTGCCACTCATCCATGGAGTTACTCACACACCTAGTCAGTCCTGTAAAGAATCAATGACACTTCCATTTTCTTGTCTATACAGTTAAACATAGAGCACCTTACATTTTCAAACATATACTAACACATACTTACCTTCTTATACAATCATTGATACAAGTACACATTGATCTGCACAGAGTCATACACCTCCCAGCCAGCCACACACACACTCAGTCTCTCATACAAATACTTGGGCAATCAATCAATAACCCATATAGTTACTCATATAGCTACTGATCAACACATGCAGCAGTTTATAGAACAACAGACATAATGATGCACAAATTAAGACAGTTTAGTCACTAACCCATGCACTCAGTGAGACACATTTAATCACTCAGTCATACAGTCAGTCATGCATCTACTAAATCCTTCGTCCAGACACTTACACATCCACTCATTCTTCAATATGTAAGACATATTTAAACTTTACAGAAACAAAAAATCACTGGATGTTGTTATCAGTTATGTCATCAGTGATGTCATTTGAGATGTCATCAGTGATGTCACTGACCATGTCATGAATGATGTAATATGTGACATCATCAGCAGTGGATTGCGGGTGCGCGATATATAGTTAGTGCAACTAACTATATATGGAATTTCAATGGTTTTGTGTCGGTAAAATAAGGTTTTTTAAATGCTAATTCCTAACAATATATGGTCTATAACCTATGGTTTTTTCAGTGAATTTTCAAGGTTTTGTAAATGCTAATTCCTAACTATATATGGTCTATAACCTATGGTTTTTTCAGTGAATATATATATATATATATATATATATATATATATATATATATATATATATATATATATATATATATATATATATATATATTCACTGAAAAAACCATAGGTTTGACACCAGTTATAGTTAGCTGGAAATTTTACTCGCATAAAACCATTGATATTCCCACGTTATAGTTAGTTGGACTCACTATAACTTGCGTGTGCAATGCACTGCTGATGACGTCACATATTACATCACTCATGACATGGTCAGTGACCTCACTCATGACATCACTGATGACACCATCCAGTGAATCTGTGTTTTTCCGAGAAATATATGTGTGTTATATATGTATATGTAAAAGTTGATGGAAGAATAAATGTTTAAATAAGTGTTTACATGGATGTTTTTTTTTTTAAATTGATTGGTTCACTGGCTTATTAGTGTATACATATATTAGTGAGTAATGTTTAAATATTTAAATATGAGGATTAGTGTTTCACTGTGTGTATAAGTGGCTGCATGGGTTGGTGAGTAGATACATGTGTATGTATATGGGTTATTAGATGTTTTTTTTAGTATCAGTATGAGTGTCTGTATGGTTTGGTGGGGGTATTACTTAGCACATAGATGCATGAGTAACTGACTCTCTGTTTGTATGTGTTTTAAAGACAGCATATGTGCAGGACTGTATGGGTGAATGAGTGTGTATATGTGTAAGTTAGTGAGTGAATGACTGTCTCACTAGTGTCTTTATCAGTATCTACATATGTTTTAATCTAGTGGATGTGAATATTGATGTATATAAGTGAGTATAGGTGAGAGTAAGAGATTGTAAGAGTTCCTGTTTAAATAAGTATGTGTTTCTATAAGTGAATGTTTAAGAGAGTAAGTATGTGTAAGTTTCCTTAGAAGTAAGGTGGTAGTGTGTGTATAGCTGTATATGCAAATAAATGGATGTTCAATAGTTTATTTCCATGTGTGAGTATGTGTATGAGTAACTTTTGGAGGACTGTCGTTGTGTAACAGGATATATAGGTGTATCTCTACATATGATGAGTGAGTATATATATGAGTGACTATATAGAACTGTTGGTGAACGAGTGGATTTGTATATAGATGGTGGAATTACTGAATTGGTTGTTGTAACTGGTATGGGTATATCCATTTTTTTGAAAATTTTAGTTTCTATTTCTGAATATGTGTTTCAAGGGTTACATTACAGTGAAAGGAAGTCTGTCACTCTGTCACAAGGATGGTGTCATCAGTGATGTCATGAGTGATGTCACTGACCATGTCATGAGTGATGTAATATGTGACGTCATCAGCAGTGCATTGCACGCGCAAGTTATAGTGAGTCCAACTAACTATAACGTGGGAATTTCAATGGTTTTATGCGAGTAAAATTTCCAGCTAACTATAACTGGTGTGAAACTTATCGTTTTTTCAGTGAATTTAATAGGTTTTTTAAATGCTAATTCCTAACTATAACTGGTGTGAAATCTATGTTTTTTTCAGTGAATTTCATAGGTTTTTTAAATGCTAATTCCTAACTATATATAGGGCCTCAAACCTATGTTTTTTTCAGTGAATTTCAAAGGTTTTTTAATAGCAAATCTCTAGAGCTATGAAATATAATATTTTTATAATGAATTTTATATTGTATATTTATGTAATACTATTTTTTTATGTATATATTTCCCTTTTTTTTTTTTTGTTGCCCTGGAGCGCTCCCGGTGCGCGTACCGGTGAGCGTCCCATTAGCGCTATTTCCGCGAACGAAAACAACATTGTGACGTATCGCGTAGCCGCGACGCCGTGCGTCATAAGACACGTATCGCGTAGCCGCGAGATGCGTCTTATGACGCACGGCGTAAGCGCACCTGGAAGCACCCGAGTGCATACGATCGCCCTACGTAAGCGCCCCCGGGGGCGACCTGACGCGCTTACGCTAAGCGCCCCCAGACGCGCCCCGGGGCGCGTAGCGTAAGCGCGTCGGGTCATGTGACCTGAAAATAACACTTTTTATTGGTTCAGAACAGTTTTGTTTTCCAAATGATTAAAGCCCGGGTCATGTGACCTGAAAAAAACACTTTTCATTGGTTCAGAACAGTTTTGTTTTCCAAATGATGAAAGCCCCCACCTTTTTTCCTCATTCTCACTTTGTTCTTTGAGTGAGGAAGACCTGTTTCCATTCATTGAGAAATGGCTACAGCAGCAGCAGGAGAATCTGCACCACCACCACCACCACCACAAGGACCACCACAACACCACATTGGTGGTGAAGAAGAAGAGGAGGAGGAGGAGGAGGAGGAGGAGAGGCACTTCCTGCCTGAAGACAATCCCTCTTATAAACCGAGAGAGCACATTGTGTGGGAGTTTTTCAAAATCCCAAGGGGCGAAAAGAAAGTCAATGCGCCGAAAGTGACATGTCTGATATGTGCACTGTACTTTCCAGGGGGAACCCTGCGAAAAAGTACTCTTTTGGTAATAATACCATGATTCGCCACATGCAATGGAGGCATCCCAACAACTATTCTGTGGCAGAGGTGAGAGAACTAACCAGAAACCCTCCCCAATCTTCTGCCAGCACCTCCACAGGCAAACAACCCACTCCATCGGGTCCAGAGGCAAGGGAGATGGTCCCAAAATCCAAACCCAGTTTGGAGATTTTAAAATTGTTTTCATATTTTGTGGGACTACAATTTCTTATGGTGAACAAAGCATCAAATTGATTAACCGTGCTGGGGACAACCACAAGTGCAAAAAGAAGCCTTAATTTTTTCTTGATTTTTTTTACTTCAGTTGAGCCGTTTACAATTCCCTGTTTTTTGTTTGTCCCCCATAAAAATTTAAAAAAAATATAAAATTGTTCATAAAAGCCAAAAAAGTTAAAAAAATAAATAAAAAAATATATATATATAAAACAACAAAAATAATAAAAAAACAGTTCTTTTTAGAACTACCTCCAATTTAAAAAAAAATGCTACATTTTTAAAAAACTCTCATTCTTTTTTCTCCAGGGTACGCTCCCCGGTACGCTCCCCGGTGCGCGTACCGGGCGCTCCCCCCGCGAAAATTCCCCCTTTGTTTTTGCCACCTCTTGTGTCTCGATCCTACCGAGACACAAGATGGCGGCCGCTCCGGAGTGTTTGGAATGTTGACAGACACCCGAGAGCCAATCAGCTTTCCGCTCGCGAACTCGCGTTGTGTGCTGGTACGCGCCCCGGTGCGCGTACCGGGGCACGCTTATAGATATATATATTTCTTTGTACCTAAATTACTCAAAATCCACTGGAGCACATATCTTGAGACATAGCAAAGGCACATCGGGCTACCAGTCCCTACAATTTTGCCAAGTTTGGTGGAAATCCATTCAGCCGTTCGGGCTAAAAGTGAGTCCAACCGCCCTATGGAAATTAACATGGGGAAAACACGTTTTGGGACCCCCCTTTTATCTCGGCCCCCGCTTGACAAATCCCCCCCAAACTTTCAGGGAAGGAGCAGAGCGGGCCATCTTCTTTGAGAAATTCAGCCAATTCCGTCCATCAACGCCAACGTTATTCCCAATAAAATGTTGCGGATTTCCTATGGAAAACGATCCTAACTATGACTACCTACTGGCGACCACCAGTAGGTAATATATATATATATATATATATATACACAAACAAACAGACCTCCGAGTAAGGAACCTCCAACCCATCAGGGCTTCAGGGCGTCCTCTTCAAGCAGGCACGTAGCAGCCTGTCACTTCATCACACCAATGAAAACAACATAGTGGCTCGTTTTTGGGGACAGCAGCTTTATTCAGATATATGTTGCACAGAAAGGCTTCCATTACTCCAACATGTTTCATCGAGTAGCCTTGGTCACGGACAGGAAGCGGAATACCAAACGCAGTGTGCACGCATTTTTAAAAGTGTCTTACATCACGTGACTGTTTGAAAAATACAGCTCCCATAATGCATCCAGGACACGTGAATAAATGCTGGTAATCCAAGGAACAGTTTGCATTGTTCTGGCAGTTAATAACTTTCTCTTTGCATTGTGCCTGTGTATTTGATGTCAATAAAAACTAAATGGTGCTTAGTCACGGAAATTACATTTTTTAAGCGTAATGCCAGGTATTTTCACTCTCTGTCAAAAGCTCACGTCCCCAGAGCGATTGATGCAGGAAATCCTACTCATCAAATCCCTTCCAACGCTGTCAGTTGATTTGCATATTATTCATTATTCCTTTATTTCGATCAATTAGATCATAAAAGGTAGCGACACAATAGTACAAAAGGTTATTACAATTCTGTCAACAATATTTTTTTTTAAAAAGTTTACAATTCCCATCCCGGCGGACGAAACAGACATATTAGCATTACCTCTCGTAGGTCCAAACTACAGCGAGTGGGTCATGCTCCTTTATTCAATCCAAACAAACAGACCTCAGAGTAAGGAGCCTCCAACCCTTCAGGGCGGCCTCTTCAAGCAGGCACGGAGCAGGCTGTCACTTCATCACACCAATAAAAACACGTGGCTGTGGACTAGCCCTCCTCATCCATTGGTCTATTTAAATATCATTCACATTTTGCGTCCGCCCACATCGAAATGTAGTCAGACCTCTATGACCGCTGGCTCTATTGTATGGTGAGGGATGCTATTGTGCCTTGTCAGATATGCACATTCACAAATAATGTACATTCCATTATAAGACTTCATGGGCCAATGTTTTATTCATCCAATGTTGTTTATTTTTTTCTCATTCCATTTATTACCCTTTTTAAATCTTTTTGTAATACTTTTGTGTTCAAATAATTTTTTCAGGGTACCATTATTGAAAATTAATAGTACATTTTCTTTGTACCAATAACTGTTATATTTTCCTTAAACGACTGTTAAAATGGAAAAAGCATGTTAAAACTTTCCTGAGCAAACTTGTCTTTTAGAAAGCTGTTCTATTAAAGTTACATGTGACAGGTTCTTTATTAGTTTTTTTCAAAAAATATTACTGTGAACAAATGCCTGCCACATATAGGCAGCAATGTATTTCTTTCTTTTCCTTTTTCTTCTTGAGGCATAAGCTTGCATTAAAAAAACAAATAAAGCATCACACCAGTTTACCAAGTACAGACCTATTTCCAGGTGGCTGGAATCTCAGAAAGTGCAGAGGGTGGGGCTAATCAAACCGAGTACTACAGGTTTAGTAAAAGATGCAAGGAGTCTGGGATGTAGATGCTTTTAGGCCACGTCTACAGACAGCTTTAGCTGCCTGTTGCCAACAGACCTATTGTATCTTATATACTTAAGGCCTAATTTAAAAGCCCTTTGCGCCTCCGGTGCATCACATTTTTAGATCCACCAGCGACAGTGTGCCTGCCCATATTTACAAGGTCACGTAAAGTCATCCTGCTTGACCTTTTAATGGCCTTGTAAATGTGTGCCCCTTTAATGTATTGCTCTGCGTGAAAGGGGCATTTCATGGGTGTTGCTGTGGGTGTTCCCATGCAACATCCATGGAACCTGACGTTCCCAGAATTGCAAAGTGTTGTAAACTTGACAATGCATCAGAATCCTGGGCCTTCTCAGGGGAGGCATAGGAGCAGTGGTATAGCAAGGGAGTGGTTCCACCCCGGGCGACACGAGTTTCGGGGATGGAGGCTCTTACCTGTGGCCATCACGGGTGGCAACTGCATGGACCATCGGCCACCCCGCCACGCTCTCACCTGCGCCTGTCGGGTGGGGCAAACTCCCCAAAAGTCATGGGCTTTAAAATGTCTACCATAGATAGAAGGAGCAAAACGTCATTCATGATTGCTTTTATGCAAGAAGGTGTTCCATCCTGCACAACAATTATCCATGGCGCAAGGTGTCTTCATTGGCGCACAACTGCTGTTTGTGTGCCGGTGTAGGAGAGAAGGACAGGAATGCGCTGTATCTTGTAGATACGGTGCATTACTGCCCTTTAATTCTGATGCACGCCAGCGCAACAGGAAGTCTTGCTCCGCTGCCGTGCATCAAAACATTATAAATGAGGCCCTCAGGATCTGCTCCTTGCTCACGATTCAATGTCTTACTTACCTGGTCTTCATTCAATGGCTTTCCCCCCTATTCTCGTCTTTGTGCACTATGATGAGCAGCTCTTTTCTCACTATTCTTTCATTAGATGGTTTATTGCCGTCCAGGTGTGCATGTGCATGCTATAACGATTTTTGCCATTTAACGACAACAAAACTACAACAAGCATTATCAAAAACAATTGATTTCTACAATGATTGTTGCCCTTGCATGTGCGGGGGGGGGGGTCTCACAGTACCCGCTTGCTATTACCACGCATACTGGTTCAATACGAAGTTAACTGCGCAAGTCTTAACCATGCATATGCCTTTACCATACATTCCTTTGCAATGAAATAAGCATTATTAAGGTATTTATAGCAAAGACATATCCGTGGTAATAACTTATCATTTAAATGTACACCCCCGAAAAAAAATAACCCTTCCAGAAATCTTACCCCTCTGAGAAAAAACCCCTCTCCCCTGAAAACCTACCCCTCGCCCCCAACCCTACTTACCAAGCTGTGTCCCGGTTCTCCCTCTCCTTTTGATGATTCCTGTAATCCTCCCCATGCATCCGGTCCCCGGAACTATACCGCTGACTGCCTTAACAACACATATGCGTGTTTCAGGCGCATGCATGGTTAAGGCATGTGTGTTGTTAATGCAAGCGGTGTTCCTTGTGCGGCTCAGCCATCGTGGTTAACGCTGTTTCCGGATGGGGGAATTAGTGTAATCTCTGTGATGAATTAGTAGTGGAGCCTTGGGTTGATTAGTCACAGCCTGAGTACCCCTATGACATCACAACGGTGTGTCCTGTCTGGCTGTCTGTCAGCGAGCTAGCGGAGCAGAGCTAGGAGCTGGTGAGAGGACTCTGAAAAAACCAATTGTCCTCTAGGATGTTTTAAGAGGGGCTATTACTTTGAAAGCAACTCACCCAGGGCAGGGTAGCTGTTACTTGGCCATCTTCCAATGCTTGATGTGGAAAGAGTGCTTGGCCCATATGGTTGATTGAAACCCAAGCAAGCAGTCTACCGGTAAATTGTGCTAACAAATTATAGTGCTACTTTGCGATATATTGCAATAAAGTGCACCAAACAGTGCTCCACCATTTTGAAAATAAATAAAGGCCCCCTGCGCATGTTCTGTGATTCTGCCCCAATGATCTTTTGTATGGTTGCCAGCAACGTAAGTACAACACAACAAAACCGGGGTCTAAAGGCTAAAAACGTTATGGCTGGCTCATTACACTCTCTCAGAAGTAGAGTGTTGTCAGTAAACTGCCAGAAAAAGCCATGAAGCCAAGGTACTCAAGAAACGGAAAAAAACGAGACTATTAAATGTGATATGTTGTAGGGAACAGCTTTTCATGATGTCCAAATAACCATCAACTGTTCAAGATGATCAGTATTATCATTTGGTCAAACGGCTCAAAAGGTCAGTGTATCGTCAGTGTATCTCTTGATCAATAGAGTACACCATCCCAACAGGTACTCAGCCGAATACCGCCCACAATCACTCTAAACAGTCCAGTTGGCAACTGACTTATGAAAGGTTGGAAGCAGTGCAAAACACAAAAGGAGAGTGGTGGATAAAAAAACTTTATTAAACACAGACACACCCCCTAACTATAAACAGAACAGTGCAAAATGCAGTTTGAAAAAATAACTGCCAAAAACGAGCCAACATGTTTCAGCCAGGCAGGCTTTAAGTCCCTAGGCTTTCTTCAGGGCTTCTGCCCTAATAGATTGCTACTGCTTATGTACGTGGTCCGATAGTGAAAATTATAAATAAACATAGAATTGTCTGTTATCCAACAATGTAATAACAAGTATAAGTTGAAATTATACAACCAGTGAAAAACTGATCCTCTGTGTCAAGGTATGCAGATGGCATCCAGCTTGACCGGGGACTAGTCCTCACCTCACCTGGACCGTGCTCAGGACATGGAGGCCCCGCTCTGTCTGTCGGTGCCTCGGGACTTCTCTGAGTCTAGTGGGAGGCCACCCCCCTAGATTTAGAGAAGTCCTGAGGCACCGACGGACAGAGCGGGGAAGGAAGGAGGGTGAACAGAAATCTGCAATATGCGGTAGTACTATTGCCCTGCCAGATTGGTATATACTGGAGGCCTTATTTATGAGCCCTTGTGTCACTTTTACGCCGCCGGTGTGTCACATTTTGTGACGCACCAGTGGTGTAACAAATGCGCCATGTTGCGTCATGTTTACAATGTGACGCATCTAGGGAGTTGCGTCACTATGTAAACCCCTGCACCACATTATACCTGCACCAGGTATAATGTATACAGGGGGGGCGTTCCGACGCAAGAAAGGGTCATAGAAGTGTAATCACTGCACCACTTATAGGACTCAAATGTGTTAATCTCTTACACCTGCCTCATGGCAGGCATAAGACTGATGCAGGCACATTGAACATGGGACTTGCTCATGTGTAATGACCCATTGCTGGATTTGGGTCACTTTTGTGACACACTCCAGCAATGCGTCATTTTTGCACCTACAGATACGTCAGAAATACTGACGTATCTGTAACTCCTTGCACCATGATGCGTCATACTTTAAATATGACGCATCATTGGTGTCGCAAAGAGGGCGCTACGAAAAGTGACGCATCGCTGTTTTTCACGCAGCAATGCGTCACTTTTCATAAATGAGGGCCTGGATGTGTTATTACTGCACCAATGTAAAGGTACAATTCTAATGAGCGCTCTACCAGTGTAATAACCTCATTCAATGTAGTAGTGTTCCCAATAGTGGTAAGCATTGAAGTAGCGCCTTCCTTCTATTTGTACAACTGTATCTCTAATACAGTGTGGTCTTTCTTGGCGGTATTCCAGAATACCTATCATAGCACCTATTTTTCCATTTCTGATTAGAAGCTGCCACAGAGGTGTGCAGCTGGACGGCGGAAATATCACTAGTCCCCACCGTCCATTAACAGAACTATTTCCCACTCGTAGGCCTGGAACAGTGATAACACCTTCGCTCAGCGTCTCGGAGATGAAAAATGACACCCAATTGA
This sequence comes from Lissotriton helveticus, assembly GCF_964261635.1. Taxonomy (NCBI): domain Eukaryota; kingdom Metazoa; phylum Chordata; class Amphibia; order Caudata; family Salamandridae; genus Lissotriton; species Lissotriton helveticus. The sequence goes on from NC_136062.1 coordinate 409,990,265, forward strand.
GAGGCAAATTGCCAGCGGTGTCAAGGGACATGTTGGCGTGATGCAAGCAGAGCCCTGGACATTAATTTTAATAAATTGGATGGCATGTTAGTTAAAATCCAGCGCACCTAGCACATTGACTCATCAGCCCGGCGGGATGATGGATCAGACGCTTCCGGGTGCCCCCTGGGGACCGCCCCCTCTCGCGCAGAGATGGCGGCCGAGGCTTGGGCATTCACTGGGACCCTCATTAATTCTACTGAGCAGAAAGACACGTCTCCTCTCGCGCCTAAGTGCCTTTTTAATGTCGAGGGATGGGGGTGCGATGCTGTCAGGCTGGGATGAAAAAGGGTGCGCTATTGAACTAAGTTGACTCACCCCTCTGGCCAGGGTCTTTTTTCTGACTCTTGGTGAAGATAATGATATACACTTCAAGTTAGAATCAACAACTTAAACCAAGGCTAGGTGCTGTTCCCACTAGTAAACAATCCATCATAACCCTGAGAATCTGGGAACTATTCCTTCTGGGGTGAAATGTCTACTTAGTCCCTATTTCTATAAATGTCCCTTTTTCTTTTCTTTAATTAGTTTTCAATCTCGCTTTCCATTGTTCAATCTCTGTCTCTTGTTCTCATTTCTTTACATTGGTCTTCTCACCCATGACACCCTCGTTCTCAATCTCTATAACCCTTTTACATTCTTATTCTCTTGTTTGGTCTGTCGTTAGCCAAGACCTTTTAATTTTGCAAAAATGGTATGTATTATATGCTTATAGGGGATTTCAGTAACCTCTCTTCTTCCATTGGTCTGTTGTTGTGCCATTCACATTTTGCCTCCGCCCCTTTACAGCATACAGCATGGGGCAATGGGTCAGTCTACTTTAGAGACTGGCTACCTTCACAGTTTACTCTTTCACAGAGAGGGCATCCGTACACAAGAAAATCCTTTCAGTCCCAGTGTTTTTTTCACTTTATAATTACTTTATTGTTATCCTTGTATGTATAGCCTGTTGTGATTGGAGGGTGCTTTCTACTAGAACAAAGCACTGGCCACATTCTGGCTTTACAATTTCTAGTTTCCCTCATATGCTATGTCTTATTTCACAACATAGCAGATTGTTTCCATTTAAAATTATTCTGTATTAAGCTATTCTCTTTTTATTATGCATGCAGTACACAAAGAAAAATTAATGAGCGGACAATTCTTCGGAACATGTCTATTCTGGTCTCAATTTTACCAATGGTTCATTAATAAAATTTGCTCTGGAAGAAATCAGCCTTTATCATATTTAATTTGCAGCACTTGTAACACTTTTTTTTATCTCTTTCTTCCTTCCTCTGTTTCTTTCCTTCTTTCTAACTTATTTTCTCTCTTGCCTTTTTTTCTTCCATCTTTTCATTTTCTTTCTTTCTTTCTTTCTTTCTTTCTTTCTTTCTTTCTTTCTTTCTCTCTTTCTAGTTTTCTTTCCTCTTTTCTTGTTTTCTTTTCTCCTTTTCCCCTCCTCTCTCTTCTCCTTTCTTTCCTCCTTCCCTTCCTCCATTCTTTCTGCCTTTCCTTCATTTTTCCTTCATTCTGTCCATCTTTTTTCTTCGCTCTTTCTTTTCTTCTTTCGTTCTGTTCTTTTTCTGCTTATGTATTCTTTCTTTCATTCTTTCTTGCTTTCCTTCTTTCTTTTATTTCTTTCTTTCTTTTATTCATTCTTGCTTTATATTCTTCCTTTATGTTCTTTCATTCTTCCCTATTTTCTTTCTTTTCTTCTTTCTTTCCCTTATACATTCTTTCTTCTATTCTTTCTTTCCTTCTTTGCTACAATCTTCCTATTCCTCTTTCTTTCTTTCTTTCTTTCCATTTTTCCTTGCATTTTCATTTTCACCTTTCCTTCTTGCATTCTTGCTTTCTTGCCACCTTCTTTAATTTTTTCCTTGCTTATTGCTTCTTTGCTTTACTTCTTGTTTTCTTTCTTTCTTGCCTTGTTTTTTTCTGTCTTGCCTTCTTTCCTTCTTTCCCAAAGGAAAGACGCTGGCTGCCAATGTCAGAATTATTTACTTTTTTATGTCTTTGTTACCCAACAACGTGTAATTTTACTTTCAATATTTGTATGGAATAGTTACTCATAGGGTTTTCAGCCACACTTCATTCAGTTGTCTCTTGTCGTGCCCTTCACATTTTTCAAAAACCAACTCATGCAAGACTCAAGGGGCAATTCTACCGCCCACTTCATTCTTTCACTGACTTCACTATGATTTACAGCATGCTCCCCTTTTACAATTCACAACAGCCTAGTAGTATCAAAATTATACATTTATTTATTTTGACATTTCAAAAGGTTTTGTTTGGACATACAAATAATCTCAAGCAAGAAAAACGCTGGTATACAAAAAACAATACATATAAACCAGACAAGTGGCAACAACAATACATATCACAAAAAAGAACACCATAAACATAAATACTGGGTCCTTATAATAAATTAAGCCACAGAGAAGCTTCATCGGCGTTTCGACCGATACGTTATTTAACGTCATCTTCAGGACTCAAAATTGTTCTTGAGCAAGAGATCTGTACAATAAAAGATACAATTTTAACAATAATTCCTGATGATAAATTTTACAGAAAGACGGTGGATCTCACCCTGACGTTCAGGAGTCATGGTGAACCCGAAGATGAAGCATGACACTACTAGTGTGTGTGAGGGTTATTTGAAGAAAAGGAAGTCTTTCCACACCTGCGTTTAGAAGTACAGTGTCATTCTGAGGACCAGCTTCCCCCTTCTTCCTCCAAACACATCTCATCCGACATTTAAGGTGGGCTATCTATAGGTTGTACATTCTGTATGCTATCCAAGATTTGTGTAGAAGTGACTTGGGGTCTGCTCGCACTGGACAAATGTAGCATGGGGTACATTTAACAAATCTACACATCTGTAAAATGCCATGTGCTAGCTAATAATGTGAATGACAGGGAAAGTAAGCAAAGTGAAGGGGCTGACCCATATAAGCCAACAATGCTTGTACTCCCTGGTACTGAAGGGAACTACTTTTTGTGTGGATGTGCTAATTGTAAAAGGGCTGATTAACCACCACAGGGGCTGTCCTCAAACCCCGAACCCGGGACAAATCACTAAGTGAAGGGGAATCCTTATACCAATGTTCATAAAAAACAAGAAGGCTACATTGGTTTGTTTCTGGCCTACCTTTGTAGTTTATGTGACCTGTGTTTCTTTTTGGTAATTTTTAGTTACTGAACAGTGATTCTGGACGACCTGAATTTTAAATTGGTCTATCTCCCCCATTTAAAGTCGAAGGTAATTTTGCCTTCTTGTTTTTTATGAACATTGGTATAAGGATTCCCCTTCACTTAGTGGTGTGGATTAAGGTCATAATTCTTTTCTAAAACCCTTTTCTTTCACGGGGTTCTGTCCTTCACTCGGCCGCCCTTTTCTGCATGAGATGCCTACTTTGACATTACTGTAAAATTTATCATCAGGAATTATTGTTAAAATTGTATCTTTTATTGTACAGATCTCTTTCTCAAGAACAATTTTGGGTCCTGAAGATGACCGTTAAATAACGTATCGGTCGAAACGCCGTCAACGCTTCTCTGTGGCTTAATTTATTAGAAGGACACAGTATTTATGTTTATGGTGTTCCTTTTTTGTGATATGTATTGTTTTTGCCACTTGTCTGGTTTATATGTATTGTTTTTTGTATACCAGCCTTTTTCTTGCTTGAGATTATTTGTATGTCCAAACAAAACCTTTTGAAATGTCAAAATAAATAAATGTATAACTCTGATACTACTAGGCTGTTGTGAAGGGCTTCTCTAACTAATATATTGGATATCTTTCCAATTTTTTAACACTTTTCTTCCCCTGAGCCTTTTTGTTTAATATAATAAGCATTTGTCCCTGGTTCGGGGTTGGCGGACAGCCTTCGTTGTTGTTAATCATTTCAGTACAGCCGGTTGGCTGTGAGGGCTCTTTGCTCTGGATATTTGTCCTAAATTGACATGGCAAATATTAATGTTCCTACCTATTCGGAGGAATATATTTCTCGAATTAAAATTGGACCATCTTTGCTAAACTCCACGGCTGCTACTCCCATTTTAAATGAGGGGCAGGCATTGCTCGATGAGCTGGAGCAATGTCTCAAAAAACATGTTAGAACAAATCTTCATGCCCTGATGATGACCGAATATTTAAAGACGGATGTCATTCCTGTGGGGTTACAGGTCAGAAATGTGCCTGTGATCTTCACTTATGACCCGAAATTTCGGAACGGCTTCAGTCATATCGGTATTACGTGTTCCCGCCATTGGCTGGTACATGGTATCGATACTGCATTGGAGCACAGTAAAAAGGAGCTGGAAATTATAGCAGACCTTGAGAAAAGATTATCTGAAGGTAATGTGGTATCTGATGCTAAGGCAGCTCTTGACAAAGTAACTAAGACAATAGAAGAATTTGAAACTATAGAACGAAATAAAAAAACTAACCAAATCCAAAAAGACATTGCAAATTTTGACCAGATTCGTTTCCACCCATATTTACAGGATACATTTTTCTCCCAGCCAAGGCAGCAGTACTCCGACAACTATCCAACTTGGGGTCGCTTAAAATGAAATATGGGTGTGACTTTTTCTAACTCTTCAGCTAGCTCTGCTGAGGATTCTAATGCTAATACAAGTACACGATCAGGGCCTGCCAATAGCCCATATACTCCACCATATTTTTTAGATCATCGCGGAAGGGGGAGAGGCAGAGGGAAAACGCGCCCTCAACAAACCAATGGCCACCCTCCGGCTCAGCCACAACATTGGAACTTCCAAGCAGGCGAGAGACAAACACGCCGGAAGTTCTACCAATGGGGCCCCCCACAATGAATGATCACCAAGATACGAATAATGAATTGATCCCTATCTTTAATCTGTCTGAGCATCTTTTGTCCTCAGCTGAGATTTCGCTATTGACAAAAGGTCTCAGTTTTGTACCTACTGAAAAGACATGCCTCCTTGATATACAGTTGGAACTTCTACAATTCTTTAGAAAATTACGGCTTAAGGCCTTTTTTCTGAATAGAGAAACCTCTCTGATGGACAGTCAGTCAGGTCTGCGTCCTCCATCTGCCTTTAACCCTCCATCCAGCCAAATGCCGATTGAATTACTGGCTTTTGAATCGATGGTTCTAAAAGATGTATCCGCACTTAACAAGAACTTTGAATTTATCCCCTACAACATCTCCCTTGTTGAACGCCAAGCCTTGATCAAACTAAAACAAAATCAGGAAGTGATCATTAAGCCAGCGGACAAGGGGGGTGGGATTGTTGTACAATCGATGGCCAAATACAAAGCTGAGGTCAGTAGACAGCTAAGCAATACAAATCATTATCTCAAACTACGAACTAATCCTCTTGCTGAAATTCAGGGCATGATTATGAACATTACCACTATGGCTAAAATAGAAGGGTTTCTAAGTGATAAGGAGTTTGTTTTTCTTAACTCTAAGAATCCCCGGACACCTGTCCTTTATACTTTGCCAAAAGTGCACAAAGATCAGATAAATCCCCCAGGCCGTCCCATAGTCTCTGGCTATGGGTCGGTCCTGGAACCCCAATGTAAATACATAGATTTATTTATTAAAGATCTGGCGATGTCTACACACAGTTACGTCCGTGACAGTGGAGACATCATTTCACAATTGGAAACAATGAATTTTTGTCTAGAAACTCAGATGTTGGTGTGTTTGGAACTTGAGTCCTTATACACCAACATTCCTCAACTGGAAGGAATAGAGGTGATCAAAAAAGCATTGAACACTCGGATAGCTCCAGTACCTGTTCCTACTGACTTTATTGTTGAGTTATTACAAATTTCTTTGACGTATAACTTTTTTGAGTTTGACGGACAATATTATTTACAGATTTAGGGTACTTCAATGAGGGCTTCTTACGCCCCCAATTTTGCTATTTTATTTGTGGACGATTTTGAACAACGGTTATTGTTGACAAAGACGTTAATCCTTTTTTTGACAGCGTCTGCTATTGGCGGCGCTATATTGACGATATTTTCTTTATTTGGACTGGAACTACTGTGGAGTTGAATGTATTCTTGAATTGGCTAAATTCTTGTTCCTTAGACCTAAATTCACCTCTAATTCCAGTAAAACTCAAATTGACTTTCTGGATCTGACTATTTTTCCACACGATGGTGGGCTCTCCACAAAATTGTTTACTAAGGTAACCGCTCGCAACACACTTTTGGAATATACAAGTAATCATCCTAGAAGACTCCGGGATGGTTTGCCCTTCGGGCAATTCTTGCGGATTCGCAGGAATTGTCGGTTTAAAGATGACTATTTTCGCGAGGCAGAGATTTTATCAAAAAAACTCCAACTACGTGGTTATCCTCAAAAATTGATCAAACGATCAATGAAAAGAGCGTGGTTTAACCACCGAGAATTTCTTCTTACCCCTAGACCTAAAAGACAGATGAAACGTATTCCATGCGTTACGACATTTGGTACTCGTAGCAATCAAATCTCGACCATTATTAAAAGACATTGGCCACTTGTGGTTTCTACTGGAATCACCAAGGAATTGCCCTTATTCTCTTACAAAAGAGGAAAAAACCTTCGGGACCATTTAGTCCGGGCTGCCTTACCTCAAGCAGAGGCCGCCACTCTTACATCTCTATGGGGCCTGGACAAGGTTGTAGGCCATTATAAATGTGGAGGCTGTCTTATGTGTGACACAAGCATGAACACCAAACAGTTCATACATGGGAATATCTCCTATGATCTCCGTGATTTTTCCAATTGCAACACAACTAATGCTGTGTATGCGATCTGGTGCCCATGTGAGCTTATCTACATTGGGCAGACAACCCAAAAAATAAAGACCAGCTTGTCACAGCATAAAAGCAGGAAACAGTGTCTAACTGAAAACGCACCTTTGGTTGCGCATTATTCTGAAAAGAATCATGCCCCATCTGGGATGCGCTGGCAAATAATAGAGGTTATCCATGTCCCTGTGAGAGGTGGCAGTATTTCAAACATTCTGAATAGAAGTGAATGTCGGTGGATACTCCGATGTGACAGTGTGAATAAGGGATTGAACTCAATTGAGGAATGTCATTCTGTGGTGGTTAATTAATAACTGTTTTGACCAGATATGACTATATGTCCTTATGTACAGCATTTGTATGGGTAATCATCTTAATTTGTACTATATCCACTGTACACACTGTGTTTGCTTTTGCAATGGTTTTCTATATTTGGAGTTAAATACACGTTTAATGTAACTGCTTATTTTATGTTGGAATATTCATGGAATCTCTTTTGTAAATGTAATTTGTGCTAAATGCTTAATATTCTCACTGTCATTGTGTGCTTTCTCTATTTTTACAAATTCCCCTTGGTAAAAAATTCTTTATTTGTATGTGTACCTAGACCTCTTATGATGAAAACTGCTGTTTTTATTCTCTATCTACACATCTAGATATATACTCTGCCCGCCTCAAGTTGGCAATGAGGTCTGGTCCCCTCTTGATTGTTTTAAATACAATTATCTACTTAACAACTTGTATTGAATTGCTATTTTATTTTTGCACACTTTATAGCAAGTTTCTTCGTGCACATATATATGTGCCGGTATTCACTGGGACATCATAATTGCCGTCATGATGTATTTTTGCCCAGTCTAAGATGGCGCTGCCTTTTGGCAGGTTGCTTGTCCTTCTTCTAAAACCCTTAGACGGTATTTCTATCTCGCCGACCGTGCTTGCCGTATTTCCGGCTTCATACACGCGGAAACCATTTGGCATTTTTTTAACTGAATAGGCGGTAAGCTTTGTCTCTATGCCGTCCGTGTTTAGAATACGGCACATAAACACTGCATGATTTGTCACGATCGAGTTCTTTGGCACGTGTACACAGAAATTAGGGCAATTAAATATTTTTATGTATGCTTAAATACTCTAAATGCTTGTACTTGACACACACGTTTTACCAATGAGTTGTGTGTTTTGATGCGATACAGGTCGGGCGTTTTTATTGCACTTATTTTTCGTGATGCATGGGCGCTTTAGATATCGGTTGTATTGTTTGATAAACTAACGTGACTATAATGTTAGTGGCATAATATTAGTTAATGGTCACAATTGATGAACTATTGCCGCAGTTTGAAATATGTATTGCCTTGTCTATCCTGCACTCACGTTTCGCATTTTTTAATAGCCTACAGGCGATGAGTTTGGTGAAAAAATTCCTATATAACCACTCGGGCAAATAGGTGGCCAGCTGAATGATTTGACGACTTCTACAATATGCTATCAAGTAGCTATACTTTATTGTGAATTTACCCGCTTCTCTGCGGTAAGTGCAATAGTCTCTAGGCTACAGTGGTTTGTTTCTGGCCTACCTTTGTAGCTTATGTGACCTATGTTTCTTTTTGGTAATTTTTAGTTACTGAACAGTGATTCTGGAGGACCTGAATTTTAAATTGGTCTATCTCCCCCAATTTAAAGTTGAAGGTAATTTTGCCTTCTTGTTTTTTATGAACATTAGTATAAGGATTCCCCTTCACTTAGTGGTGTGAATTAAGGTCATAAACCTTTTCTAAAACCCTTTTCTTTCACGGGGTTCTGTCATTCACTCGGCCGCCCTTTTCTTCATGAGATGCCTACTTTGACATTACTGTAAAATTTATCATCAGGAATTATTGTTAAAATTGTATCTTCTATTGTACAGATCTCTTGCTCAAGAACAATTTTGAGTCCTGAAGATGACCGTTAAATAACGTATCGGTCGAAACGCCGTCGATGCTTCTCTGTGGCTTAATTTATTATAAGGACACAGTATTTATGTTTATGGTGTTCCTTTTTTGTGATATGTATTGTTGTTGCCACTTGTCTAGTTTATATGTATTGTTTTTTGTATACCAGCGTATTTCTTGCTTGAGATTATTTGTATGTCCAAACAAAACGTTTTGAAATGTCAAAATAAATAAATGTATAATTTTGATACTACTAGGTTGTGAGGGCTTCTCTAACTAATATATTGGATATCTTTCCAATTTTTTAACATTTTTCTTCCCCTGAGCCTTTTTGTTTGATATAATAAGCATTTGTCCCGGGTTCGGGGTTTGCGGACAGCCCCTGTGCTGGTTAATCAGCCCTTTTACAATTAGCACATCCACACAAAAAGTAGTTCCCTTCAGTACCAGGGAGTACAAGCATTGTTGGCTTATATGGGTCAGCCCCTTCATATTGCTTACTTTCCCTGTCATTCACATATTTAGCTACCACATGGCATTTTACAGATGTGTAGATTTGTAAAATGTAACCCCATGCTACATTTGTCCAGCGCGAGCAGACCCCAAGTCACTTCTACACAAATCTTGGATAGCATACAGAATGTACAACCTATAGATACCCCACCTTAAATGTCGGATGAGATGTGTTTGGGGGAAGAAGGGGGAAGCTGGTCCTCAGAATGACACTGTACTTCTAAACGCAGGTGTGGAAAGACTTCCTTTTCTTCAAATAACCCTCACACACACTAGTAGTGTCATGCTTCATCTTCGGGTTCACCCTGACTCCTGAACGTCAGGGTGAGATCCACCGTCTTTCAGGGAGCTCTCACAATAAGAAGAACACGAGGCTATGCTAGAGATTAGAATTCCTTCAACTTCTCCAAGGTATCCCTGTATTTGTCGAGTGTGAGGGTTAATTATAGAAAGGAAGTCTTTCCTTCCCGCATTTAGAAGTGCGGTTTCATTGTGAGGACTAGCTACCCCCTCTTCCCTCCCCTAAACTGATCACATCCAACATTTAAGGTGGGATACCTTATGTTTAATTTAACAAGGAGAATGTATAGTCCCAAGTCCCTTCCAATTGTGAAAGGGTCTCTCTACCCTCCATATCTGATAGGGATCCCATCTCAGTTATACATTTATAAAAATATCATACAGACTGACTTGCAGTCCATACATCCTTTGGTGACATGGAATGCAGCATCCTCACACAGTCTTCTCAGCCCTTACCTTTCAGCCAACACTGGCGCTCCAGGACCTGTGAGACCAGTGTGAGATGCCCCAAAGCATCACTGAGCCAATTAAAGGACCAGTTTCCAAGTGTGACAAGCAAAATAGGAGAAATTGGTGCTTATCATAAGACATTTCATGACGATCAATAAGCAAAAACTTGCTCACTGTGGTTTTTATTGCCAAACAAGTCACTTTGTTTAAGTGCATTGCAATTTGCCAATATAATTCAAGGAATTATTTTCTTTTTTATAAAAAATTGTGGTGTTTCTCGGACCAGGTAAAAATAATTCTTTATAATAGTTTATTTTGAACAAACGTAGAATAGCTTATTTTGAATGTAAACACTTAGGGCCTTATTACATGTTTGGCAGTCAGTGGACTGCCGTACTGGCAGTGGCGGTCTGACCGCAGTGAGCTCAGTGGTTCAAACACCGTATTACGAGTTGGGTGGGTTGAGTTTCTGAAGGAGATAAATGGCCTCAATATATGCTCTTGTTGGCAAATACAATTTCACACGGTGCTCCAATACCTGATTCATGGAAGAGAGCAGAGATCGTCCCGCTATATAAAAAGGGGGACAGATCTGCCCCTGCAAACTACAGTACATACCAAAAATATTATAAAACAAAGTAATTCTCAGGCCAGAATCATTGTAATTAAACAGGCCTTCGAGCAGACACATGCCATGGGTTTCCATCCATTTTCAGAGAGTCTAAGCCATTTAACCATCTTGCAGACTGCTACAGCTGGTTGAGACATGGGAATGATTGGTGGGCCATCAGGGTGTTTTACTGATAGTAGTTTTGTAGACCTTAAGAACAGAACAAGATGGCTAGTACTGGCAGTCTATGGCTATGTGTCCAAATCATTTCTTTGTGTACTGTAGTCTGTTTGGTGCCTGCATCAGGCTCCTGACTGCTCTTGCTATGTACACAGAAGTACAGTCATTCTGATGTTGGTATAGGAGGATTCTCCTAGCTCAGACCACAAGTACAAAGTTGTCAACTTTGCCCATGCAGTATTTGAATGCCATACAATTGTCAGTGCTTGTTTAACTAGTTATGGTCAGGCTACTTCTTACACTGGATTAATACTATTGATGTTGTAGATGCCAATGGAAGGCTGTCCTCAACAGCACACCACGTCATTAAACTCTATGACATACTACTCCACAACTCAAAATACCATTCCACTTAATTACACTGCAAAACACAGAATACCACTCTGCATACTTCCAATACACAAATCCACTCCACACCACTCAATTCCACTCCACGAAATTACACAACTAATACAATCCAACCCACATAATTCCACAACACACCACATACACTCCACAACACATAAGTAAAAAATATTGCCATTTACAATGCCAACAGCTACAACTCCAACAAACGTAAGACCTATTGCATTTCCAATCCTTGTTTGCTCTTACTATTGAGCTCTCTCTACTCTCTCTCTTGCTTATACTGTGGAACTTTTTCTTTCCCTCTCGCTGTTGATCTCTTTTTCTCTAATTATTGCTCTGGCCACTTTCACACCTCTCAATATTAATTTCTCTCTCTTCTGGCTTTCTTTTGGCTTCCCTTTTGCACTCCTTATAACTCAATCTCTCTTTTGTTCCATCCATTTTTCTACTCACTGTCTTCGTCACTCCCCCCTCCAGCTTTCTCTCGCTGCTACTCTTTTGCTCACTCGTCTGCTTACTCGCTCGCTGCTACTCTTTTGCTCACTCGTCTGCTTACTCGCTGTATCACTAAACATCTCTCCTACCCTCTCAGACTCCCACTCATTCAATCTTTACAATCTGTCACTCATGCTCTTCTGCTCTCAAACATCAGTTTCTCTCCCTCCATCATCTCTTTCCCTTTTCTTTATCTATAGTATCACGGGTCGTATTCCTTGGTTTACAGCAGAACAGCCCTACAATAACAGTCAATACAAAGGTGCTTCGAGGCACAAGCAGCCATTGGGTGAGGGGCAAAGGTGTGTGTGCGGGGCTATATACAGGAAGGATTTCACCCTTATCAATGCTGCAATGAGGTACTGCTCCAGTGCCACAGAAGCTTTCAAAAGAATGCAGATCACACGCTGGAAGTAATTAGGGGGATAAGTCTAATCGCAGATCCTGGTAGTATCATGCAGACATAATTGGGATGCTGCAGCAACTACCCTGCCTCGCGATCTGATTGACAGGCTGTGGGGTTCACCCGAGGATGCAAGACACAATGATGGATGTCGGTACACTCAGGGTGTCTTAAGAGCATTATGGGCTCCCGTGCAGACCAGTGCACTGACCCCTGCCTACACAACCACTCACAGGAATAATAATGTTTAATGGAAAATTGATGTTAAATTCTGGTCTGCATGGTGGCCCTGTGCCAGTGGGGTCCTATTGGCAACTGCCCAGGATATCCTAGTGGCAGAGTCTCATCTTAAACAGGTGTGTTTAAAGGTGATAAAAAGCCCAAAACTTCAGAATCTCTCCCTTTATTTCAGAGGAGTGCAGTCTTATGCTAGCCAAGGGTTCAGGACTTGGGGAGGCACATCTTGGGTACCAGGAACTCACTCTAGTAGAGACCTCAGGGTTCAGGCAGATCCGGTTGCATCTGGTCAGCTGGGCAGTTGCAGGGAGGCCTCTAAAGCGTGTTGTATCCCTATAGCTCAGGAGGACAGGCCAGTCAGCTAGGTCTTAGAGTCACTCTGGTGCTCCTGGGTTCAAGGAGCAGGTCCAGGCTTCCTTCCTCAGACAGCAGGGCCGTCCTTCCAGGGCAGCAGAGGACTCTGTTTTCTGAGTCTTCCATTGGTCCAGAAGTGATCTGATGAGTGGTACAAGAGGTCCCATATTTTATATCTGGTGCCAACAGGTGAAATGGGGGATTCTCTATTTTACATCTAGTTCTGTAAAGTCCCTCTTTTCCCCTGCCAAGGCTCCAAACGATCTGCAGTGACTAGGGTTTGTAGTAGTGGTGCGGGTTTTGAGACCCACTGCCTAATCTGTATCAGCTGTGTCAATGTTGTCATGTAATGGCATATGGCATTGTGTCTGTTCATACATCCGCGGTGGATGGGTGTCAGATTCATTCTAGTGCATTATTTGTGCACTTCCAGAGGCATATTAGCAAGAACCTCGTTAAAATAATTGCAATTTTAGCGTCAGGAAATTGAAGATGAAATTACGATAATGGGCTTGCTAATATGCGTTATAGAAATCCAATAGAAGCCCAAGTTAGATGTCCTGCACACCTAACCTGGGCTTCTATTGGAAATCAACTACGCATATTAGCGAGCTCATTATCTCCATTTTAGCGGTAGTTTCCTGTCGCTAAAACAGCGATAATTTTAATGAGGTTCTTGCTAATATGCCCCCTATTTCTCATCTGGGTGCTTTGCCCGTGGTCCGGGTTTTAATGGGGACATAAATGTATGGGGCTTTATTTCCCAGTCTCTTTGTAGTTGGAAAATGTCTGTCCCTGTCCTGCACTGCTTCTGTAGTTCGTGGGTACAACTGTCATAGTTTAGTAAATCTGATGCTTCCTGGACCATTGTCACCAATTTGTAAGAATTCCTCTTTACCTGGCTGAATGCACATGACTTCTCGGTCTGACCAACATAATTTCTAGGGTTTTCCCATATATACCTGTCACATGACTGCATGTCTTGTTTGACACCTTGGGCAAGTCCCTGTTTCTTAGTCAACAAAACATTGCATTCTGGGCCTGAGTATCTCTTTTATGATTGGTTCAGAATTCCCAATAAGCAAAGTGGTGTTGGCCAAAATCCATGCCAATAATTGATGCAAGGAGACATTGTGAGCTGAAATACAGTGCAGAATGCTGTAGTTGCATTTGGCATTATTAGTCAACATTTGAGTCGTTTTCTGTGAATATCATGTAATTATGAGAGAGCAAATTACACGAATTCTGCACATTCCAAGTTAGAATCAGTCCAAACGATTTAGACATCTGTGTTCTGCCTGATAAGTTATGTGCTATGCAAAAGATTGTGCAAGCAGAAAATCACAATGGTTCCCAAAATTAGGATCTATTTTGATTGGTTGGAAGGATGGCCAATCACATTTATCTGGTTTCAAAAATCTACTCGACATCCTTTCAGTCATTCGGTGTAGCCACTTCTAATTGAACAGCTTAGAACAGCTTCTCCGTGATCCTTGTAAACAGCGCACAGTTCGTGGACTACTACCAACTATCTGTTTACGTTGGGTTTTTTTAATTAACTTTTGCAAATGGGGTTCCCTTTTGCTTATGGCTGGTTAAAGGAACATTTCTCAGACCTAGTTATCAGAGGCTACTAACCTCATGCCCCATCTGTGTGTCCACCTGACATGCGTTGGGGGGTGGGAGGGAGGGTAGGGAGGGGGTGGTGAGACAGTATATTAACAGAAACAAGGTGATTACCATTTGTACATATGAAAGCTATCAGAGGCGAACTGCCTGGCTGCAAACATACATGCCTTTGGAGTTCATGATTGCACGCCTTGTCCCCTGAACACATGACCTAAAGGGCATTGCATATAGAAACATACTTATTTCTCCCAGGCAAGGATAAACACTGCAGGCTTTCCCTTCCCTGGGTTGTCTTCTCGCGTGTCCATTAATGGGTGATGGATACCCCCTGTTGTAGCCCTTTTCTTGACCTCCCCCAGAAAGTGGCTGAAAAGGACTACAGGTCTGACACTCCACTCCAAGACTGCTCCCGCTCTCTCTTTCATGCTCTGCTCCTTAATAAGGTGAAAAGGGGATCCCTAATTGCTGCCTAAAAAGGGTCAGAAATTCACTGATCCTTTTCATCAGTGTGCGAACTTTGAGACGCTTTTTTTTTTGCTAGTGGACCTTTCAAAGTCTGCTCTGCAGCACCTAATTAAACAGCTCTGAGGTTGGAGGTGGTGAAATGCCTGTAGGCAGGGTAGGGAGACCGAGATACAGGAGTGTCCCCCACCACCTCCCCTCTCCGCCCGGTAGACCTCTCTAGTCTAATAGCGGCAATCACTGCGATGCAAAAATCTCCATGTAGGGGTAAATTTACAAGCCCCGTGCGCCACTTTTGCGTCACTTCTGTGATGCAGCAGTGGCATAAAGCTAGCACCATGCCGTGACAAATTTACAACGTGACACATTTAGGGAGATGTGTCAAGTTGTACAGCCCTGCGCCACATGAAACCTGAATCAGGGTTAATGTGGGCGTTCTGGCGCAGGGTGGCCGTTCCGGGACAGGAAAGCCTCGGAAAAGTGCCTGAGTGAAATCTACAAGATTTCACTCAGTCTCTTTTCCGATGCCGCTGCGTCAAAACCTTGTGCCTGCTTGAACCAGGTGTAAGGCTTGATGCCCCATGTTGTGTATGGGTAGGCCACGAGCATTGCTGTAGTTGCATCGCGCCACCCTTCCAACACATCTGTTTATCCTTGCACCATGATGAGCCGCATTGTAAATGGGGCGCATCTGTGGTGGAGCAAAGGTAAACTGGCATGACGCATCTTATCTGGCACATCTCTGCTGATTTTCAGGATGCGCCAGTCATCGTAAATCTGCCCCGTAGTGTGTATTTGTACCGCATTGAAATGTCCGCACATCCATTTTCTCAAACTGCTGCCCCACCTTCGTTACAAAAAGCTTGTTGGGCTAAAAATGTACATCTGCATGGAATCTGCAAAACACTTATCGTTGAGCAACCCTGATGGACTGTTCAAGATCACATGTAGCCCCTTTGTGGGTTACTTGAAATATAAGGACAACATTTTATACCGTGTCGAGGCACTTGACTTGGAGCACAGTGTGGGCACCTTCCAGGGGATATTTCCAGGGATTACTGTGTGTCAGGGTAACAATAGCAAAGGGCTGATGCCTTTCTAGACTCTCTGGGCAATCAGTGGCGTCTCGCCGAGGGAGTGCTGCAGGGCGGCGGGGCGGGGGAGGGGCCTGGTGGGGGGTAGTTGAATCCGACATATGACGGACAGGATTAAGGAAAGTAATTACATAAATTAAAAATGTAACTTGCATGCGTTGCATCGCCGAGCTGGCGATGCAGCGCGCGCAAGGTAAATTGTTTTATTTATTTAATTACTTACCTTACTCCTGTCCGTCGTATGTCGGATTCTACTACCCCAACACCCTTTCCCTCCCCCGCCCCACCCAACTACCCTGCAGCACTCCCTCAGCGAGCCGCCACTGTGGGCAATTAAATGTGATTTATTCCTACTACATCCTCTGATTTGAGTGGCATAGAAGAATGCTTCTAGAAAATCTTATGTTCTTCATTGCACTTTGTTTAGAGGCATCTGTCTCATTTTGTGACTTCTCTGTCCATAGAACCTTCTGTGACTCTCAGTGGCCTGACCACTCATCTCTAGAATCTGGGGTATGTATTTAACTATTGTTTTTCTACAGTGCTGTTGCCCCATCCATTCATAACATGCTTTATTTATTTATTTGTGAAAAACGTCGGGTAGTAGGATCACAAACAGTATGGAAAGACATTAAAGAATCAATGAAAACACCTAAAGGTGGGAAAAATATAGAACAATAGTGTTTTCAAATGTCTGCAGAATCCCTCCTAGATCAACAGACAGCAGAGAACGGAAAGGATAGCATTCCACAGCTGGGAACCCAGTGCTTAATTTGCGCCGGTGGTTGATGGTGGGGGCCACCAGCACCTTTTTTTGAAGACCGGTATTTATTTTTACATATTAGCTATTTACCAAGAGCAAGAGAGGAAAAAATACACAAATTAGAAAGACAGAGGAGGAGAAAATAATCCATCACAAAGGGAGGAAGCAGGCACCCACATGAGTTAGAAATAGGGGCAGGCAGTGTCCGCTGGTGGATTAAGGAGGCATGAGGTGGATTTAAAAATATGCACCCTTGGTAGTCAGGGTGCTGATATTTAATTGCACCGGCCGCACGTTTCTGAACAGAGCTCTGTCTGTCGCAGTCTTTTGTTTATATATTAAGAACCAATCCTACACTATCAAAGATTGACCACCGCAACGAGTGTTCCACAAGCACGGATCTTCCTACAACAATTGCCCTTCTGATCAAAGAGCCTGATGAGTGGTTGAGCTACTAACCAAGTCTGACAATGATTGTTATTGTAGGTACATTTTGCAAAAGGCATTAATTGAAAAATGATAATTTGCTCCTGAAAGTTTAGTGTACGACAGGAAATTTGAAGCTACAAAAGGTTTTATATTGTTACAGTGATTGGGAAACAAATTTGAGATTTAAGAAAAAATAGTTTTCCATTTTTTTTTTAAACGTACAATTAACTGTATTTTTTGGGTCGTCCTGGTAGGGAGTACATTATTTATTTCTGAATAACAGGTTTAAGAATTGTCCGCCAGCCGCTAGTACAACTGTACCTTATTTACTGCTGCTAAAAAAAAATGAAAAAAATCTTTGAACAATTGTATTTTAATTATTGATTGGCGCAGGCACTTTCATTATTGCTGCTAACTGTTTCGTATAAAGCTGTACATGTGATCTGTCGGAAAAAATCGATGTTCTTAATCTATTGTGTTTGTAATGATTTCTATTAATCAACAAATAAAGTATTTACTAGAGTGGTTGAGGAGTGAGAATATCTGAAAATATTTGTTTTGCTATTTGATAGTAGATCTGATGGATCATCCACAAAACATTAAACTGAATTTGTCTCTCAAGAGCCCAGTGAAGAGCACGATGAACCACCAACACATGACCGTATCATTGGAATATAGAGGCCAACCATATTTTGGGATTTCATAAGTTTACAAAGACTGATTGTTTTGACCAAAAACCTCAGGTTTAGTAATATAGATGGAGCAAAACATGTGCTGCTACCTCTATAGTATTAAGGTAGGTAGTAAGATAGGGAGGATCTTACGTAGGAGCTTTGTCTGCAAGAAGCCAGCCCTTAGCACCCTCCGTATCGGTCGACAGTGGTGTTTAGCATTACTCTGCAGTAGATACTGTAGTGGTATCCAGAATACTGATTTCACCTTTTTAGGACTCGCCCCTCGTGATGCAGTGCGCAGCACTGCCGCAGAGGCGAGCCCTTTTGTCCAGGGTCTGAAAACCGACCCTGGAATTGCACACGCTTGTGCGTGTGCATTTCCTTTAGTGTTCCGCTACTGGGCTTTGCGTGTGTGTTTTTTAAACAGAGCACGCAATAGGCCAAAGGTGGGCGCATTGCTCCAGCCATGGCCTATTGGTGTCTGTTATGCCCACCAAAGTCCATATGTCTTCAACTACCGTGCCCAGACACGTGAAGAGATATGGCTTGCAGTGGAGCGCGCGCGTGCACCACTCACGGGCGTGTTTTTTGGTTTTTTACAAGAGCGATTGCTTTTGCGATCACTTTCAGTGCCGCTTGTTTTAGAGGGCATGTTGGTAGAATATCTCTGCTCTGAATTTTTCAATGTCGGAGTATGGCCATGACCATCTTGCCTGGGAATTCAATTCCTAACATTAAAAGTAACAGCCTGAAATGTTCATCAGCTTTTCTTTAACTGCTGTTAATATAGAGTTGATGACGTCAATCCTAGAATTCTCTTACCCTACATTTGTGTGTCTTCCCCTGCTTGCCATTCTTTCATCTTGTTAGACAAACTTAAAGCATTATTAAACAAACAACAACAGAAAAATAACATTAACTGAGCAATGTATATTTCCTTAACTGGAGCTTGCCTTTCATAGATCTGCCCAGTTTACTCCATGAATGGGCAGAGATCGTAGCTCGCGAGGCCGGTGCCAACCTCTAGGCCCATTTTATCTCATTGCTGAGCCTCTACGGAGGTCAGCGACCACCTGGCCTACACTGCAAGACTGTCATCAGGCCCTACGGTGCCGCCTGCTGTGTCTCACCCAGTGCACCTGAGTCTCCTTCACCTAGGCCTTCTCCAGCGTCTTTAACCTGATGCTGCCTTGGATGGGTTTCAACTCCACGCTTGAGCTCCATGCCACATGTCGTCTGGCATGGCCTGCGACTTCTTCCTCGCCATCTTACTGTCTGCTGCTTCCCCATATCTAGTCTGGGGACCACCGACGCTACCGTCTCGCCCTATCTCGTGCTGCTGACTCCTATTGCAATAATGCTCTGCTTTCGTTGCATTTTTCTGGACTCCAGTGATCTAAGGTTGAGACCTTTAGGGAGATGAGTTTACCATCTTTGCCAGTTCATGCATGCTTTATTTATGTTTAATTTTAAACAATTGTCTGTCGCACAGTGTTTTAAGCCTGTAAGGCAACCCCCAACCAACTAATGTTGTTGGTGATGGATAGCGCAAACCTATGACTCAGCTTCATGCAATCGGCATGTGAGAGTGTCTGAAAGCCAATCACTGTTGCAAGTGGCTGAACATAAACATTGAAGTTT
Organism: Lissotriton helveticus; assembly: GCF_964261635.1. NCBI lineage: Eukaryota > Metazoa > Chordata > Amphibia > Caudata > Salamandridae > Lissotriton > Lissotriton helveticus. Next base: position 410,009,655 of record NC_136062.1, read on the forward strand.
AATGGGGAGAGAGTTGAACCCTGAGGTGTGCCACCTAGCAGTTTTCTTACTTAGGATGTGAAGGGGTGAAGGTAGACCTCTTTGTTATGTCAGATAAGAAAGAACAGAACCAATGGAATGGTTAGGCGGATCCCTTAACTGTTCACCCAGGATTTATTTTATGTTTGACAACGTCAAAGGTGGCGGATAGGTCAATCAACACAACACAGACTAGGCTGGACTAGGGAGCCCATTGCAGTCTTGGCAAAAACGCCCAAGCCAGCTACGCTTCCATCGTCTCCTCACCCAACCTCTTTCTTTCCAGCTATCCGTTGTCTTTCTGTCCTTCTTTCCTCTCTCTCTGTTCTCCCTCTCCTAGTGTTTTTCCTCTCCCTTCCCACTAGCTCCCACTCTATCTTTTCCTTCTTGTGCTGCTGCAACTAGTCTGTGGAGAAGGAGAACGAGACAGAGGTGGCAGCAGCGGCCCTGAGGTTACTAAACTGGCCTCCAAGGAGTCCAGCTGAACGGGTAATGCCCAATAAAATAAAAAGTAGACCTGGGCATGAATTTCCGCTCCGCTTGCGAATTTTGCAGAGTTTTTCCTTCTCCGCACTCCACATTACATGGAGTTCCGAAAAAACTCCACTCCGTTTTAAGTTGGCGAGTGAGGATATCTTACCCCAGACTACCTTCTGGCAAGATTTCTCAATGCGGGCAATCACAGATGCTCGCTAACGCTTGCATTGAGAAACATTCGGTGCTCGCTTGAGGAATCTGCCGCTGAAGTAGAACATCTGTTCGAGCGGCAGAAAGTAGCAAGCCCTCTTTCTGTGCATGGTGCTCTTTGTGCCGGACAAACACCCGGCCCTAAAAACTAGTGCAAACGGCGGGACCTAACGCACTCTGCTGGTTGTGGAACTCCGTGTAGTGCAACAGAGTTTTATGGTCACTTCACGGAACTTTGCGAACTCCGCCCAGACCTAATAAAAAGTATGTCCAGATCTGAATGTAGAACAGAATGCAATATGATAATAAGACAAAAAGTACATTCATAAGTACATTTCAAAAATATGATATCTCTGATTCACCTTAAGTGGGGCGGAAAAGAACAGTTTTTAGTACTTTTGTGAAAGAGAGAACATCTGGTTGACACGTGGGTGTGCAATGAGAACAGGCAATGCTCCAGAGGTTTGTTGCAGCGCCTGCAGAGCTCAAGTCAGGGTACCACGCGGTGGAAGGCGTCCCCGCACTTATTTTACCGGGAGCTCGATAACTGGAGCAAATGCAACCACACATTCACTCTTTGGCCTCTCTGGGGAGAGATCGGAGCCCATTCAGAACGCTGCTCACGTGTTGGCTTCTCTGATGCAGTCGCATCCATGGGGTAAGCAAGGGAAGGCAATGAGTGATATACAAGTTACCTTTCGTGACATCACTTCCTGCTGTGACTTCAGCGTCCCCCCACTTCTTTTTTAAGGACTTGTGCCCTGAGCGCCTGTGAGTGGCACGTTGACTGAGGCGAGAAAGGCTGGTGTGGTTTGCTTGCACGGGGCTCACGAAATATTAAGGACGAACCGGCGCTTCGAGTGTAGTGAGTGCTAGTGAGTAGCAGCCCCCAAAATGACGTCACTTGGTAAACCGTGACACTAGTCTCTGTACCTTGGCTCATAGGGCCTCATTTATGAAAAGTGATGCATCGCTGCGTGAAAACAGCGATGCGTCACTTTTCACTGCGCCCTCCTTGCGACACAATGATGCGTCATATTTAATATATGACGCATCATGTTGCAAGGAGTTACAGATACATCAGTATTTCTGACGTATCTGTAAGCGCAAAAGTGACGCATTGCTGGAGTGTGTCACAAAAGTGACGCAACTCCAGCAATGCTTCCTTTGAGATGGGGCATTTGAGTCCTAGAAGTGGCGCAGTGAAATCTTATAGATTTCACTGCGTCACTAGAATGACCCTGTCTTGCGTCAAAACGCCCCCCTTGCATACATTATACCTGGCGCAGGTATAATGTGGCGCAGGGGTTTACAAAGTGACGCATCTACCTAGATGCGTCACTTTGTAAATATGGCGCAACAGGGCGCATTTTTACGCCACGGGTGCATCACAAAAAGTGACGCACCGGCGGCGTAAAAGTGACGTACAGCCTCATAAATGAGCCCCTCAGCACCTTGCTTGTCACGTGATAACAACGCACAGGTTTCACCTTCCAGCTCAGCACCGTGGCATCGATGGGCCAGTATCCCCAGCGCCTCCCAGGGTCTAGTTCAGTGGCTGAACCCACTCGCAGGGTTTTAGGGCACCAAGTCGGCTAATTAGGGCTTCCAGACTTCTGCCACTAATTTTCACTATTCCATCCGTATTTATCTATATTCCTGTTTTTCTCATTCTACTGGAATGTCTCCATGTATATTTTTGATGGGTATAAAATGAAGGTACAACATTTGCAGTTATACATTTATTTAAATGCAATAGTTCATGGCTGTTTGTAGGGGTTCACTGAACTGTGTCCATATAAAGCAGTACGCGCCCCGTAAAATGTTCGCATTGTCGTGCTATCATATGTGTAGATATATAAGTTTAATTGTAAAATCTCAGACCTTTTTATGCCTCAGCCCCTCCCCTCAATACGAGGAGCTCTTGGTGTGAAAGTGTCAAAAGAGGCCTCATTTTTGTTTTTTCTTACATTTTTTAAACTAGGCACACGCTCAAAACGGGTTGCTTTCCGTCTGAATGTTTTTGTACAGGTCATTAAAAACAGAAAACTGGAACCTTTTCTCTGCTTGGCTCTGTTTTCATCTGTGAAAGGCAGCAAGTTCCCTTGAAGCCCCCACGAGGGCGGACCCATCCTGGTAAAAAACAATCATTAAAATATGGCTGGGTGCCAAAGTCTTGTATCTTTGACTCATTAAAAAACAAAACAAAAAAAACCTGCAAAGCTCATTCAAGAGGGACTGGCTACTGCTGCGGAACCTGCCCCAGGGCTCACAAGTGCATGGGTCACCTCAGGACAACTGAGGTTAGTGTAGCTGTAGTGCTTAGAAGCCACTGTCCGCAAACCCCTCCCGCCCCTGCACGTAATTCACTAGCACTTCTGTTTCCTGATACGACACATTTCGCCTGTAGAAAAACTCCGTAAGCATGCCTCCCTGTATCTCAGCCAGCTAGCTATCCAGCCAGCTAGCCCATCGCTGGTGACACTGCTCTAGCTTGCCACTTTATCCATCTCCACACCCAGGGCTCGAGTCGGGATGCCACACGGGTGGACGGCGTCCCCCCACTAATTTTACCGGGAGCTCGATAACTGGAGCAAATGGAGCCACACATTCACTCTTTGGCCTCTCTGGGGAAGATCGGAGCCCAATCAGAACTCTGCTCACGTGCTGGCTTCTCTGATGCAATCGCATGTAAGGGGTGAGCGAGGGGAGGCAATGAGTCTGATGGTGCAAGCCACCTTTCCTGACGTCACTTCCTGTTGTGACGTCAGCGTCCCCCACTTCTTTTTTTAAGACTTGAGTCCTGCCTACACCCCTAACCCACCTGGCCCCGCCAGCCCCTTCAAAACAACTGAAATTTTCTAAATCGAACCAGCGTACTCATGATGACAGCGTATCAGAGATGACAAGCATCTAAATCACTGCAGCTACATCACAGCCATGGCCAAGAGCGCACAACACCAACTCAGACAGCTGTGAGGCGTCGGACAACTGAACCAGGAACAAGACCTCAAACCAGTGGTGCCGTCTCTCGTCCTCTCCAGACTAGACTACGGGATAGCCCTTCACTCACGCAACCCCAAGGTTCATCTAGGCGCACTGAGAGCAACACTACATGCAGCAGCGTGCTGTGTTAGGTCTCAAGACATGTGGCCACATTTCCTCGGCCCTGCTAACGCTCCAATAGCTTCCCATTGAAGCTCGGGACCAATTCAAAACCGCCTGCGTTACTCACAGAGCGCTGCACCCCTCTTCACCCTCCTGACACTCCTGAAAATCTCTGGAGCAAATAGGGGCTCCAGAAATAATGCCCAGTCCCTGCTACTGGTAACCCCACCTTCTATCAAGAACTGTCCATGAGCCTTTTCTGGTAGCGCCACAAGAATCATGAACTCCTCACACCTCTACCCCTCCTTCGCCTAACCTACATAGTCACCTTCAAAAAGGACCGCAAGCTCCCCATATTTGACAGACACCTGAGTTAATCATCCTCAGCGATACCTAAGCACTTTATCCAGGAGACAAACTACCTTCTTGCTGTGTCTCCACCATCTTAATCAATGCTTTAAACAGACCTTTAAGTGGGATGAAAAATCTAGGGGGGGTGGTCTCTCAAAGGGGCGTGGCCAATGTAATTAAGGGCATGGCTTTAAAACACTTACGCTAAAAATCTGTGTTTAGCACAGTGTGCCGCCCGACTTGTATTTTGCGGTTTCTAGCATTGCATCTAGATATACGATACAACCAGTGGCTGCTCGAGGCTCATGGCGGTCCTGGGCAGGGAGCGTAGGTAGGGGGCCCCGGAAGAGGAGGAACGCAGGCGCGGAGGCCAGTGAAGAGGGGGGGACCAGGGTCAGGGTGTTTGGAAGTGGAACAGAGCCGGAGGCCGCCAAATCCCTGTCAGGGGCCGCCACTCAAATATGTATGCATCCTCAGAGGATTAATATATTAAGGATATAATATTGGCGTGGTGGCCCCTGGGGGTTGGCGTCCCCGTGCAGGTGCACAGCTTGCACATGCCTAAGGCCGCCCCTGATACAACAAGTTACATCACACCTACAATAAGTCAGGACTATTGACTGTGTCAATGGTTGTTAATTGCATTAGATAAATAAGCAGCACTAGTGAGAAGTGAGCAGTGTGAGCACGCGCACATCTATGTGCCTGCTGTCACTGCAGTCCAGAAACAAAACAGACCACCTGGTCCAGGGCACAAAACAGAGCCGGATAGAGACCCGTTTCGAGGCCCCTTAAAAAAGCTGCCGGTGCTCAGACCCGGTGAGACCCGGCTCACTAAAAGCCCTGGCTTGACCATTTACGTCCCTCTCCAATAGCTGCTTTTGTCCTGGTCACAACTACCGATGCAATATGTCGGAACGTAATTATTGAAACTGTAACCAGCTGTACCCTTGTATAAGGCTAGTGTTGTTAACCGCTATGATGCTTTCGGGCCATGTTTGCGCTATATAAAATTGTAAAAACAAAAAATCTTTTCTCTCACACAACCTTGGTAAATCCAAGATAGATATGACCAACCATTCCTCTAGCCAATCAGAAGTGTGCACAGACCCTTTGGCCCGTCTCACAGGCCATGGAGCACACCATCTGCCACGCGCGGCTTCCTCTCTGTTTCTGCACTTTAGGAAAGATGTGAGACACCCTTCTTTATGGACACCTCATCATATAGCGCTAAAGTTCGAGCAACTGCGGTCCACCTAGAAGCAGGAATGGAAAAATTGGTCAGTGACAGCTATTTAGATGAGAGATAAATCACAATCTGTCTATGGTGTGTTGGAAAAGTAACCAACACTGATTATTAATATCATATAACAAGATCATTTTTCTTAAAGGCATACAATTAATGTGAGAAACAATATGTTGGAGAGCCACCTACGTACCTGGGGCCTCCGTCAGTTTTGCGCTTCCGATGCGTCACTTTTTGTGACGCATCGGCGGCATAAAACATGCCTCCTGATGCGCTCAATTTACAAAGTGACGCATCTAAGCAGATGCGTCACTTTGTAAACCCCTGCGCTACATTATACCTGCGTCAGGAATAATGTATGCAAAGGGGGCGTTCCCCCGCAAAAAGCCTCGTAATAGTGACGCAGTGAAATCTATGAGATTTCACTGCGTCACTTTTAGGATGCTGGTGCGTCAAAATCTTGCTCCTGCCTCACAGCAGGCGTAAGACTGACGCAAGCCCTTTCACATGGGGCTCTTCCCCATGTGAAAGGACGCATTGCTGGAGTTGCGTCACTTTAGTGACACATTCCAGCAATGCGTGACTTTTGCGCTTACAGATACGTCATAAATACTGACGTATCTGTAACTCCTTGCGACATGATGCTTCATACTCTAAATATGAGGCATCAATCATGTCGCAAGGAGTGCGCACTGAGAAGTGACGCATCGCTTCTTTCACGCAGCGATGCGTCATTTCTCATAAATGAGGCCCCATGAGAGCACTGTACAGCAAGCAGTTAAAGTAAAAAAGAGCGAGAAGAGCGCCATAAAATGTTCAATTGCACTACCATCCCAAACCCTTCCCCCTTCCATGAAATTTTAAGTATATGGAATAAATATACTACAATTGAACATTTTTTGGCGCTCTTCTCACTATTTTTTGCATTAACTGCATATGGTGGAAGAGGAGTGGCGCAGCAGCCAGGGCGACTGTCGTTAGGTGCTGGGGATCACGGTTTGATCCCTGGCGACACCATGTGACTCTGGGTAATATCTTGCTAAATCTACCCGACGGCCCCCAGCGCTGCGAAACCTACGGGTAGCTGTGCATTTTACAAATGCAGGAATATTATTACAACACACCATAGACAGATTGTGATTTTGCTCTCATCTAAAAAGCTGTTACGGACCGATTTTTTAATTCCCCCATTGTTCCCAGGTATGGTGACGATCATTGGGTTTCCCCATTATTCTGTAATGTCCACCTAGAAGCAGCCATTCAACCAGCTTCCTAGCACTCGGAATCTTGAATTGCGTCAGCTCTCGGCTAGGTGTGTGCACTCATGCATGTATAGGAAGACGCCCTCTCATTGGGAGAGAGGGCGAGGGGTGGGAGAAAAGTAGACCAAAAGTTGTTTGTGTGTGTAAAAGGCCGCTTTATTAAGACACAGGTGCACATTACAAACACAAACCTTGGCAACGCCTTACAAAACTAAACCTCACTAAATAATTAAATAACTACAAATTCAGCCCCCCGGACCCTCCCCCACCCCTAAAACATTTGAGCCCTCCCGCTCCCAACAATACATCAATAAAAATATAACAGCATTATAACATTACGTCATCAATAAAATTACATCATCAATAAAACATTTCGTCATTAAACAAACATACGTCATCGTTAAAACTTTATTCGTCCACCCACAATTACAATAACAACGGTCAGGTCCTCCATAACCATAAACCCTGCCTGACCCTGCACTCCTGCAGATACCCCCCCCTCACAAAACTGAACGGTCAAACCATGACCAACATACCCCAGCACTTGTCAAAGAAATACTTGAACTAATACTCAACCAGCAATCTGCCTAAAAACCGTAATGATACCCAAAAACACCGCACAGCACCTGTGTCTAGCGACGGATACAAATACAAGAGAAACAACCCCTGCACACCGGTAGCCCACAAAACAGCCTTTTACTTAAAAAAGAAAATAGGGGCAAAAAACGCCCAAAAAATGGGGAAAAAACTGGGCAGCGAGGGGAAAAGCGGAGCATTTAAAGCGAAAAATTGAGGGAGGGAGGGTGGGACAAAAAGCTATGAGCCCACCTAGCCACCAGGTCACCAAACCTAAAATGGTGGCTGGTAGGCAGTGGGCGGGGGGTTTATAATTGGGCTATGCTGGTCCTACTGGACCAGCCCAATTCTGGAAACTTCTGTCCCTCTTAAAGGGACACCCCTCGCTGCTCTCCCAAACCGCCCGGGGGAGAAGACCTCCCGGCGGTCGGCTCCCTCCCCCAAGCCCCCCTTGGGAGAGAGGGCGAGGGGTGGGAGAAAAGTAGACCAAAAGTTGTTTGTGTGTGTAAAAGGCCGCTTTATTAAGACACAGGTGCACATTACAAACACAAACCTTGGCAACGCCTTACAAAACTAAACCTCACTAAATAATTAAATAACTACAAATTCAGCCCCCCGGACCCTCCCCCACCCCTAAAACATTTGAGCCCTCCCGCTCCCAACAATACATCAATAAAAATATAACAGCATTATAACATTACGTCATCAATAAAATTACATCATCAATAAAACATTTCGTCATTAAACAAACATACGTCATCGTTAAAACTTTATTCGTCCACCCACAATTACAATAACAACGGTCAGGTCCTCCATAACCATAAACCCTGCCTGACCCTGCACTCCTGCAGATACCCCCCCCTCACAAAACTGAACGGTCAAACCATGACCAACATACCCCAGCACTTGTCAAAGAAATACTTGAACTAATACTCAACCAGCAATCTGCCTAAAAACCGTAATGATACCCAAAAACACCGCCACCCAGAAAGGTAGGCGGGGGAAGCAACGCCTCCCTTTCTGCCCCCCAACCGCAAAGCGAAAGACAACCAGAAAATCAACGCTGCATGGCCAAAGCCCGGGCTAAAACCTCACGAATCTCCAACAAGTAAAGTTCCATGCCCACCCGGGACAGATGAACTCCATCATCCCTAAAGAACTCAACAGCCTCAAACTTAATGTCCCTGTGTGAAATCCTACTGAAACCAAGGCTCCTACAGCAACGAGACACCTCCGAATTCACTTTCTTCCTGGCCCGATCGACAGCCCTGGGATTCACCGCTCCCCTCCATATCCTGCGAGGAATCAACTCTGTCCAAAAAACGTGACACCCAGCCCATCGTTCCTTAATGAGGCCTAAATCTCGTTTCATAGCTCGCAGCAAGACTACACCTTTCGTTGCACATAGGTCATTTTCTCCCAAATGAATAACTAAAATATCCGGGCAGACACCGCCCACCATGTTGTTGTTCAAACAAGGGATCAACTCTCTCCAGAGCATCCCACCTTTACCCTTCCAAAGAACGTTAAACATTCGATCATTGAAACCAAGTAGATCTCCAAAGTAACTCCTCGCCGCCTGGACTCTGGCCCACTTGACAAATGAATGCCCCACTATCCAGACCGTTACCACCGAGGAGCGAGGTCCAGCAACGGATCCTGAAAAAGAAAAAAGAGTTAAAATCCTGTGAAGGAGGATGACGCATGCGCCTCCTCCGCCGAGCTCCTCACGTAACGCTGGAAACAGTTAGAAGACCAGCGCCCCAATCGCTTAATATCCCTTTCAGACCAATTCCTGTGAAAAGCTTCAGTGGCAGCACCTATTCTGAAAGAGTGAGTCCCATAAATATTGCCATCGAGACCTATGTGCTGTAGCGCTTTGCGCAACACCATACGTAATTGATAAGGTGTTACAGGGGTGCCAGTGATATGTTGGAAAACCAGGACTTCATCGCCACCCCCACACAAGGAACGCCAGCGCCGCGCAAGCAGTAGAGGGCAAGTAAGCTTCGGAGCACATGCCTGTAACCATACACCTTTCCCCTTCCCCGTCTGATCCGTTTTAGAACTAGCCAACCATACATGAACTCCCTCATCATAACAGAAAACGTCCTTCCAAAACAATCCACACTTATACTTTGAACCCAACAACTCAGATACCCTGAAAGCACCAAAAAACATGAAAGCCATCAACATAGAGAAAAGACATGCCTCAAAATCATCTGAACAAACTAAAGGCAAAACCGTAATTAACCTGGCCAGAACTTGCCAAGATATAGGGGCTCTGGATCTACCAATGTGCCCTTGCTCCCTGGCCCATCCCTCAAGCATCCTTCTACCAATTTCCCCCGCAGATGGAGGATAGCCCCACCACAACTTCCCCATGAAAGCAATCCCCGCCAGTTTCCCAGCAATGGTTACTTTGGTCAAACCCTTATCCATGAGGTCCAGTATAAAGTTGACCACATCATCCGACCGACTCGACAGATCCTCCCTTCTGACAGCACCAGATTCCAGAAATTCCTTCCACGCAAGGGAATACGCAGAACGCGTGGACACAGACAGAGAACCTACCACCAATTGAACGACCCGACCTCGCCGACGTGCCACAGATGACTCGGCATCGGAGTCGGGGATCTGTCCGCATCCTTCGCCAGACCACGGAATCTCTCCCACTGTGAACGAGACAGAGCATCCGCAATGTCATTGTCCACACCAGGAATGTGCAACGCACGAAAATGAATATCGTGTTTCAAACAACCAAGAACAAAAACTCTCATAAGTTTCAACACCTGTCCGTCCCTGGCCGATTGGCGATTCACTATCTCCACCACCGCCATGTTATCCACACGAAACAGCACTTTCTTGTGCGCCAATTCCTCCCCCCACAGTGTCAAGGCGACCAATAAGGGGAACAGTTCCAGAAAAGTGATGCTGCGACCTCCATTCAACCATTCATCAGGCCAACGTTCTGCACACCATTTGCCATTCCAAAAGAGCCCAAAACCATCACTGCCAGCAGCATCCGAAAACATTTGTACATCCCACTGAAAGTCAACCTCTCTGACCAAGGGGACACCATTGAAGGAGTTCAGAAAAAACTTCCACATTCTCAAATCCTCCTTGACACCAGCAGACAGACGAACACGATGGTGGGGCAAATGATGACCTGCCAAAGCCCTGCCCAGTCTCCTACAAAAGGTCCTGCCCGCTCTCACCACTCTGCAGGCAAAATTCAAATGACCCAAAAGCACTTGAATCTCTTTCACCAACACTTTTCTCTTTGACAACATCACGTCCAGTAGTTCAATCATGTTGACCCTTTTGTCTTCCGGCAGTCGAGCAGACATACTCACAGAGTCTATTTCAATACCCAAAAAGGATAGGACAGTGGCAGGGCCCATTGTTTTCTCGGGCGCCAAAGGAACCCCCAAATCATCCATGAGCCCTTGGAATGTGTCCAGAGCCTTCTGGCACTCCGTGGAGCCCGGGGATCCAACAAAGAAAAAATCATCGAGATAGTGTGTTACCAGGGTATGACCTGACTGATGGGAAAAATACCATTGCAGAAAAGTACTAAAACACTCAAACAAGGCACATGATATAGAGCAGCCCATCGGCAGAGCCTTGTCCACGTACCACTTACCATTGAACTGAATACCTAAAAGGCTCCAATCGTCCGGGTGGACAGGCAATAGCCGAAAAGCAGACTTGATGTCACACTTAGCCATCTCAGCGGCTGCGCCCGCTGTCACAACAAGTGACATGGCCACGTCAACCGAAGAGTAAGAGACAGACACTGCCTCTGGGTCAATGAAATCATTAACAGACGACCCTTCAGGCCATGACAAATGTTGGATCAGGCGAAACTGTCCCGGTTCTTTCTTCGGGACAACTCCCACCGGTGAAACAATCAAGTTATGGATCGGCCAATCGTGAAACGGGCCAGCCATCCTCCCTTCATGTACCTCCTTATTAAGCTTATCTTGTACCACTGTGGCATGTTCAGAAGCTGATTTTAAATTGGCAGACCATCTCCGGTCCCTAGCACCTAAGTAACCGAGTCGGAACCCAAACTGAAAACCTTCCAACAGTGTAACTTTTGCTGACTGATCTTCAAAACCATGGAGGGCAATGCGCAGCCTTTCTAACTTAACTGGCGTACGAGCCCTTGGACCCAGCACCCTTAGCACCTCTGTATCCCCGTCCTCCTGAAAACTGTGAAGCCGTATTTGATGTTCCTGAAACTGTTTGCTTTCCCTGTGTACCGTCCGATGGCTGATTGTTCCAACACTTGGACAACGGGTGTTTCTTACCACAGCCTGAGCATTCATGTTTAAATTTACAATACTCCCTGGTACAGGAGCCCCTATTAAATTCCCAACAGAAACCAGACCCTGAGTACAAGGTTGCAGTGGCCCCCACCCCTCCCCGGGTGGGCTTCCCCTGAAAGGGCCGATAAACTAACGGCAAACCACTTGCCGTGAAAATGGTTTTCCCCCCTGACGCTGACCCCATTGTGTGTTGCCACAAGTCATTATCTATCTCCCCCCACTTAGCTTCCGGGTCCCAAGCCATCCTGGCCCGAAATTCCTCATCATATTGAGACCAAGCAAAACCACCCCCGGTGATCTGGGCCTTGCGAATGACGTCCATGTATTTAAAAAGGGACACGCTGCGCTCAGGGAACTTTTCGCAATATACACTGGCATAAATTAAAAACGCAGCTGTCCAGTTTTCAATAGTTAAAGGCACTCTTGGGCGTTTTGCCAGCTCAAACTCCTCCTCTTTAGACCCCTCTTTGGACCTGACCTCTCTGTGGAGTAGCTTCAGTAGTTCCACATACTCACCATTCCAAATCCGTTCCTTGGTGCTTAACATGAGATGAGCACCTAATGGTTTCGTAACCCCCATGTAAGGCAGTTTTTTGATTTTAAGTTCTTTACTGGCCACAGGCTCTTTAACCTTGCTGGAAGCACCAGCCATAACATGACCTACCACTGTGTTCTGAATGTCTACCACATCATCTGTACCAACTGCTGTGTCTTTTACATATCGACCTTTGACCAAACGGCCATCACTACTAATCACTTCAGTTTCACCACCAGTACCCACAGACACCATCTTAGGTTTGGCCTGTGTGGCTGATTGCTCACCTGGCAAAAGAGAGACCACTCTCGACGGCTCCGCCCGTGTCTCCGAGGTCAATGCATCCGGTCGGCGAGGCGCCCTACTCGATGGGCCGTGCTCTCTTCTCCCTTGCACTTGACTTTGGACCACTGGAGCCTGTAACACACTAGAAGAAACATGAGAGGGCACCCCCCTTTCCTGATCCCGCACTTCACCTTCTTCGGGACTCTCTTCGTCGTAGTCCAACACTACTGAATCGGCACTAGTGTGCAACAAATCCTCACGGGTCTTACCCAACCCGGTATCAACCACTGTACATTTAAATGATTTTGAAACTCCAGGAAGGGGAGCAGGCTGTACACGCCCGTACCTCCCTGCGCGTTGACTCTGTAGCTCCTTAGCCGCCGGCAAGGCCTGCCACCTATACCTGCTACTCGTTGGGGCCAGCGGGGTCACGCCAGACCCTCGTGTGCTGGCCGCGGCGGGATCCCTCGTTGGAACAGAGAGGGCCGCGCTAGGCACTCTCCTCACTTCCCCTTGGCGTGATGGGACTGGACCGCGCCCTGCCAAGTCCGGACCTCCACACCTATTCCTATCCTGAAAAGAAAAAGTTTGGACTGGTGTGCTAGGGTCCCTAAAGGCAACACTCGAAACAGACCTTGACCTCCGCAAATTAGCATCAACAAGCGACCCCTGACACCTCTCCAAAGAACGTCCCCTAATGCAACCCTTCAATGGCACTCCCCTAACCGGAGAGTCGCCTATCATCTCCTCCTCATCACTGACATCCAAGTTAGCGCCCGCCGCCACAGAAGAAGAGGTCTGCAAAGGTACCCCCGCACCCCTCGCATGGCCCCCAATATCCCTGTGAAAACCACGCTGCGCCAAACCTGCTGTACCAAAATGCTCCCATCCAGGAGAACCGAACATAAGATAATGACCTCCAGCATCCCCATGTACATACTCTCCACTCACCTGCCTGGAAAACCCCTCACTCTCCAACAACGTACTTGAGAAACCCCCAGCCCCTGTAAACCGCACACCAGGGTGAGCCAACCCCACAAAATCATCCCCTACAGCCCCACCCAATCCCCCTAAACCTGTGCCCTGCACAGGTGCAGACCCCCGACTCTCCCCATAAAAGGCTCCCTGACCCCCCTGTGACAATCTCCTGTCATCCCTCCGCAAATGAACACTCCCCTCCTGAAAACCAGGAAACACAACAGCCCCTGACCTTACCGTGTCCTTGCCCAAAACCTCACCATACATGGAACTACTTTCGCCCATCTGGGCCCACTCACCCTCTCCTCTGGATCCCCCTCCAACAGACATAGCAGAACCTACATAAGAACCAGGGGTAGAGAACAATAACGGGCTGCCCACATTACTGTCCCCATCCCCACGGACAGTACCAACATCCTGTGCAGAAACAACATGGCTAACATGAGGCTCCATAGCAGCCTGCCTGACCAATCCACCTGTAACAAGCTGGCCAGAAGCCCTACCATCAGGCACAGCCATTCCTGGGACAGTAAGGAGTGAAGGGGTTAACAACATACCAGCGCGTGGGTCAACCATCATCTGTGTCTCATTTACAAAATGCTGTGCAATATCCAATTCCGGCATATCGTGTTGCTGCTCTGCCCCCTGCCAATCAATCAAGTGAAGAGAGCCCCTGCGCGCACCACGCGCAGACCTGACGAGCGCAGGCTCCACACGGCGCTCCCCCATGGGGTCAGAAGCGGAGCGCTTCTTACTCCCTCTCCGTCCCCCCCTCCCCCGCTTGGCCGGGACCGTCGGAGCGGGAGCGGGCGCTTCTGCCATTAAACCTTTCCCTGCCCGCCCCGCCGAATCAATCACTTGCGCTCCATACGCCTGACCCGGCTGCATAAAAGCCGACTGCCCTGCCGCCGGAGCGCCTCCCGCCCCACCCCGGGACTCCGAGACTGAAAAAGGGGCCTGTCCCGCGCCAGCACCCACGACTACGGGAGCGCCCAAGATTACCGGCGCTCCCCCCTCCCCCGCCGCCACACGCGCCTGTGAAGAAGGGGCCGGCTTCCTCGAACGGGACCGGCCCCTTTCACTTACCTGAACCGAACGCCTCTTTTTCGGCGAAGAACAAGCCATAACTGCGGCGGACACGCCGGCGGAGGCCTGGCGCTGGGGGCGCGCCGGCCCCCCTCCCACCAACAAGTCCATGCGACCTGCTTCCGACAGCAGTCGCATGGCCTCCAACACTCGGTAATCCTCCATCACGTCAATAAAAGCGCCACAGCAAACCAGACAAGAGTGAACAAAGTACCTAAATACCTCACACTACTCACTACAGAATGCTGAAAGAACAAAAAGCTATGAGCCCACCTAGCCACCAGGTCACCAAACCTAAAATGGTGGCTGGTAGGCAGTGGGCGGGGGGTTTATAATTGGGCTATGCTGGTCCTACTGGACCAGCCCAATTCTGGAAACTTCTGTCCCTCTTAAAGGGACACCCCTCGCTGCTCTCCCAAACCGCCCGGGGGAGGAGACCTCCCGGCGGTCGGCTCCCTCCCCCAAGCCCCCCATGTCCCAGAGCTCATCTTCCGCTGTCCCCGTGCCACCCACCCTCTGGCACGTGCCAGGGTGCTGCAGAGCGCACAGTTGAACGTGCGTGATGCCGTGTGAAGCCGGGCCCGGGGCCTCTCTCTGAAGAGACCCCGCATGCTTAGCTGCTCTCTAGTTCGGAGGAGCCGCTGCAGGCTTCATTTTCGCCTATAAATATTTATAATTCTGCACACCAAGTCAGGCTCGAGCGGCCCAGGGACGCCTCAAACCCAGGGCAGCTGCGTCTCCGCTAGCAAAGGACGGCCAGGAAATCCACAGGGTGAAGAACACAACTCTACGCCCATCTGTGGTCGGTGACCTCGGCAGGCGTCCTTGGCAGTGCCCGCCGCAGGCCGCCAGCAAAAGGTGCCTTTCTCAAAAACTTGCTTCTAGCAAACTTTGCAAGCTGTGCCAGCCGACAGCAGAGTGGCGCGAGGCTGCACTGCTTAGTGGCACGGGACCCTGGCCCTTTCTGGAGATGCAGCTCTCCTCTGCAGGTGCCCACAGATTCCGGGGGCCAGACTTCCATGCGCTACGGAAGGGGCTGGTGCCAGGAGCAATGGCATCTCAGTCGACGTGACCTGCTTGCCCATCAGTTGGACTAGAGCCCTGAGGCGCAATCTGACTGGCACCCGCTGCCTTTTAGGACTGAAGGGGCTGGGGCCACTACTATCAGCTCGTGGGGCAAGGTGCACTATTTATTTTGGCCCTACTTAACTTTGATTCACAACATAGAAGCAGTAACTAATAAACATTGAGCAATAAATGTACCACGACATAACTATGACGCGAGGGCACAGGGTGCCAAAGAAAACAAACACACTGACAGAGAGAAAGAGAAATTGTTAACATGGAAAAGACAAAATGAGAGGCAAATAGCACAGGAGGGTGTGTAGGGAGGAAAGAAAGAAGAATACAAAGAAAGGAAGCAGGGTCGGAAGTGGAAAGAAAAGTCGGAAAGAATAGTAAGAAGAAACTAAAGATAAAAGAGGGAAGCAAAAAAGGAAAGCAGAAAACAGAATGAAATAATACAACGAATGACTGAGAGATGAAACAAAGAGCGGCAGATGGAAAGAGGAAAAGTGAGAAAAATGAATGAAGTGAAGACAATTGAAAAGAAAGAAACTTGAAAAGAATGGGGGAAGAAAGCGCAGGAGGGTGATGACAAGGAAAGGGAGAACAAATAAAAGACTAGAAAGGAGGAAAGAAAGATGGAAAATAGGAAATAAAAAGAAGGAAGTAAATAAAAAGAGACTAATTATACACTGGGAGATGTGCTGGACATAATACGAGCTCTGATTGGGGCATAGTGACTCTCGCGTCTGGTGAGCCTCAAAGGATTAATGATTTGCTACCCTGTGTACAGGCAGTTTGCGCCCCACGCCGCTCAGCTTGCACCACCTATCTGTGCTGCGCTTTTCACTGCTGCTGTCACGAGTGTAAGCCTTCTGGGGTTGCTCTCATTGCCCTGCTGCCAGTGTCAGCTTCATTCGTTTAGTGCTTATTTCCCTCCATGTTGCACCGCTATTTTCTCTCGTTTTGCTTGCTATCACCGTTGTGTACTGATATTTTATCTCATTTTCTAGCATTTTCCCCCTTGTTGCACCGTCAATCTCACTCGTTTTGCCTGTTACACCCTTGTTGTACTGTTTTACACTTGTATGCTTCTACCCTCTGCTGCACTGTAATCTCTCCTGCTCCCCGCTCCCGCCAATCTCCGTTTCCCGCTGCTTCGTCCCCTGCGGCCCGCCCCCCTCGCTCACCCATTTGTCAGCCCACCCGCCTCCCAGCCATTCCTCCCTCCCACTCCCCCTCTTAATGGCGGCTGCTGCGCGGCTGAAGGCGTGTCTAAGGCAAGCCTGTTTGCGCCCGTCCGCGCCTCGACCGCCGCCAGAGCCAGAGGCCATGGCCTACGCGAACTCGATAACGCCCGTCTCCGTTACGACACCAGCATCCTCCTCGCACTCAACACCGGACAACCGTACGCCTTCTTTCCAGGCCACCCGAAGCACACCAAAGGACCCTTCTCATGTCGGAACTGAAGCTTCACCAGACTCCAAGCCGCCAACCCGCCCACCATGACAGGACACTATCACCTCAGATCTATAGTACTGAACACCCTTTCAGCACGCAAACACGCCGTCGAACTCTGGGACCTGCTCGCCACATCCTCCCCGGAAGTCGCCTTCCTGACAGAGACTTGGATGAACGATTCCTCGGCACCTGACATCGCCATAGCCATCCTGGACGGCTACAAGATCACCCACAGAGACCGCACCAACGGAATAGGAGGTGGGATCGCCATCATCCACAAGTCCACCCTCAAGGTCTCGATCAACTCCGACGACACCCTCATCACCACCGAACACCTGCACTTCCAGATCCACACAGATCCCAACACCACCCTCAGAGGAACTCTGTTCTACAGACCCCTCGGACCCCGACCTCAGTTCAGCGACTCCATCGCAGCCTTCCTCAGCACGCACGCCCTTGCCTCCACGGACTACATTTGGAGACCTGAACTTCCACCTCGAGAACAACAACGACACCAACACCACCACCCTGATCGCCATCCTCGGACTCAGACAGCTCGTTACAACGCCCACCCACTCCGCCCGCCACACGCTTGACCCCATCTTCTCCGCAAGCTCCCACGTCTCCTTCAGCCACACCACTGAACTCTACTGTAACCGACCATCGCTGCATCCAATTCACCTTCCAGAAACACACCACGCACCACTGCACCCAACAGATCCCCCGCCGCAGCTGGAGCAAAATCACTGAAGACCAGCTAAACACCGCCCCCACCCAAAGCCCACCCGCCGACCCCACCGCCGCCACTGGCAACCTCAGATACTGGATTGACAACTGCCCCAACACCCTCACCCCGGTCTAGAAACCCGCCAACAGATGCACCAACAAGAATGCCAGCTGGTTCTCCGCGGACCTCCAAACAAACCTGCTGAAAACTGGATAGGAAATGGCACGCGAACAGACACCGGAGAACCATGCAGCCCACAAGAACGCCATGTGCCAACACCATCACATCATCAGATCCGCCAAAAGGACCTCCTCAAGGACTGCATCGAAATCAATGCACACAACAGCAAAGAGCTCTTCAACATCGTGAAGGAACTCTCTAACCCCAGCTCCAGCACGAACAACATCCCACTATCGTAAGACCTGTGCAACTCCCTTGCTACCGTCTCCCATCGCAAGATCACAGACATCCACGACAGCTTCGACAACCAGACCACCCCAACTTCCTACGACACCTCCGACCCCACGACCACCACCCACAGCGACCCACTGAACACCTTGACTTACATCAACGACAACAACACCATAAAAATCATGAAAACCATCCACTCCGGCTCCCCGTCAGACCTGTGCCCACACCACATCTTCAACAAAACCAGCGCCACCATCGCACCCCATCTTAGCAATGCCATCAACATCTCCTTTGAGACCGCGACCTTCCCGGAGAGCTGGAAACACTCCGAAATCAATGCCTTGCTCAAAAAAAACAAGGCAAACAAGGGACCTGAAGAACATCCGGCCCATCTCCCTGCTCCCATTCCCGGCAGAGGTCATCGAGAAAACTGTCAACAAACAGCTGACCCACTACCTCGAGGAGAACAACATCCTGGACCCACCCCAGTCCGGGTTCCGCAGCAACTACAGCACTGAAACTACCCTCATCGCACCACCGATGATATCAGGGCCCTGCTGGACAATGGCGAAACCGCGGCCCTCATCCTCCTGGATCTGTCAGCCGCCTTCAACACGGTCTGCCACCGCACCCTTCGCACACACCTCCACAACGCAGGGAACTGTGGCATGGCTCTGTAATGGACCACCTCCTGCCTCTCCGGCAGAACCCAGAGCTTCCGCCACCCCTTTCTGCTCCGAAGCCTCCAAGATTATCTGAGGCATACCCTAAGGATCATCCCTCAGCCCGACATTGTTCAACATCGACATGGCCCACTCGCCCACGTCGGCAGACTGCACAACCTCAACATCATCTCCTACGCCGACGACACATAGCTGACCCTCTCCCTCACCAAGGCCCCCCTCACCGAGAAAACCGACCTCCACAAAGGAATGAAAGCCATCGCTGAATGGATGAAGAACAGCCGCCTAAAGCTGAACTCGGATAAGACGGAGGTCCTCATCCTCGGCTCTACTCCCTCAGCCTGGGACGACTACTGGTGTCCGACTACCCTGGCAGTAGCACAGACACCAACCAACCACGCACGCAATCTGTGGTACATCCTCGAGTCAACACTCTCCATGACCAAGCAAGTCAACGCTGTCTCATCCTCCTGCTTCAACACCCTCTGCATGCTCCGCAAGTTCTACCGGTGGATCCCCAATGACACAAGTAGAATGGTCACCCAGGCCCTCGTCAGCAGCAGGCTGGATTACGGAAACGCCCTCTACGCGGGAGCCCCGGCCAAATTGCTGAAACGACTACAACGCATACAGAACGCGTCTGCCCGCCTGATCCTTGACATCCCTCGACACAGCCTCATCACACCCCACTTGAGAAACCAGCACTGGCATCAACAAGAAGATCACCTTCAAGCTCCTCACCCACGCACAGAAGGCCCTCCACGACACTGGACCAGCGTACCTCAACAGACGACTCACCTTTTACTCCCCGAACTGCTAGCTCCGCTCAGCTGACCGCGCCCTCGTTACCATCCCCCGCATTCGAAGAGCGACCTCCCACGCCAGGTCATTTCCTACTGCGCCACCAAGACCTGGAACACCCTCCCCATCCTCCTACGGAAGGCCCAAGACCTACTAACCTTCAGGAAGCTTCTCAAGACCCGGCTATTCGAGCAGTAGCACCCCCCCCCCCCAGCTCCTTGAGACTCTCACGGGTAAGTAGTGTGCTCCACAAATGCCCTGATTGATTGATTGATTGATAGTCTAGTACTTTCTAAAGATATAAGATGTTCCTTGCAGCAGCCATCTTAGCTCATACCTTGGAAATCTGTACAGGACTGCATGTCCCTATGCAGCCTAGAAGTCCCCTATAAAGTGTGCAGCCCAGCAGGGTTTGCAGTGACATGAGAGGCGATAGCACATGGGGCATCATTCTGGGTTTTCAACAGGTTCCTATAACTCATTGATACATGTTTGATCCCCCAGGACAGAGTTTGCATTTGGGGATCAATAAAGACAGTGTTAACTTATTCACAGGACAACTGGAATTAAATGATTCCGCATACGTTGTGCCTTTTGCAAAAAAAGGATTTACAACACATGCCATATAATCCACCAAATCATGCACAATGAGCAGATTTTAACAAAACCAATTGTTTCCAGCTCAAATGGTACAAAAGTTAATAAAAAGAACACCACATGGTGTCACAATGTGGCACACACTTTGCAAAGTTAACTGGAAACCTTTCAGTTGCGGATTGCTGTATCCAGGAGTTAAATCGGTACTAAGGAGGTGTAACATTTACCCAGACATCTAATTTACCCAGACATCACTAATTTATCTCTTTTACAGGTATTTGTATGGTGTGTGAATAGTGTTTATTTCACTGTCAGCTGGGCTAATGTGTCCATAACTCCTTGTTTATGTATCCTTCTCTGTATTTACCCTCTATGCCTTCGCTCGGTGCTTCCCACATGCCCCGATGATCTCTTTTGAGGGAAGGTTCTTCTCCTCTAAAGCAGCCGGTGGTTCCCCGGTGACACTTGCTCATCTGGCCACTTCTGAATGCACCACCTTCTCCTGCAGTTTCACCTTCTACTTTTGAACAAGAAAACAAAGGGACACTGATGGTGCTTAATTTAAACCGGTGGTTTCAGGTGCTCATCACTGCCACTAAATTGTCAACACCGGCGCTTGTGCCAGTCTACCACTAGGTGGTGTTGTCTGGCTAATATAGAAATGACCACAACACCAGTTAATTATCAATTCAATATACATTAAAAAGGACTATTACCTGCAGACCAAGCCATTGTTATAGCTTTGTGGGTTCGGAATAGTCCAGATCGTTAGGTCGACCGTAAGCTCTCTGCGCTAGATCTGCCCCCTGTGTGCCTTGCTGTAATTGTGCCTCAGCTCCTGTATTAGTATTATTCGTTTTCACCCCTTTTTGCACTGTTGTATCGTTTTGAACCCTTTTTGCGTTCTGTGTCCTCCGCCCGATCTACACTCCCGTTTACCCGCCACTGCGTCCCCCGTGGCCCCGCACCCTGCTTGCCAATTTTTCACCCTGCTCCCGCTCCCGCCTCCCAGCTGCTCCTCCCTCCCACCTCCCCTTATATGGTGGCCACTCTGCAGTGAGGAGGGCGAACCTTGACCCTACTTTCAGGGAGGTTGTTCCCCACGCCGCACAGCACCACCTGTGTATCCGTGCCCCCAAGCCCGCTGCTGCCGCTTGCTAGAAGTTCGATTTCAAAAAGGGGGTGGTGATGGACAGAGTATCTGAGTTAATCAGAACACTCCTACCCAGTCAACACATCAGGGCTTGATCCATCACCGTTTTTTAGCTCACTGCACCATCCCAGTTCAGAACCTGGCTACATGCAAATTAGTCTGTCCCTGGCCCAGTGCATCATGGGAACAGGGCAGACCAAACTACCAAGCCAATTCTTTACTGGAAAGGAAACAAGCTTCCAGGGACCGGTTTCTGGCATTACAGCCGTCTTCGGCCCGGCTTGCTTGAATCCTGATGGTGCAGTGAGCAAGGGACTCACATCTGAGCATACCCTTCCACACTAGTGGTGGCCAAAATAATTTCAAAAAGGCGGTGGTGATGGACAGAGTATCTGAGTTAATCAGAACACTCCTACCCAGTCAACAGATCAGGGCTTGATCCATCACCGTTTTTAGCTCACTGCACCATCCCAGTTCAGAACCTGGCTTCATGCAAATTAGTCTGTCCCTGGACCAGTGCATCATGGGAACAGGGCAGACCAAACTACCAAGCCAATTCTTTACTGGAAAGGAAACAAGCTTCCGGGGACCGGTTTCTGGCATTACAGCCGTCTTCGGCCCGGCTTGCTTGAATCCTGATGGTGCAGTGAGCAAGGGACTCACATCTGAGCATACCCTTCCACACTAGTGGTGGCCAAAATAATTTCAAAAAGGGGGTGGTGATGGACAGAGTATCTGAGTTAATCAGAACACTACCCAGTCAACAGATCAGGGCTTGATCCATCACCGTTTTTTAGCTCACTGCACCATCCCAGTTCAGAACCTGGCTACATGCAAATTAGTCTGTCCCTGGCCCAGTGCATCATGGGAACAGGGCAGACCAAACTACCAAGCCAATTCTTTACTGGAAAGGAAACAAGCTTCCGGGGACCGGTTTCTGGCATTACAGCCGTCTTCGGCCCGGCTTGCTTGAATCCTGATGGTGCAGTGAGCAAGGGACTCACATCTGAGCATACCCTTCCACACTAGTGGTGGCCAAAATAATTTCAAAAAGGTGGTGGTGCTGGACAGAGTATCTGAGTTAATCAGAACACTCCTACCCAGTCAACAGATCAGGGCTTGATCCATCACTGTTTTTTAGCTCACTGCACCATCCCAGTTCAGAACCTGGCTACATGCAAATTAGTCTGTCCCTGGACCAGTGCATCATGGGAACAGGGCACACCAAACTACCAAGCCAATTCTTTACTGGAAAGGAAACAAGCTTCCGGGGACCGGTTTCTGGCATTACAGCCGTCTTTGGCCCGGCTTGCTTGAATCCTGATGGTGCAGTGAGCAAGGGACTCACATCTGAGCATACCCTTCCACACTAGTGGTGGCCAAAATAATTTCAAAAAGGGGGTGGTGATGGACAGAGTATCTGAGTTAATCAGAACACTCCTACCCAGTCAACAGATCAGGGCTTGATCCATCACCGTTTTTAAGCTCACTGCACCATCCCAGTTCAGAACCTGGCTACATGCAAATTAGTCTGTCCCTGGCCCAGTGCATCATGGGAACAGGGCAGACCAAACTACCAAGCCAATTCTTTACTGGAAAGGAAACAAGCTTCCGGGGCCCGGTTTCTGGCATTACAGCCGTCTTCGGCCCGGCTTGCTTGAATCCTGATGGTGCAGTGAGCAAGGGACTCACATCTGAGCATACCCTTCCATGCTAGAAGTTCGAGGCCCACCTCCATCCGCGGGCTACCACCTGCGCGTCATCCCTGGTGGTCAGTGGTAGGCCATAAGCTCTCTGTGCTCGATCTGCCCCCTGTGTGCCTTGCTGTAATTGTGCCTCTGCTCCTGTATTAGTATTATTTGTATTTCACCTTATTGGTTTTATTTCACCTTTTTACACTGTTGTATTGTTTTGTACCCTTTTTGCGTTCTGTATCCTCCGCCAGCTCTACACTCCCGTTTTCCCGCCTCCCTGTGTCCCCACGTCCCAGCTTGTACATTTGCTTGTACATTTGCCTCCCCGCTCCCGCCTCCCAGCTGCTCTTACCTCCCTTATATGGCGGCCACTGCAGGGTCGTGCAGCGGATGTGTGAACTGGCGCGCCTAAGGCAAACCCGTGTGCGCCCATCCGCGCTTGGACTGCGCCCATCGCCTGACAGCCTGGCCCCCGCGAATGCCACGACACCCGATGCCGTAACGAAGCTTTACACCCTTCACGCACTCAACAACGGATGAGCGCACACCTGCGTTTTGGCTGCCCTGAAGCACACCAAAGGACCCTTCTTCTGCTGAAGCTGCAGCTTCACCAGCCTCCGAGCCACCAAACCGCCCACTCTGAAGGGACACAACCACCTCAGAGGCATTCTACTGAACACCCGCTCCGCATGCAAACACGCCGTTGAACTCTGGGACCTGCTCGACACATCCTCCCCGGATGTCACCTTCCAGACAGAGACCTGGATGAACGCCGCCTCGGCACCCGACATCGCCATAGCCATCCCAGATCACCTGCAGGGACCGCACCAACTCAGTGGGAGGGGGAATCGCCATCATCCACAAGAACACCCTCAGGGTCCCGACCAACACCGACGACACCCTCACCACTGCAGAACACCTGCACTTCCAGATCCACACCAATCCCAACACCACCCTCAGAGGAACTCTCGTCTGCAGTCCCCTCGGACTCCGGCCTCAGTTCAGCGACTCCAACGCCGACCTCGTCAGAACGCACGCCCTTCCCTCCACAAACTACATCCTCCTCGGAGACCTAAACTTCCACCTCGAGAACAACAACGACACCAACACCACCACCCAGATTAACACCCTCGGCAACCTCGGACCCAGATGACTCATCACAATGCCTACCCACTCTGCCGGCCACACGCTTGATCCCATCTTCACCACAAGCCTCAACGTCACTTTCAGCCACACCACTGAACTCCACTGGACCTACCATCACTGCAGTAAAACAACAAGGACCCCCTGATAAGAATACAGTTCCTGGGTCAGGGCAATGAAATATGTGAAAATAAAACACCCAGGCAAACAAATATACACTAGCAAAGTAACAGACAACAAATGAATAAAAATTGCAAGGCACTTAAATTAGCACAATGATTTTCAATTTAATAAATTGTATAAAAGGGGCGCTAGGGGGCGCACGAGCTAATGGCCGCTCTTTAGTGAGGCTCTGGCTGCCTGGTCAGCTTTATCCTAATTTTATCCTGTTTGCCTGCAGATCTATGCCTGAAACTCTCAACGAGTGTGAGCCTTCCCACCCTGCAGCTCCAGTCCGATTTTGGGGACGAACCGAGCATCGGCACCGGACTTAGCCGACCGAAGACTCTGGCCGGGACGCATTGCTGGGGAGAGGCGGTGCGAGAGCCTGCGTGCGGCGCCACGCGAGGACGTGGCTTGCCACGAGGCAGGTAGGCCTCGGAGTCGGAGTGACCGGCCCGGGAGGTGCGGGACCTGCCGGACCTCGGAGGTCGGCGGCTGCGGTGAGTCTTCCCCCTCCTCTGGCCGCGGCACCGTGCAGTTGTGCAGGTCGGCGGACCTAAGCCCTGCTGGGGGTGTGGAGAGTGCCGTGTGTTACCGCCTGAGCCGGGAGGTGCTTGACCGGGACCCCGGCCTCTTACTGCGGATTGCCGGCGGTGCCCCTGATCCTACCTTGAGCTCGCTGCTTCTGTGGACTGGGGGCCGAGGAGCGACCTGAGACCACTGGGGGCCACAGGATGAGGTCGTACTGCGGACGTTGCTGCCCGGTGGAGGCGCGCTGGGCATTCCCCCCCCTACCCCCCCCCCCCCCCACCGCCCCCCAGGGCATTTTGAGTGCGGACCTTGCTTGCTTCTTACTGGCACGTTGCTGCCCGCTACCCACACAACTTGGCCAGCTGGAACTCCAACCCCCCTCGTAAGCAGTGGCGGCTGGTCCTGGTCACTGGAGCTGGGGCACTTCGAGGTGGGGGAGACATTCTGGCACTGCTACCCTGCTCCTCACGCAGAAGACACTGCCATCGACGCAACCACTGCACAGGGGGCGCGAATGCACAAAGGATTGGCGAGGGGCAGTGAGCGCCACACTGATCGCCTCTTGCTGGGCACCTCGGGCCCCTAAAGGCGGGGCGCAATGGGGAAGAACGACAATAAGCAGCCTAAACTCTCTTTTGAGCCTGCGCCCCCCAAGAAACAGCTGCGTGGCACGACTGGCGCTGGCGGTGCCCACGTACCATCGGGCGCTGAGCCCCCTACCACGTCCATGGCCGCTGAGATGCGTGTGATGCTGGAAGAGATGCGGCAGGGCTTCGCCACGATAGTGGACAAGGTGGACCGCCTGTCCTCCAGGATGGATGGGGTCGTACAGAAGCTGGAGGTCCATGAAGAACGCCTGACGGAAGCGGAGAGACGTATTTCTGCCTCGGAGGACTCGACGGCTTCTCACGACGCGCGCCTCTCCAGAATGGACAACATACTGCGTGTAATAGCGGCAAAGAATGAGGAGTTGGAGGCGAGAAGTAGGCGCAATAACATTCGCGTAACGGGTGTGCCGGAATCCACCAACACTGGTCGCATGGAGGAATAAGTAGAGAAAATCCTGGTCGCTGCAGTGGGCAGAGAGGCCTTCTCTGGTCAATTTATCGTCGAGAGGGCGCACCGCTCCCTGGGTTCAGTGCCCAAGCCAGGGGCACAGCCGCGGCCTATCATCGCCCGGTTGCTTAACTACCGTGACCGCGACGCGGCACTGCGAGCAGCGCGGATGAATCACGACCTGTCTTGCGATGGAGTGCCTTTTTCAGTGTACCCGGACTTTACGCCGCTGGTGCAGGAACAGCGGAAGAAGTTTCTGGCTGTGAAGAAAAAGTTACGAGACATGCAGGTGGATTACGCCCTCCTATACCCGGCACGGCTTAGGGTGACCCATCAGGGCAAACAACATTTTTTCACCAATCCGCAGCAGGTGGAGGACTACATCAAGAAACTCCGAGCTTCCAGGAGAGACAGACGAGACGCGGAAAATGGAGATGCGGACAGAGACCCAGAGGAGCAAGCTGAAGATTGAGGTTGCCTCTTTGTTGCTAGTTGGTTGACCTCCCGTTGTTGAACTGGCATTCGGTTTGGATCCTTCGACCTGTCTTAGCCTTGGTTGTCCTGACCTGGGTTGAGGAACTGAATTGCAGTGTTATCACTGTGTGAACTGGCTGTGGACTGGCGGACAGGTAGTATGCTGTACTCCAGGGTTGAGTTTAGTATTGGAATGTCCAGGATGATGGGAATGTTGGGGGAGGTGTGCGCAGCGGCGGCTGCATAGGCGGCTCACTTGGCCTGACTGGCATATTCTCCAACAGGGGAGGTTGCCGCGAGAGACGTTGTTATGTTGGACAGGCTCTGACCTGCAGGGGTAATATATACCAGGCACCACCCCCCCTTCTCTGACTGTTCCCGTATGATCTGTGCGGGGCGGGAGGGGATTGTAGGGGTGTATTGGTGTGTACCTCTGATGCCCCCAGAAGGGGATTCCCCACACAGTTTTTCTATGGTTGCTGAGGGCGGGGATCGGGGTGGGGGGGGATATGATGCTGACAAGTTTGGGTTGCTTCAGTGGGAGGGGGGAGGTCTTGGTGTGTGGGGGTTGGGGTGTTGCACGTGTGGGGTGGGGGGGTGTATGACAGTGGGGGTATGCGTTGTTGGCCCTAGGGGCAGTTTTGCGGGAGATGTTCATGGCATGTATGCAGAGTTCGATGTCGAAGTGTGCGCGAGCATTAGTGGATGGGCGATGCGAAGGTTCCAATCAGCAAAGAGACTTGTCATTGGTACGTTCCGAGCGAGGGCTGGTGCACTGACCATGGGCTTTTTTCAGGGATGTGATGATGAGCATGGGTGATGTCGCCTTGAGTAATGTCTCAATCGTGTCCTGGAATGTTCGGGCCTTAATGACCCCCGGAAATGCAGAAATGTACTTGCGTATTTAGATAGGCATCATGTACAGATCGCAATGCTTCAGGAAACCCACCTAAACCCACGTAATGTTCCTAAGTTTGCAAGTAGATGGGCAACTGTGAGGAAGTTTTCCTCGTATTCCACTTACTCGAGGGGTACGGTTATTCTGATTAATAAAGTGCTTCCTTTCCAGAAGTTGGGCGCGAGGGTGGATAATGAGGGGAGGTATGTGATCCTTTGGGGCAGATTGGGCACTGATGTGGTCATGCTTGTTAATTGTTATGCACCCAATATCGGCACACCCGGTTTCTTCCTCGCATTGTGGGGTCATGTACTGGAGGTGGAAGCTACACACTTAATCTGGGGGGGGGGACTTCAACTTCTCACTGAATCCTGGGGCAGATAGGTCAGATGGTAGTGGACAGTACAACACGAAAGCTAGGGACGCTCTTCGAGGTATACTGTCGGAGGCAGGCCTCTTGGATAGCTGGAGGCACACACACCCAGTGTCTAGGGAGGGCACGCATTTCACGACGCACGCACGCTCATGGGCGAGGATTGACTACTGCTTTATCTCGCGAGGTCTGGCTGGGGGTGTCATGCGGGTGCAACATCTGCCTCGTACTTACTCGGACCACTGCCCCGTACTGGCTGTGTTGGAGATGCCTGGGTGTGCCAGAGTGCGGCCGCCGTGGCGGCTCTTCCCCTCTGCCCTGCTTGACCCTCTTTTTAAACATGAACTTGGTGAGGAGATTGAGGCATTCTTCCCTAGAAATAAGGGGTCCGTCGATAAGGTGGAAACGATTTGGGAAGCCTTTAAAGTGACTGTTAGGGGCGTCACGATCTCTAAGAGCTGTGGTATACTCAGGGCCATAGTGCGCACGTTGTCTAAACTTGAATTGGAGCTTAAAGCGCTGGAGGCAGAGATGGTAAGACATCCTCGCCCTGACCTGGCGGAGGAATTCAGGGCCAAACTCTCGTCCTTTGAGGAGGAGGCAGCCAGAGAGGTGAAGTTCCGAGGCAAGTACTGGACGGCTAGGCGCTATTGTGAGGGGGACCGGCCGGGTAAGGTGCTCGCGGCGCTCACTAGACACCAGCGCCATGCCACCCACATATTAGAAATCGCTGATGGCAAAGGCGGGTCCTATCAGGACACTAAGAGAATCCAGGACACCTTCCTGCAGCACTATCAAAGGTTGTACTCCACACAGCAGGAAAGCGAGGTGGACTTCGGGAACTTCCTAGATGACAAAGCACTATGCTGGCTGAGTGACGGCGATAGGGCATTCCTAGGATGTCCTTTTGAACTTGATGAGATCAGGGAAGCGATCATGTCCCTCAGCAATGGTAAAGCTGCGGGGCTGGACGGCCTTCCGGCCGAATTCTATAAGTGCTACATCGACATCATGGCACCGGTGCTGAAGGAAGTCTTTGAAGAATCGCTGGAGGTGGGGATACTGCCGGGCTCAATGAGGGAGGTAGCGATAACCTCACTTCTGAAACCAGGGAAAAATCCGGTTGATACCGACGCCTATAGACCCCTCTCGCTGCTCAATTGCGACGCAAAAATACTTGCTAAAGTGCTGGCGACTAGATTGTCCCTGCTCATGACTACACTGGTGCTGCCGGATCAATCTGGGTTTGTTCCAGGGCGAGCCACATCGCATAATCTTCGTACGCTGTTCTCCCTTATGCCCACCATAGCGCCTGAGCTACCGGTCGCTGCTGTGTTCCTGGACGCCACCAAGGCGTTCGATTCAGTCAAGTGGGGCTACCTCATGGCTATCTTGGGCAGAATGGGGTTCCCTCGGATATTTATTGCCTGGGTGAAACTGCTCTACACCTCTCCAGTCGCTAGGGTCGTCATTAATGGGGTGCTATCTGCCCAAATGCCTATCACGAGAGGTACCAGGCAGGGCTGCCCACTGTCGCCCCTACTCTTCGCCTTGGCAATTGAGCCACTGGCTTGCAGGATCCGGCAATTACATAAGGCCAGCGCCTTTAACTGTAACCAACGGCAGATTGGGATTTCCCTTTATGCAGATGATGTTACATTGTATGTGCGGCACCCACAACAACACCTTAACCCACTTCTGCGAGAATTTATCGTGTTTGGCGGCATATCCGGAGTGCACATTAATTGGCAGAAGTCGCAGTTCTTCCCCCTCACGGCCGCAGTTACCCAATTTCCATTGGACTACCCCTTAGAATGGTGTGGCTCTGAACTGAGATACCTGGGCATTGAGGTATCGCTCAATAAAGAGGACACGATTCGGGTCAATTACGGAGTGGCTATCTCGCAATTGACTGACAATGTGACCCGCTGGTTGGCCCTCCCGCTGTCGATGGCAGGCAGAGCCTCACTGATAAAAATGGTCATCCTTCCGCGTTTCCTGTACCTATTCCAGAACATTCCCTATTACCCGGGAAACAATTTTTTTAAGAGGCTTCGAACGGAGCTGCTTCGCCTCTTCTGGGGCGGCAAACAACCGCGCCTTAGCTGGGCTGTCCTGACGCAGCCATATGATAGGGGCGGATTCGATGTCCCTGATCTAGAAGTGTATTAT
Organism: Lissotriton helveticus; assembly: GCF_964261635.1. NCBI lineage: Eukaryota > Metazoa > Chordata > Amphibia > Caudata > Salamandridae > Lissotriton > Lissotriton helveticus. The sequence continues at coordinate 410,039,522 of NC_136062.1, forward strand.
CTCAGCGCTCAGGCGCAGCATGCATATCACTGGGTTTGCCCCGCCCCTTTTCTGCCGCAGGTTGCTGCCGAGGACTGGATAGTACATCCACTCCCGCTCAAGGGCATGCTACTGGGTCAGGTTGGCGATGTCGAGACGCCTGCTACCACTGTTACCTGCACTATTGACTCTTGGAGAAGAGTGACTAAACTGCTTGGAGCGCCCATGCTTTACTCGCCGGCAATGCCCCTTGCGTACCACCCACAGCTGTCGCTATTACTGGAAACTGGGTTTCGGTCCATGTGCAAACGCATACACCTTACCACATGGGGTGACTTGTTCCAGGATGGGTTGTTCCGCACCAAAGATCAGGTGTTTCGTACCGGCCCCCCGACACCGATGGAGGTGTTCTATTATATTCGACTTCATCAGGGAACATACTACCTAGCTTCCCGGAGGAGCCGGGGACAGTTCTGCCTTTGCATGTGTTGCTGGTGTCGGATGGCAGGCACTTGGTGTCCAAACTGTATGCTGCCATCCGTGAGCAGCGGCCGCCGGCTCTGTCAAGGGCACGGGTTGCCTGGGTCTCTGAACTGCATGTCGACCTCTCTGACGAGCAGTGGAAGTATTGCTGCTCGGTCACGGCTGACATATCCTCCAGCTGTCGATTGAAAATTATTCATTACAAGTTTGTACAGAGATATTATTACACTCCAGTCCGGAAGCTGCGTTTTCACCTTTCAGAGGACGACAGGTGCGCACGTTGCCGTGCGGAGGGCGCGGGATTCCTTCATTTGGCCTGGGAGTGTGGAGCGATACAGGCATACTGGGCGCAGGTACATACTGCGCTCCAATTCATGATTGCTGGCCCTCTCCCTCTGGACCCGGTGGTGATGTTGCTGGGGTATACCAAGGATGTGCCCAAGGTGGACCGGAGGTTTGTTAATATTGCTTTGCTGCTGGCTAAGAGGAGGATCGCTTGCAGGTGGGGGAGGGGCAGGGCACCGAAGTTTAAGGAATGGCTGGATGATGTCACGTACTGCCAAGACCAACATGGCATCTATGCGGAATTGCTTCCCGCCCGCTGTAGACCCAGTGATTTTTGGTCCCCTTTACAGGTTTACTGGTTGTCCCAGACGACTCACAGTGACTCCTCTGGGGATGAAGATCCGTTGCCTGCCCTCTGAGCGTGTGGCCGTTGTGTACTACACTCACCATACTACATATCGACCGATGGGTGGGAATTCAGCCCCCCCGGCTTCGACTGGGGTGGTAAGCTTACTGCTGGAGTGCTGCTGGGGAATTCGGGGTACTTGTAAGTCATGTGCTGCTACTCACATCACACGCCTTCCTGGCCCTCCCGATATCCTAGAACAATAGGTCAGCAGGGGGTAAACATACACATTGGCTCCTGTGACTGCGCATCGGTAGAGGTGACGCTTGCATGGGTGAGCACTGTGCTCCGTTTTTTGACGTGCTGCGCTTCTATCGCCTGTGCACTGCACGCTTCCTGGGGTGACGAGGGAGGCCACCTTCCCCTTGACACAAATGAGGCACACTACTACACACGGTGACGTAGCTGGCTGACTGGTAGGGACTGAGGTAATCGGCGGGCGGGGGGCTTCGTAGCATCTCCCCTACTTGATTGGCAATGCGCCTTTATGCGAAGGTACTGAGGGGTCCCCACGGCTTATGGCCATGAGTGGATGGGAGGCGTGCTCAACCGTGGTTATCCTCACAATGCTGATCACTGGGGCATGTATCTTGCTGCCCGGCCTGAATGTGATGTACCAGCCCATATCCAGCCACTGTTTTTTCTACTGAATGTACCATAACTGTCATGCTATATTGGAATGTTGATGCTATAACTGTCATGTCTCTCTGTTGACCGCAAACAATAAAAAGGTTTAAAAAAAAAAATTTAAAAAAATAAAAATGTATAAAAATATCATGAAGAAGTTTATTGACATGTAGATAAAAAATGGGGAATAAAAAAGATGTCTCAATTAATATGATACAAAGATATATATGATTTTCTTTGGTCAGATGATACAATGTGGAGATGGTCCCGTCTACGCGTTTCGACACAATATCAGTGTCTTCCTCAGGACACTACCATCTTGTCACTTTTATTATATATTCTCGATGAAGTGGAATCCTCTAATCCTGATGGGTAAAGTCCGAGAGCTTGTACAGGGTTGTCTTTCTCTGAGGTGCGGCTACTCCATGGTATTTATGTTCTTTATACAGTTGTTTTGTTTGCACGAAATCTCGATGTCCACGTTTTCTCTTAATGTAAAGTCACGTTGTGGATTGGTGCCACGTGATCAAAAAAAACAGCCGAGTGGGTAGTGATTTCTTTAGTGCTGTTTTCTAGAGGGCTGCGTGATGGAAATGGATGGCGTGCATCCAACGGCGCAATTGTTGCTTTAATTGAATAAAAACGTGGAGGTTGTATAGATGAGAATTCTGGGTCAATTTGAAGTATATGCAAACTTATGCGGAGATAATGATACTGCTTTTAAATCAAAGATAGCTCGTCACTTGATATAGACGAAATGGTGTCATATATATCAGTTCGATCGATAAACTATTTCGGAGAGTCCGCGTCGTCAGTCAGACTGGTATGAGATAGCATCTTTACCTTCTGAAAGGATTCAAATTTGAACATAAACGACGATGACACCATCAAAATCATGAACACTATTCACTCCGGCTCTCTGTCAGACCCATCCCCACACCACATCTTCAACAAATCTAGCGCCACCATTGCACCCCAACTCCGCAAGGCCATCAACATCTCCTGCCCGTAGAGCTGGAAGCACTCTGAGATCAACTCCTTACTCAAGAAACCAAGGCGGATCCGAGGGACCTCAGAACGTCTGGCCCATTTCCCTGCTCCTGTTCCTGGCGGAGGTCATCGAAAAGACTGTCAACAGACAACTGACCCGCTACCTCGAGGAGAACAACATCCTCGACCCATCCCGGTCTGGGTTCCGCAGCAACCACAGTACTGAAACTTCCCTCAACGCCGCCACCGATGACATTGGCCCTGCTGGACAACGGCGAAACCGCAACCCTCGTTCTCCTGGAGCTATCAGCCGCCTTCGATACTGTCTGCCACTGCACCCTATGCACACGCCTCCACAATGTAGGGATCTGAGACAAGGCTCTGGATTGGAGCACCTCCTTCCTCTCCGGCAGAACCCAGAGCCTCTGCCTCCCTTCTTTCAAGTCAAGTCAAGTCAATGAATTTATATAGCGCGCTACATACCCAGAGGGTCTCAAGGCGCTAGGGGAAGGGTGGGGAATTATTTGTCAAATATCCATGTTTTAAGTTGCTTTCTGAATGCTAGGTGGTTCTGAGTAAGGCGAAGGTGAGTGGGAAGTGAGTTCCAAGTTTTAGCCGCCAGGTAGGAGAAGGATCTACCTCCCATGGTGGTTTTGTTGATGCGAGGTACATTGGCAAGGGCTTGGTTGGAGGATCGAAGCTGGCGGGGGGGAGCGTAGAAGGACAGTCGTGTGTTGAGGCATTCGGGTCCGGTTTCGTAGAGTGCTTTGTGTGCGTGGGTTAGGAGGCGGAAAGTAATCCTCTTGTTGATGGGGAGCCAGTGGAGGTTTTTCAGGTGACCAGAGATGTGTTCTTTACGCGGGATGTCTAATATGAGTCTGGCTGAAGCGTTCTGGATGCGTTGGAGTTTTTTCTGGAGTTTGGCGGTGGTACCGGCGTAGAGGGTGTTTCCGTAGTCCAGTCGGCTCGTGACCAGAGCGTGGGTGACTGTTTTTCTAGTTTCGGTGGGGATCCAGCGAAGTTTTTTTGAGCATGCGAAGAATGTTGAAGCAAGATGAAGAAACGGCGTTGACTTGTCTGTTCATCGAGAGTGAGGAATCCAGGTTCCGTGCGTGATCCGTCGGGATGGGTGCTTTTCCAAGGGCCTCTGGCCACCAAGAGTCATCCCAGGCGGAGGGGGAGGTGCCTAGGATGAGGACTTCTGTTTTGTCTGAGTTCAGTTTCAGACGGCTGTGCTTCATCCATTCGGCTACTTCTTTCATTCCTTCATGCAGGTTGGTTTTGGCAGTGTTAGGGTCTCTGGTGAGTGATAGGATCAGTTGAGTGTCGTCGGCGTAGGAGATGATGTTGAGGTTGTGTTGGCGTGCGATGACCGCGAGGGGGCTCATGTATATGTTGAAGAGGGTGGGGCTGAGTGAAGATCCTTGTGGTACGCCGCAGATGACTTCAGTGGCTTCTGACTTGAATGGTGGGAGGCGGACTCTCTGGGTTCTTCCGGTGAGGAACGAGGTGATCCATTCCAGTGCTTTTCCTTGGATTCCGACGTTTCTGAGGCGTTGTAAAAGGGTGCTATGACAGACCGTGTCGAAGGCTGCGGAGAGGTCGAGGAGGATGAGGGCGACTGTGTCTCCATTGTCCAGTAGAGTTCGAATGTCGTCTGTTGCTGCGATGAGGGCGGTTTCGGTGCTGTGCTTGGCTCGGAAGCCGGATTGTGAGGAGTCTAGGGATTTGTTGGTTTCGAGGAATGCGGCGAGCTGGTTGTTGACCGCTTTCTCGATGACTTTGGCCGGGAATGGAAGGAGTGAGATAGGGCGGTAGTTTTTGAGTTCGGTGGGGTCAGCTGTGGGTTTCTTCAGGAGGGCGCTGAGTTCGGCGTGTTTCCAGCTTTCCGGGAAGGTTGCGGAGTTGAGGGAGCAGTTGATGACGTCTCGAGGTGCGGTGCTATAATGGAGTCTGCTTTGTTAAAGATGTGGTGAGGGCATGGGTCTGTGGGGGATCCTGAGTGGATAGAGTTCATCAGACGGATGGTGTCCTCAGTGGAGATTGGCTTCCAGTCATTGAGGATGTTCAGGGGAGGTGGGGGTCCTGCAGGGGGTTGGGTGGGTTGGTCTTTGGGTCGGTTGTCGAAGCTGTTGTGGATGTCTGCAATTTTGTTGTGGAAGAATGAGGCTAGGGAGTCGCAGAGGGCTTGAGAGGGGGTGATGTCGTTGGAGTTGGCTGAGGGGTTGGTAAATTCCTTGACTATGTTGAATAATTCCTTGCTGTTGTGGGCGTTGTTATCTAGTCGGTCCTTGAAAGCGGCTTTCTTGGCATTCCGGATCAGTTGGTGGTGTATGCGTGTGGCGTTTTTGAAGGCGTCCTTGGTGCTGGTGGTTGGGTCTTTTTTCCAGGTCTTCTCAAGGGAGCGACAGAGTTTCTTGGATTTCTTAAGATCATCGTTGAACCAGGAGGCCTTCTTGCTGCCTAGTTTGATTTGTCGTTTTTTCAGTGGTGCTAGGATGTCGGCGCTGTTGGATAGCCATTGGGTGAGGTTGGTGGCTGCTTGGTCTGGGTTAGAGGAGTGGTCTGGGGGGTTTTGAAGAAGCGATGAGGAGATCTGGTCGATGGTGATTTTGTTCCAGTTTCTTTGCAGAGTGGGTTGGGGGTGGTTGTTGGATGTGGGCTTGTTGTAGGTAAAGTGAACGCAGCTGTGGTCAGTCAAAGGAGAGCTGTGGTGTGGCTGAAGGAGACATGTTTGCTGGAGGTGAAGATAGGGTCGAGTGTGTGACCTGCGATGTGGGTGGGGGTAGTGACAAGTTGTTTAAGTCCGAGGTTGGTGAGGTTGTCCACGAGGGTGGTGGTGTTGCGGTCGTTGTTCTTTTCAAGGTGAAAGTTGAGGTCTCCCAAAAGGATGTAATCCTCGGAGGGGAGCGCGTGTGGAGTGATGAAGTCCGTGATGTCTTCGCTAAATTGTGCGCGGGGTCCTGGTGGCCTGTAAAGGAGGGTGCCTCTGAGTGTGGTCTTGGGGTCGGTGTGGATCTGGAAGTGAAGGTGTTCAGAGTTGGCGAGATTGACGTCTGAGCTGGTTGAGATGCGGATGGATTTCTTATGGACGATAGCGATGCCTCCTCCTGTGTGGCCGGTACGATCCTTGCGAATGATCTTGTAGCCTTCCGGGATGGCAATGGTGATGTCTGGGGCTGATGTGGCGTTCATCCATGTTTCTGTTAGGTAGGCGACGTCCGGAGAGATGGTGTCTAGAAGATTCCAGAGGTCAATGGCGTGCCTGTGGACCGAGCGGGTGTTGAGCAGGATGCATTGTAGGTGGTTGGGGTCGGATATCTGTTGTGTGTTCGTAGATGAGGAGTTGTTCTTGGTGCCGTCGAACTTGCAGGAGTTGCAGGAAAAGGGTCCATGGGTGTGTCCAGGGGCGGCTTGGACGCAGTTGGGGGAACGGCCGGGGTTCAGGGCTAGGAGGGAGGTGGCATTGTAAGTAATCCGGGGGGGGTGGACATTACGAGGACCAGGGGGTTTGGCGCTGGGCGCGGTCCAGGCGCGGACGGGCGTAGACGGGTTTACCTTTGGCGCACCTTCGGCGCGGCCGTAGCGCGTGGACGCTGCACGTGGGCACATCTGTCATTTAAGCTCCTTGAGGGGGGAGGGGCGTGGGAGGGGCGGCAGGGAGGCGGGAGCGGTGCGAGGAGGAAGGGCTCAGGGAAACAACAACAGACAAGATGGAGGAGGTCAAAAGTTGAGTGAGGCTGGGGCACTGAAAACGTTCACAAGCGCTTTTTAAGCAGGCACCTTCAATGTTAATAGATAGAGCGCAGCTCCGTTCCGTCGCGCAGATTATATGGCATAAACGATGCTAAGCTGCTAAATACCTGAAACGCTGTAGCGTTATGAGTGGCACAAAGTCAGCAGACTAAAGAGTAAATCACAAGCGCTAAAATAAATGCACAATCAAAAGCGCTAAAATAAATGTACAATCAGAAGCGCTAATGGAAATGCGCAGATCAATTACAGGCACACAGATGGTCAGAGGTCAATGGAGGAGTAACGATACCACTGGAGCCAGGGAGCGTGGGAGCGACTGTGTCTGACGAAGTCAGGGCGGTTACAGCTGTACTTTCTACGGGGTCTACAGTAAGGGTCAGTGGGTGGGAGGGGCGGCAGGGAGGCGGGAGCGGTGCGAGGAGGAAGGGCTCAGGGAAACAACAACAGACAAGATGGAGGAGGTCAAAAGTCGAGTGAGGCTGGGGCACTGAAAACGTTCACAAGCGCTTTTTAAGCAGACACCTTCAATGTTAATAGATAGAGCGCAGCTCCGTTCCCTCGCGCAGATTATATGGCATAAACGATGCTAAGCTGCTAAATACCTGAAACGCTGTAGCGTTATGAGTGGCACAAAGTCAGCAGACTAAAGAGTAAATCACAAGCGCTAAAATAAATGCACAATCATAAGCGCTAAAATAAATGTACAATCAGAAGCGCTAATGCAAAAGCGCAGATCAATTACAGGCACACAGATGGTCAGAGGTCAATGGAGGAGTAACGATACCACTGGAGCCAGGGAGCGTGGGAGCGACCGTGTCTGACGAAGTTCTTTCTGTTCCAAAGCCTCTGAGATCGTCTGCGGCGTACCCCAAGGATCATCCCTCAGCCTGACATTGTTCAACGTCTACATACATACATACCACCGCTCGCCCACGTAGCCTGACTGCACGACCTCAACATCATCTCCTACACTGATGACTCCCAGCTGATCCTCTACCTCACCAAGAACCCCATCACCACCAAAACATATCCTCCATGAAGGAATGAGAGCTGTCGCCGGGTGGATGTAGAATAGCTGCCTGAAGCTGAACTTGGACAAGACTGAGGTCCTCATCCTCTACTACACCCCCTCAACCTGGACGACTCCTGGTGGCCGCCCACACTGGGAGCAGCTCCGACACCCCCTGAACACTCTCCATGATCAAGCAAGTCAAAGCTGTTTTGTCCTCCTGCTTCAACACCCTCCGCATACACCGCAAGATCTACAGGTGGATCCCCACCAAGACAAGAGGAACGGTCACCCAGGCCCTCGTCAGCAGCAGGAGCCTCGGCCAAACTCCTGAAATGACAACAACGCATACAGAACACCTCTGTATGCCTGATCCTCGATATCCCTCACAGCAGCTACATCACACCTCACCTGAGAGACCTGCACTGGCTTCCCGTCAACAAGAGAATCACCTACAAGCTCCTCACCCACACACACCAGGCTCTCCACAACACCGGACCGGCATACATCAACAGACGACTCACCTTCTACACCCCGAACTGACAACTCCGCTCCGCCAACCTCACCCTCGCCGCTGTCCCCCACATCTGATGAGCGACCACCGGCGGCAGATCGTTCTCCCACCTCGCTGCCAAGACCTGGAACGACCTCCCCATCCTCCTACGGCAGACCCAGGACCTACTAACCTTCAGGAGGCTACTCAAGACCTGGCTATTTGAGTCGTAGCAGCACCCCTTTACCCCCCCAGCACCTTGAGACCCTCACGGGTAAGTTGTGCACTCTACAAATGCTCTGATTGATTGATCGATTGATTGATTGATCATTAGTAGTTGTGTTGTTACTGTAATTGGCAGTGTGGCAGGGCAATGTGTGGTGCAAGCTGCAGTGGCCTCCTGACAAGATTCATGTTACTTATTTTTTAACAAATTAAGCACTGGACACTGGCCAAGCCTTAACAACATCAGCTGCCGAGCTGAAAGTCGTGGCTTGGTCAGATGAGGTTAATAGAAACTGGTACTCTTCTACAGCATTTTCTAATATTTCCTGACCCAGCAGCATGTTTATTTATGTCACAGCACATGTGTAAAGGCGTAACAACTTGAAACAGCAAGCCCTGTGTGGCTCCTTTCAGTTGACTGTGGCCATCACTGCTGTATGTAGGTATGTTGTATTTTTAGAGAACAAAACTAGCAGAAAGGTAGTGCGGTACTGTGCCGGATCAAAAGCAAAGATACAATTAACAGGTGATGGGGGGAGAATGGGCAAGAGAATGAAAGCACATGATGAAAAATGGGTAAGGAGGGACTTTTTGGGTGGCAGACAAAGCACAATTATGCCCTAGTACTACCAGTACAGTAACGGACATATAAGTAACGGGCATTACATGCCGCATGTGTGTCGCAATCTTAAAATACAATGTATCAAACCATGCAAGGCTACTTTACATGGCCCTGAGTGGCTTGATAAAACCAGAGTAATGCAAGACAACGCAAATTGCCTCAGCGAGACATTCCATGGGTGGTGCGTGGGTGTTCTGACGCAAAATCCATAGATCTTGACACATTCCCAGATTTATGGTAACTGGTAGACCTGGGAATATGCCGAAATGGAACATCTCCCCAGGAAAGCACTGACGAGGCGAAATACCATAATTTCTCCTTGTTTTTTCCTCTGTTGTTTCCTCTTTCTATGTGTGCTGCATTTTGCAGCACACATAGAACAAGGAAAATGTCCAGGGGATTGTTTTTGTGCAGGAAGGTGCCCTTTGCTGCACCAAAACTCTCCTGGCTACAATGCAGCTATGCTTGCACCCTGCAAGAGTGTCTGTGTTGGCATTAGACAGCACATTGCCCACCAGTGCTGGGAAAAGTCAGAAATGCACCATATTGTGATAAATACGGTGCATTGCAGCCCCTTACCTGCAGAACATTTGATAAATATGTCCCTAGGTGTTTCTTTTAAAATAGGAACACATTAAAGCAATATCTAGGGCAGGGGGTTAACAATGCTCCGCTGGCAGAGTTCGAGGAGTTTTACCCACTCCACACTCCACTTAGAGCATGGAGTTCGACAAAAATCTCCACCAACTGCGGTGTGGCAGAGTTGACGAGTCCAAGCAAGAAAAAACAGGTGCTAGACTGCTTCCGAGTGAGATTTCTCAATGTCGGCCATTGCAGCAGATCGCTACCACTCATGTTGCGCAATTTGCAGATCAGATTGTGAAAGCTCAGTTTCTAGTAGAAAATCTACTCAAAGTGCAGAAAGAAGCATTGCTCTCTGGCACACTGCATGGTGCAGTTTGTGCTGATTTTACAGCACAGAACAAGCTCCAGGTTCTAAAAATCAGCACTAGAAGCATGACGGACTGGAATTTTGCCGCTCACGGAAGACCGCAGAAAACTCGCTGAGTTCGAATTTGCAGAGTAAACCTCCACGAGTTCTGCCCACTCCTGGTAATATCTGCAATGCTTGATGGTTTCACTCATCCAAAACTGGGAGGCATTCAAAACATTCCCAGGGGATTCCCACCGAAACCCGAAAAACCGTGACCCAGGCCCTCGTCACCAGCTGACTGGACTACGGAAACGCTCTATACGCAGGAACCACAGCCAAACTTCAGAAACGACTCCAGCGCATACAGAACACCTCCGCACAAATTATCCTCGACATCCCCCGCCACAGCCACATATCCGCCCACCTGGGAAACCTGCACTGGCTCCCCGTCAGCAAGAGGATCACGTTCAGGCTCCTCACCCATGCACACAAAGCACTCCATGACCATTGCCCTGAATACCTCAACAATCGCCTCTCGTTCTACACCCCCACCCACCAGCTACGCTCTGCCAGCCTCGCCATCGCCACCGTCCCACGGATCCGGAGAACCACCACTGGAGGAAGATCGTTCTCCTACCTGGCAGCCAAAACATGGTACTCCCTCCACACACACCTACGACTGACCGAGGACCATCTCACCTTCAGGAAGCACCACAAGACCTGGCTCTTCGAGCAGTAGCGACACCCTCCCCCCTCTCCCTCCAGTGCCTTGAGACCCTCATGGGTGAGTAGCGCGTTCTATAATTTTATTGATTAATTCATTGATTGTAATCTCGATTTTTACATTTGGGATGCATCATCCTAAATGCAATAATCGCTATTTTAGTAATCGCTAAATTTGTGATCACTCAAATTGTGATTACATTTATGGAATCGCAAATTGCGATCCCCTAAAATCTATGCAACAAAAAAAATTGTGATTTCTATTTTATGAAAAGCAAATTACCATCAACTTCAAGTTGATGATAATTTGCGAAAACTTTGAAAAATGCATAAAAATGCATTTTTCAAAGTCTCATTTCACGCATGCATGTGTGTGTGCATCATGTGTGAAAATTGGAATTTCAGAGGTGCTTCAGGGTGTCCTTTTAGAACCTTTACACCCTTGAAATTGCATGCGCAATTTGCGAGTACCTATTGGAAACTCAACAATTGCGCATGCAATTTCCATTCATTTCTATGGGCCCAAATTGATGGGAATCAATTCCTTAATTGTGACTCGCAATTTGCGAGTCGCAATTAAGGAATTTTAAGGAATGGCATTTTTTGGGGCGATTCCTACATGAATTGCATTTTGCGATTTCTAAATAGCGAATAAGTAAAATTTGCTATTTAGAAAGCGCAAAATGCTGGATTGATGCATGTGCCCCAATATCCCTTACCTCATATACCTGAGGTTGAACAACCATACTCTCAGCTACACTCACTGTCCCAAGTACAGCATTTTTTTGGAGATCCTGCAAATCTGCAGCACGCATCAATCCTCTGTCTTGTCCAGGTGCCGTGTATTGCCACAGTGATTCAGCTGATAGGGACCCGATTCACAAAGATTTGTATGTGGCTTTTGGAGTTCCAACCCTGACTAATGTATTACTTTGTCCGGAATTTCCAGGAATAAGATATAATTAACTTCGTCCAAAAGCTGAACTGAAGGTAAGGCTGGCAGGTTTAATAACCACCACCGACTCAACGAATCGCTCACAGTGAAATCCATGAATTTCAATTGTAGGAGTAAAATGTTTTTAGTCCAGTGGCGGCTCCTTGAGGGAGTGCGGTGGGGGAAGTGGGGTGAGGCAGGGTGTGGGAGGGGTAGGGTGGGTGGTAGTAAACTCTACTCCAGAATTAGGCCAAACGGAGTTGAGTAAAGAAATAAATAAATAAAACAAATTACATTGCGCTCTGCATCGCAGATTTGGCGTTGCAGCGTGCGCAATACAATTCGTTGTATTTATTTATTTATTTACTCAACTCCGCTCGGCCCAATTCCAGAGTTTATTACCCCCCACCCTGACCCTCCCCCGCCCCACCGCCCCGCAGCACTCCCTTGAGGGTCCGCCACTATTTTAGTCATGTGTCACAATCTGACAGTGCTTGAAATCTGCAACAAAGTGTCATAAGAGATATACAAGCCATTCTTCCTTTAGAAAAAATATAATGCATTTGTATTTTATACAACCATGGCTAGAGATCTTGCTTTCCAGGAGGCATGAAGTTGGCACGAGTGGAAGACTAGGAGAGATTTGCCCACTAGGCAGGCACTTCTCGCGCAGTAGGACAGGAGAAAGGTTGATGACGAGCGGCCGGTGTTGCCCCTGTGCCAGCCACCTTTTTTAGATGTGCCAACCCTCATGCAGAGATCCTGATGCTAATGTAAGCATGTGTCTCCATGCAATTGTTGACATATTCTGCCAATTCCTACCTTTTATCTGGCTGTTTGCAGTGCATTCTGGGGCTTGTTTTGCCATAGTTAAAGAGGAAACAAGCATTGGCAAGACCAATAGATCTGGCCTTGGCAAGCATGCATACATACATATGTACACAAATTGTATATGTTTGCAAAATAATATTTTTGCAAACATACGAAATTCGTATACATAGCTTAAAAGTAAAAAAGAGTAACGATACCACTTTCTAAAGGTTAATATGAATCCCAAAAAGTAATACAAATGATCCATTACTGTAAATAAACTTTTTAAAAACCTCATATTGAAAGCAAAGATTGGTTTGCCAGACTTGGTGCTGAAGTCAGTGACTTTTTGGTGAAAGTGCAACTGTGCACAACTAAAATGCCATCACTCAAAGTGAAGAGAGCTAAATGCTGAAGTGACCGACCCATTGCCCCATTGTGAATACTTTGGTGAGTGACAGCAAAATGTGAATGACACTTGAACAGATAAATGGATGAAGAGGATTGATTGACCGAAAGCCCCTGTATGTATATATGGTTATGCTTTTTCCATTTTTTAAGAAACTACAAGAGTGGTGACTTAGGCAAGACCTAAAGAACAAGTACCGTCATGTAAAGTGTTAAACAGAAAACCAGGACATGGGGCCCCTCATCAGCTAGGAAAGAGCATTACGGAGAAGACCACTTTACAATGCAATTGGATCTCTCCTTATGTGAGAACTCCACTATAACGCTGCCTCTAGACTAGACCTATAAAGCTAAATAACAAGGACCATGACACAAAGTGCAGTTGGCCGGAAAACCGAGTTTAGCTGAAGTGCCGGCTAGGGAACGGAACTGCACAGATCGGATGCAGGGGGTTGCCACATGTGGGATCCCACCTTAGAGGAGAACCTTCATACAAAAGTGCCTCTAAGCTAGATCTACAAGGTTTAGAACAAGTGCCAAGACACAAAGTGCAGTTGGCCAGAAAACCAGATCTAGCTGTATGCATCATACTTCATACGGGGTCACTTAGCAGTCTTTCTAGCCACTTCCCTCTTCTATACCCCCATTATCCTTTTCAATTCAACTAACAGACTCACATGTCCACTGCTCAAATTAACTCAATTTTCACTATACTAATCCACCACTAATCCTTTTTGGCTTTTGATGCAGCATGCTACTTGCCGAAAAGCACTTCAACGCCTCGTCTGGGGTAGTAAGCGATATATAAATATAATTACAGTGCAACTGCTATGTGTTCACTGCTGGGGATCGGCCTGTAAATAGATCTATGTAAACATGGAAATAAATTCCAGCATTTTATTCCCGAATCAAATGTATTTTAGGAAATAAACCAAAGAAGAAAACATGCAAATTCTGTTGTAAAAAGGTGGCAGTGCACCGTGCCAGGGCCTGCTATCTCTTTACTCTGTAGTGCAGACTCTCTCTATGTAGATGATTGACTTTTCTTGGAGAGAAGAAAACATAGATGTTTTAAAACATATTATTGTTAATATATTGTGTGACCCAACAACTCGTCCCCAGTGTTTTGCAAGGAGCCAAAACATTGAATTGAATTTGAATTTAAAACATTTGTAAAGCGCAGCGTTCACCAAACGGTTTCTTGGCGCTATAATAGAAGGTCTAGCAACAGAGGGCGGAGTAACCAAGCGCAAAGGAAAATGGGCAGGTTACAAGGGAAAAGCCTGTCGAAATAGGAACGTTTTTAAATCTCTGCGGAAAGATAAATATTGTGTGGCCAAGCGTAGGTGATCAGGGAGGGAGTTCCAGAAGGTGGGAGCCAGAGTTGAGAAGTTGGCTCCACCCCACTTCTTACGCTTAAAACGTGGAATTTGCAGGAGGGATTTAGAGGAGGAGCGAAGCTCTCTGATCGGGACATAGTCTTGGATCAGAGAGGAAATAAAAGCGGGGGCAGTGCCCTGGCGAGCCTGAAAAACCATACAGCCGGTTTTAAAAAGGGAGCGTTCCTTGACAGGGAGCCAATGAAGCTCCTTTAGAAGGGGTGTGGGGTGGTGAAAGCGGGGGAGACCATACACCAACCGGGCCGCTTGGTTCTGGATCATCTGGAGCTTCCGCAGGCTGTATGCAGGGATGCCGTTGTAAATGGTATTGGCATAGTCCAGCCGCGAGATCACCAGTGCGGACATGATCAGCTTAAGTGCTTGGGGGGAAAAGAAACGGGAGACAGTACGAATAGTTCGAAGAGTGAGAAAACAAGAAGAGACAACTGAACTGATATGTGAGTGTAGAGTGAGTTGGTTATTGATTTTGACACCCAGGGTTTTAACTGTGGAGGAAGGAGTGGGGGAAATACCAAAGGAAGAAGGCCAGAAAAGAGAATTCCAGGGACTGGAAGAACCACCAGTGAGAACCAACTCGGTTTTGTCCGGGTTCAGTTTGAGATGGTTGTGGCTCATCCAGTCCCTGATAAAAATCATAATAGATTGGAAATTTAAGATAGAAAGGGGTGAGGAGGAAAGATTAAAGATGAGCTGTGCAAAGCCAGAAGGGGCTTGTTGGATGTGTGTTAGTGAGTGTGGGTGCAAATGTAAAGTGACCTTTCGTCACCTATGGTGGCAGATTTTTTTTTCATCATCTATGCAATTTATTTTTAAATTTCATGAACTTTTTTTCAAGTTGCAAAGTTTAAAAATACCCCATAAAAGGTTTTTTTTTCAATAGTAGAATTTTCTCACAAAAAAAACTTTTGTGATAACATTTCTCTGCGAGAATTTACATCAGTAAAGTTTTGTGAAGTTAGCATACTGTATCATCTCCAGAGTGTGGGAAACTACTACAACTCAAACTGCCTTCTTGCCTCCTTCGAATGAGTATTAAGACCAGATCTGAGTGGATAATTCCGCACTCAGAAGTGGAGGGAGAGGGCAAATTATATAGAACAGGTCCTGGAGGGCCAGATCCGTACCAGGGGCCTCATTTATGAAAAGTGACGCATCGCTGCGTGAAAACAGCGATGCGTCATTTTTCACTGCGCCCTCCTTGCGACACCAATGATGCGTCATATTTACAGTATGACGCATCATGGCGCAAGGAGTTACAGATACTTCAGTATTTCTGACGTATCTGTATGGCGCAAAAGTGACGCATTGCTGTAGTGTCACAAAAGTGACGCAACTCCAGCAATGTATCCTTTCACATGGGGCAAGCCCCATGTGAAAGAGCCTGCGTCAGTCATACGCCTGCTGTGAGGCAGGCGTAAGAAATTGACGCATTTGTGTCCTAGAAGTGGCGCAGTGAAATCTTATAGATGTCACTGCGTCACTTCTACGACCCTTTCTTGCGGTAAAACGCCCCCTTTGCCTACATTATTCCTGGCGCAGGTATAATGTGATGCAAGGGTTTACAAAGTGACGCATCTACCTACATGCGTCACTTTGTAAATATGGCGCAACTCGGCGCATTTTTTATGCCACTGGTGCGTCACAAAAAGTGGCCCCATATAAATGAGGCCCCAGATTTTTAGGATAACTAAATTTTTCTAAATGGGAATATGCTCAAATGTGGCCTGAATCTGGCCTACTAGGAAAGTCATTGGAGAACCCTGATATAGAAGAAGATATAAACAACCAGATAATGGGAATTAAATAAATGCAACCATAGAGTGGAGAAGAACTGATGAGTGGAAAATGAAAAGTTATACTGTAAATGTTGCTAGTCAGTGGGTATACACTGGTTCGAATCTTGAGTAAATTAGGTGCATTAATTGCACTTTTATTCATTATGTCTTCCGCCGAGGCACTAGAGGCCTAAAAAATAGCCCTTGTGCTCCTGTTTTAGGTCTCGCCTGGAATGAGCATCCGAAGGATGCGTCCATGCTGGAGACTTATAGTTGCCTGTCTCGGGGGAAGGAAGGACAAGAGGGTGCCACGCGCTACTCTTGTGCTGGATTTGATTGCGTGCACGCGCACCCACACTCACGCATGCGCACATCACAGCCACACGCATACACAGCCACACGCATACACAGGCACACACACACACCCCCCCCGTCGCCGCCGCACCTACACACACACTAGCGCACCTACACGCACACACAGAGCCCCCCACACGCACACCAGCGCACCTACACACACGCACGCACGCACACATACAAAGGCCCCCCTCTCCCCGCCGCCGCCATCGCACACATACACACCAGCACCGGACCCCACTCACCGGCTGCGCAGGATTTGTCTTCTCTGGGGTGGCGGTAGCGGGGCTCTCCCGATCCCTGGGAGCCCCGCCCGACAGCGCCTCTGTTCACTTGGGGCGGCGGTAGCGGGGCTCTCCCGATCCCTGGGAGCCCCGCCCGACAGAGCCTCTGTTAACCCGGTCCCCCATCTCGGGACCGGGACTCAAGGTGGGGCGGCCCCGGGGCTCTCCCTAGCTCACGGGAGCCCCGGGCCGCGGGAGGACTCGGCCTCTTTGCTCCATCCCGGCGGGCAGCCAATCATAGTCCAGCAACAGGCGGGACTTCCTTCTCTCTTCTGGCCCGGCCCACGTCTTCTCTCCGGTTGCCTGGCTTCCTGCCTCAGGGGTCCGCCAATGGCAGCGCAGCCCCGAGCAGAGAGGCGGGCACATAGTGATGGCATGAACGGGGTGTTTTGGGTGGTTGAAACACTTGGTTCAGGGATCTGTGTCATCGATTTTATGGCTGTGTCTGGTGCAGAGAATTGCAGGTAGTGAATGAAGCGCGAATTTCTATATTGTGCGGGATAACTCAATGGGTTAATGTTTCTGCTGCAGAGATCCGTAATTAGACTGCAGGTCCTATCAAGACAAAGTAATTCACTGATTCATACATCTTGTAAAACCAGCAATGTGTGGGGCGCGAGCCATACTTTCCACTCATTGGGCTTTGACTAGGAACTGAAACCAAAATGCAGACTTACCCGGCAATTTTGTTGGGCAGTTGCGGGGCTAGTGAAAGTTGAGAGTCGCTAGAAGAGGGTTGATGCCTTGTGTTCGAGGGCACACGCAGGGAGCAAAGCGTGCTCAGGTTCCAGATAGACTGGACCTCGGGTCGATGGTTTTTAGGCGCTAAAGATTGAAATATTCCCATTCCTTATTGTGCTCCAACCCTACTGTTTCTTTCCTGCTCCCGGGGCGCCAGTGGGTAGGCTCGCGCCTGGCTCGTTGTAAGCGCTGCAGCTTTATTATGCCTTGGGGTGTGTGACCGTGTGGAAAGGCGTAGATTGTAGCAGAATCTCAAAGACTGTTATTAAAGGAAGAATTCTCTTTGTATAAAACGAAACGATGAATGGCTTCCAACAGAATCCATATCAAGCTCTATCCATTCTGAAAATACCTTCTGATCAACTATTAGCCTGGAAATATACACATTCTTAGATGTGTTTAGAGAGTAATCCCCTTCATCGGCTATAATCCAAATATATTGTTATGTTCTTTATTGAAAAATTATCATGTTATTGTGAGCACGTCACTATTGGGCAAGATACAACTGTATTTGTTAATCTCCATTGATCATAGCATTAGAAGACCTATATTCATGCTAAGAGCAGATCGATTGCCCTCTGTAGTAGTTTTAGAAGTTTAGAGTGGCATTTCTGTGAATGCCATATTTGCCCTTTATTTAGCAATGGAATACAGCACCTCGACCATTTCATCTTTAGGTGTTCAGCGCTTGTATACTTTCGTGCCAAGGTCCTGGATCCAGGGCCGGTCCTACTCCTAGCCAGGGGGGCCCCGCCGCCGGCCCCGCAGTTGCGGGAATAAATAAAATATGATGGGGAAGGCTGCACAATATACAGGGGAACTGGGAACAACAGCCAGGGCACGCACGCAAAGAAGACGCCTGCACCTGCTGCACGCACCCCCCACCACCTAGCTTGGTTGGTGGTGCCGGTGGTGGTACGTGCCCTGGTGGTAACGTGACGCCGGCGTTGCTTGAATCTTCCTCATGGGTGACAGTGGTGGGTCCCAGGGCCGTCAATCTGGTAGCGCGCAAAAGCGCTACCAATGACGGCCCTGGACATGAATTTATGGCCAGCCCCGCTCAGTGTGACGCACTCAGTATGCACACATGACACGCCATACGTGACCTGGCACACTGGCTGACTAACTCGGATCGGGCGGCGGGCCGCGTGGGCAGGGGCCAGACAGGGCTGTAGGCAGGAGTCGGACGACGTCGTCGCGGGGCCCCGTCCTTCTCCTCGTTGAGTCCGTGTGGTTAAGGTAAGAGACCTGCTTCAGTTCATTCATTCAATCCATCGTATTATATTATATTATTATATACACCTAAGTAAAATGTGCAAATTGAGCAGCTCTGTAGGGCTGTGGATTTATGACAATCGTGCTATTTAAAATTCATTGAAATAAAGAGAATTAAAATCATGTACATTGTCTCTGCTTCTCCATGACACATCACAGCCATCTAACCTCGAACCTCCTTCAAAATAAGCCATGAACCAGCCCACCCTTAGGACAGCCCAGCAGCACCTTCGCCCTCCTGTAATGAGCCACCTTTCAACATTCCCGTCCCAACCACCCATAACACACTGATCACACGCACGCTGCAACTCTAGTTCTGCATGAGGCACTCCATGTGCATGCAAAGGCGTACCTAACCTCATTACTTTCAGCACTATTAGGGATGTCTCTATGTCAGAAACCTTGCTCACTCTGTCTGTTTCTAACATTATAGATATGCAGAACCTTCAAGGCTGCAGCATCCAGCACATACAATGGTTGATTGGAGCAGGAGGACTGACCGCTCATGAGAAGGGGCGAGGAGAGGGGTGAGGGTCCTTCCTTCATTCATGTCTGTTCAGGGATGCTCTTGAGCCTCAATCATTCATGTATTAATTCAGAAAAGTTAATATATAATATAATATGACATTAATTATTCAGTGCCATCCTTATTTTGACTGGTAGCATTATAAAAGTTCCTAACGTGTGACTAATCAGGAAAGAGGATCACAAAATGAGTTATAAAAAGCATTGTGACGTCGTCTGAGTGGCAATGGTTTGACACGCTTTTCAATGCAAACAATTTCATTAGCCCCCTAGAATGGCCAACATACTTTCTCACAGTAATTATGTATCAGCTGTTCTGAACATAGTGTGCATTATTCAGCTGCATGCGCTTTGTAGTCTGAGTGTGTTACTGCTGCCTATAAGGGCATACGAGTTGCTTCTAAGCTTATGCATTGTTCGGCCATTGCATAGTCTGTTTTACCAGTCAAGTAAATAGTTTGACTACCTGTAGCATTTGTGTTCACAGTGCAAGGATTGAATAACTTTCCAAACTAATGCTTCTTGTAAAAGGAGTGTAAATGTTTAAAAACAAAAACATAAATAAAAGGCATTGCCATTTACAATGCCAATAGCTCTAACTTTAATAATGCAAGACCTATTGCATTGCAAATGCTTGTTTATTCTCCTGATTACACACTCAGGGAAAATGCACTATTTCGGTGTGATATAACCGCATTGCACGCGATGCTGTTTTGGGGGCCCTGAGTGGCAGAAGCTCATTGTAAGTCAGCCCTGGGAAAGCTTTGCCACTTCCGGTCTCCTGCCCCCTCTCACTTCCCCTGGCCCTTGCAGGATGTGTGCTTTGTTCCCCTTGTTGAAAGGGGCTGCTCTGCCTCTATCACTTGGCAGGGATGATCTGGCAGCATCAGTAGCTCGCGCTTCTCTTCTTCTTCACTTGTCCACAAGTTCAGTAGCCAGCATGAGGGGTCACTGGCCCGATCCACCCGTACAGAGATCTGTATGAAGCCTTCAGGTCACAAGTTTGAATCGCACCAGGGCTGACCATATGAGTGTTCTTGAGCAGGGAATCATGGGGCATATTATCAAGAACAGGCGATAAAATTATCGCTGCTTTATCGGCAGGAAACTGCCACTAAAGCGGCGATAATGGCCTTGATAATATTCCCTTGTGAATATCCATAGCAGCCCATGTTAACACCAGAACCTGGGATGCTATGGGAATTCACAAGGACATATTATCAAGCCCATTCTTGCCGCTTTAGCAGCAGTTTCCTGCCGATAAAGCAGTGATAATTTTATCGTCGGTTCTTGATAATATGTCCCCATGCCTTTATACTTTAGCACCAGAGGCCATCTGTCTGTAGTGAGCACTGTTTATGAGCTGTCAATATTCCTCCATTCCCGTTGGATACTCGTGTGTGGGGCTGAGCGCTCAATACACCCATTTGTGTCAGCATCATTCTCTCACGCCATAGGTCATATTAGTAGGCGATTGTTCGCAGATTTGGGTATGAAACTCTGGGATTTCCATTTTCTCTCGGGGTGTGTGCACACCCAAGGTGATCCTTCCTTGCAGCTACCAGTGTGAGTGATGTTCAAAGAGAGGTGTAGCCATCTCCCACTGCCGGGGACTGAGGGGATCAGCAGGGAGACCCCCAGCCTACCTCATGGACTGGTGAGGTGATCCCCGAGGTCTGTCCCTGCGACTTTCTAGACAATGGGGGAGTGGCGGAAGTTCATTCAAGCACCATGTTTGCCAGTGAGCCTCTTGGGCGAGCCGTGCTGTTGCATCCCTGTTCACTCCCATTTTCTTCTCTGCTCAGGTGTCTTTGGGCGCTGAAGTAGCTATTCACTTTGCTCTATTTTTCATTCTAGCTTCTCTGTTTTTGACACAGGGGTGCTAAATAGGAAACACCTTAATGCTCAGCGCTGGGATGCTCCCGAGTAGCCATGCGCTAAAAACCCATTCCATTCCATTACTTCCCATTATATGAAAGAGTTGCATTAGCAACAGTAAATTTCCTATAATCGAAAATAAAGTTTTTCTTTATTGTCCTTCATTGATTTCATTGAGTTGTGAGTAGTGATTCTAAGAAGGAGGGCATCCCCTGTTCATTATGTTCGGCTCTTTTGAGTAAAACCTTTTATGGTACCCAGATACCTTGGTACTCAGCGAATCTGCGTACAGAAAAAAGTAAATGTAAAAGATTAGAGCGACAGTGGCGCCGAAATAAAGATCCCATTGTCAAGGAACAATATAAAGCGGCCCTAGACACCTATCATAAAAATGTTAAATCCGCACGGAAAAATCATACAGCTATCCAACTCGTGTAATCAGGCAATGCTTCCAAAACACTTTTTCACATTCTCAAAACTCTCACTAATCCTGAAGCTTGCATTCCAGAAGAGGGACCTACTCAATTACTTTGTGACAATATAGCTACTAATTTTTCACAAAATATAGAGAACATCTACAATAAGATAATATCCACTTCTACAAATACTAATCACAATCTGTTAACTGACTCTGCCCCCGGATTCTAATAGTCAGTTTATTCAAAAAGAATTTCCCATGCTTACCATTCCGGATATTGAATCCTTATTAAAATCTGCCAAATCAGGTTCTCCCAAAGACTTATTGCCCACTAAAATAGTTTAAAAACTTGCAGCCGAATTAGCAGAGCCCCTTTGCTCTCTTCTTAACTGCTCCATCAAACAGGGTTATCTCCCTAAAGAATGGAAGAATGCGCAGATCGTGCCCATTAGGCAAAATCTTAAATTGTCTCCAGATGATGTGTCCAACTACCGCCCCATCTCATTGCTTCCCCTTTACAGCAAATTATTGGAAAGGCACATTAACACCCATCTTTCTGCCTTTATAGAAGCTTCCAACTGCCTAGACCAATCTCAGTCAGGATTTCGTCCCAGGCATAGTGCTGAACTAGCCTTTTTGATTGTAAAAGATGATATTCGCATGCTGGCGGACGCAGGTCAAGCAGTGATTCTTATACTGCTTGACCTGTCCGCCGCATTTGACACCATCTCATATCAAATCTCGCTGGATAGACTGCGCTCCATAGACATCCAGAATTCTGCTCTGGATTGGCTCCAGGACTTCCTTAAAGACAGGACCCAAACAGTGAATCTTGGCCCTTTTATTTCCAAGACTACCTAAGTTACCAAAGGGGTACCGCAGGGGTCCTGTCTGAGCCCATCCTTGTTTAATGTGCATATCGCCCCCCTTTCAGCATTGCTTAGGAAGATCGGGTTTATCCTGATCTCCTACACGGACGATACACAACTTATTCTATCTTACAAGAATGACACTCCCGAC
The DNA here is from genome assembly GCF_964261635.1 of Lissotriton helveticus. NCBI lineage: Eukaryota > Metazoa > Chordata > Amphibia > Caudata > Salamandridae > Lissotriton > Lissotriton helveticus. The sequence goes on from NC_136062.1 coordinate 410,061,876, forward strand.
ATCCAAAGCATGTTCAAGGAAGGTATGAGAGCCATTACATCATGGATGAGCAGTAACTTCTAGCAGTTGAATGCCGGAAAAATAGAAATTATACTCTTTAAGGATGTGATAACCAACTGGTCCCCTAGTTGGTGGCTAAATGATCTAGGGTCAGCTCCTTTGACTAAGACAGTTGTTACAAAACTAGGGGTCTTAACGGATAAAGTTCTAAACATGGATGAACATATAGCTGCAACAAATAGAGCTTGTTTTCATGCCCTCAGCCTTCTTCGTAAGATATTTCATTTTTTACCCGCATCTACACATAAAACCCTGTTTCATGCTTTGGTCCTTAGTCGTCTGGATTTCAGCAATGCTTTGCTGATTTCCGCTAAGGAACCCGCCTTGCAAGGTCTTCAGGTGGTTCAGAACACTGCTGCTCGTCTGGTAACCAGTGCTCCTTATAGGACCCCTTCACGTCCCGTGCAGCACAAACTTCACTGGCTGCGTGTTCGTACAAGAATACATTTTAAAATCTGCTGTATTGTTTTTAAAGGCATAGACCAGATGGGTACTGCCTATCTAGCTGATAAGCTAGTGAAATACATACCGCCTCGCTCCCTTCGTTCTGTAGGGAAAGGCTTGCTTGTCATCCCTCGCATAAGGCAAGCCAGGTTGGGAAAAATCTTTCTCCTACCTGGTTCTCAAATTGTGGAATCAACTTCCTCTTGCGATACAACTCACTACCAATTACTTAGGTTTTAGAAAAAAACTCAAAACTTTACTTTTTTAACTCTGCTCCTTATACTTACAGTTGTCCTCAGCGCTGAGATACCCCATTTGGGGTGATTCAGGCACTTTATAAATGATATAAATAAAAAAATAAAAATATAAAGGTTGGCGGTGCTTCATTTTGGCAAATAGTTCCAGATGGTAGGCACAGGCACTTGTTTTTTGGGAGCTGGACTTATTTTTTATTTTCAGACTTTGACCCAGGGAAAAAGAACAAGAAACGATTAAGAGAAAGCTGAGAAAACCGTGACATAGGGGAAACAAGGCTGAAAAATAGCATTTTAGAGTGAGCTAAAGATACAGGCGGTGTTGGATGGTGGAAGAAAGTGGAGTCAAATGATGGAACCTATTTCTTTTAAAATCCAATAACCTGATCCCAAGTCCATCTCCTTCCATCCTTTTTGAGTCCTAACTGTGTGAGGTGCCACACCCCTGAGATGCAATATAAAGAACGGTACCAGTAAATCATACATTTGATACTGCTTCAATCATCCTCCTCGTTCCATTTCTTACTTTGTGAGGATGCACAAACCTCTACTACTGAGGGCACTCACAATACCAACAAATGTACATTGCAGATTTTATTTTAAGAGCAATTTCATTTTATTCATTGCTGATTTTAGAACACTGCTGGACATGGCCCCGTCTGCAGGGTCATCCCCAAACTTTTTGCCTTCACCCTCTTGTTTATTTCCCCCATTTTTGTCACCTTTTAGGACTCTGAGCATTTTACTCCTGCTAGCCAGTACTAGAGTACTTCAGCTCTCTCCTTTTTGCTTGGTAACTTTGGCTACCACCCATTTGGCACCTTCAATTGTCTTGTAAGTCTCTAGTAGTGGTGATGCTACATGGACCCAGGAACTGTAATGTAAACACGACTGGTGGACCTGCAGGACTTATTGTGCCACACGCATAAGTAGACCTTTTTAAACATTCCTCAGGCTTGCCTTGCATCCTATGTGTGCAGGTTTAAGCAACCATTTTGGCCTGGCGAAATAAATCTTTTGCATGGCCTCATCCTTCATTTTAAATACATATATATCACCCTTGGGGTAGCTCACCGGGAAGGGTGCAGTGTATTTAAATAGTTGATCAGGTACAGGTACTTTTATGTTTTACATATACTGGTAGTGCAAACATCCTAAATTCATTTTTCACTACTGCAAGGCCTACCTCTCTCATAGGATAACATTGGGTTAACTTATTTCATGTAATAAGTGATAGATTTCAATTGGTAGCCAGTAGTTAAGTCAAGTTTGGTGTCTAAAGACTTGGATTTTAAAGCTCTCTTTAATGGTATATTATAAGTCATAATTCTGAAAATGGCAACTTTCAGTAAGTTGGCATTTTCTTGTCCTAACTAATTGGCTTGCTCCCTGGATCCTGGGTGACATGACTACATGTAGCTATCAGTTGGTCTTTGTGTATTTCAAACAGACAGTAATACAGGGGGATAGGTGGTAGCAGGATGGGTTATCTCTTACTTGATGGGGTGTCTATCACCTACCACACTTGTGTATCACAAAGGCTCTGCCTGGGCTCACTCACAAAGGGTCTGACGCTAGTGTTTTGTGACCCCTGACACAAGGCGATTCAAAAAGGGGGTGGTGATGGACAGAGTATCTGAATTAAGCAGAACACTCCTACCCAGTCAGCAGATCAGGGCTTGATCCATCACCGTTTTTTAGCTCACTGCACCATCCCAGTTCAGAACCTGGCTACATGCAAATTAGTCTGACCCTGGCCCAGTGCATCATGGGAACAGGGCAGACCAAACTACCAAGCCAATTCTTTTACTGGAAAGGACCAAGCTTCCGGGGACCGGTTTCTAGCATTACAGCCGTCTTCGGCCCGGCTTGCTTGAATCCTGATGGTGCAGTGAGCAAGGGACTCATGTCTGAGCATACCCTTCCACACTCGTAGTGGCCAAAACGATTCAAAAAGGGGGTGGTGATGGACAGAGTATCTGAATTAAGCAGAACACTCCTACCCAGTCAGCAGATCAGGGCTTGATCCATCACCGTTTTTTAGCTCACTGCACCATCCCAGTTCAGAACCTGGCTACATGCAAATTAGTCTGACCCTGGCCCAGTGCATCATGGGAACAGGGCAGACCAAACTACCAAGCCAATTCTTTTACTGGAAAGGACCAAGCTTCCGGGGACCGGTTTCTAGCATTACAGCCGTCTTCGGCCCGGCTTGCTTGAATCCTGATGGTGCAGTGAGCAAGGGACTCATGTCTGAGCATACCCTTCCACACTCGTAGTGGCCAAAACGATTCAAAAAGGGGGTGGTGATGGACAGAGTATCTGAATTAAGCAGAACACTCCTACCCAGTCAGCAGATCAGGGCTTGATCCATCACCGTTTTTTAGCTCACTGCACCATCCCAGTTCAGAACCTGGCTACATGCAAATTAGTCTGACCCTGGCCCAGTGCATCATGGGAACAGGGCAGACCAAACTACCAAGCCAATTCTTTTACTGGAAAGGACCAAGCTTCCGGGGACCGGTTTCTAGCATTACAGCCGTCTTCGGCCCGGCTTGCTTGAATCCTGATGGTGCAGTGAGCAAGGGACTCATGTCTTTGTCCACCCTAAGCGTGGAAGGGTATACTCAGATGTGAGTCCCTTGCTCATTGCACCATCAGGATTCAAGCAAGCCGGGCCGAAGACGGCTGAAATGCCAGAAACCGGTCCCCGGAAGCTTGTTTCCTTCCCAGTGTAAGAATTGGCTTTTGTAGTCTGGTCTGCCCTGTTCCCATGATGCACTGGGCCAGGGACGGACTAATTTGCATACAGCCAGGTTCTGAAACTGGGATGGTGCAATGAGCTAAAAAACGGTGTTGGATCTAGCCCTGATCTCTTGACTGGGTGAGAGTACTCTGCTTAATTCAGAGACTCTGTCCATCACCCCCCTTGTTGTAAATAATTTTGTCCACCCTAAGCGTGGAAGGGTATACTCAGATGTGAGTCCCTTGCTCATTGCACCATCAGGATTCAAGCAAGCCGGGCCGAAGACGGCTGAAATGCCAGAAACCGGTCCCCGGAAGCTTGTTTCCTTCCCAGTGTAAGAATTGGCTTTTGTAGTCTGGTCTGCCCTGTTCCCATGATGCACTGGGCCAGGGACGGACTAATTTGCATACAGCCAGGTTCTGAAACTGGGATGGTGCAATGAGCTAAAAAACGGTGTTGGATCTAGCCCTGATCTCTTGACTGGGTGAGAGTACTCTGCTTAATTCAGAGACTCTGTCCATCACCCCCCTTGTTGTAAATAATTTTGTCCACCCTAAGCGTGGAAGGGTATACTCAGATGTGAGTCCCTTGCTCATTGCACCATCAGGATTCAAGCAAGCCGGGCCGAAGACGGCTGAAATGCCAGAAACCGGTCCCCGGAAGCTTGTTTCCTTCCCAGTGTAAGAATTGGCTTTTGTAGTCTGGTCTGCCCTGTTCCCATGATGCACTGGGCCAGGGACGGACTAATTTGCATACAGCCAGGTTCTGAAACTGGGATGGTGCAATGAGCTAAAAAACGGTGTTGGATCTAGCCCTGATCTCTTGACTGGGTGAGAGTACTCTGCTTAATTCAGAGACTCTGTCCATCACCCCCCTTGTTGTAAATAATTTTGTCCACCCTAAGCGTGGAAGGGTATACTCAGATGTGAGTCCCTTGCTCATTGCACCATCAGGATTCAAGCAAGCCGGGCCGAAGACGGCTGAAATGCCAGAAACCGGTCCCCGGAAGCTTGTTTCCTTCCCAGTGTAAGAATTGGCTTTTGTAGTCTGGTCTGCCCTGTTCCCATGATGCACTGGGCCAGGGACGGACTAATTTGCATACAGCCAGGTTCTGAAACTGGGATGGTGCAATGAGCTAAAAAACGGTGTTGGATCTAGCCCTGATCTCTTGACTGGGTGAGAGTACTCTGCTTAATTCAGAGACTCTGTCCATCACCCCCCTTGTTGTAAATAATTTTGTCCACCCTAAGCGTGGAAGGGTATACTCAGATGTGAGTCCCTTGCTCATTGCACCATCAGGATTCAAGCAAGCCGGGCCGAAGACGGCTGAAATGCCAGAAACCGGTCCCCGGAAGCTTGTTTCCTTCCCAGTGTAAGAATTGGCTTTTGTAGTCTGGTCTGCCCTGTTCCCATGATGCACTGGGCCAGGGACGGACTAATTTGCATACAGCCAGGTTCTGAAACTGGGATGGTGCAATGAGCTAAAAAACGGTGTTGGATCTAGCCCTGATCTCTTGACTGGGTGAGAGTACTCTGCTTAATTCAGAGACTCTGTCCATCACCCCCCTTGTTGTAAATAATTTTGTCCACCCTAAGCGTGGAAGGGTATACTCAGATGTGAGTCCCTTGCTCATTGCACCATCAGGATTCAAGCAAGCCGGGCCGAAGACGGCTGAAATGCCAGAAACCGGTCCCCGGAAGCTTGTTTCCTTCCCAGTGTAAGAATTGGCTTTTGTAGTCTGGTCTGCCCTGTTCCCATGATGCACTGGGCCAGGGACGGACTAATTTGCATACAGCCAGGTTCTGAAACTGGGATGGTGCAATGAGCTAAAAAACGGTGTTGGATCTAGCCCTGATCTCTTGACTGGGTGAGAGTACTCTGCTTAATTCAGAGACTCTGTCCATCACCCCCCTTGTTGTAAATAATTTTGTCCACCCTAAGCGTGGAAGGGTATACTCAGATGTGAGTCCCTTGCTCATTGCACCATCAGGATTCAAGCAAGCCGGGCCGAAGACGGCTGAAATGCCAGAAACCGGTCCCCGGAAGCTTGTTTCCTTCCCAGTGTAAGAATTGGCTTTTGTAGTCTGGTCTGCCCTGTTCCCATGATGCACTGGGCCAGGGACGGACTAATTTGCATACAGCCAGGTTCTGAAACTGGGATGGTGCAATGAGCTAAAAAACGGTGTTGGATCTAGCCCTGATCTCTTGACTGGGTGAGAGTACTCTGCTTAATTCAGAGACTCTGTCCATCACCCCCCTTGTTGTAAATAACCCTGACACAAGGCAGTAAATTCCAAGCACCTCTGGATAGTTTGAAGTTTGAAGTTTATTTTTATTATGCTTGATTAATTAAAACCATTTCATACAAAAATTCTTTTAAAATGAAATATCTTACACTTTTATGATGAATACATTATTAAAAATTCCCGATATTTATCGAAGTAAGTAATGAGAATAAATACAGTCATTCAAATAATTAGAAAAGTGCTTAAATTATTAAACCTTCCAACACGTTAATCATTTTGACTCATAAGTTTTGTTTCAGCTGTGTCCGTTCTTGTAAAAATTATGTCTATTCATGAAGTAATTCGTCCTTGGCCAACTCAGTCTGGTGTTTCAATCTTTTTGCAGTTATATCAAGGAATTTGGTTAGCCGGCAATTTAGCTGCACCTGCTCTGGATTAAAACACAACATTACCGCTTGTCTGCAAGACCTGGCTCCATACTGTCTAAACACTGGCTTTAGCAAGGTTATCCTTATGTTGTTTAACATGTTACAGATGCATATAATGTGGATGACTTCCTCAACACCACACCCACGTAAACAACAAGACTGGTCCCCTACTTTTCTCTCCCAAGGAGGTAGGAATTGATTAAAGGGCCCAACCCCCAACCGGAGTTTTAGGATTTTTTTCTTGATATTAATTTTTATTCCTGTTTTCAAGTAGGGTTGGGGTTTAAGTGCTTTGTATGTGTTTAGGACGACCCAGCCGTGAGATGGTTTGGTTAATGCTTTTTTGTCCTCTATGGCAGATAATACGCGGGTTACCTTTGTTACAGTTTTTTTTAAAGCAAAATATTCATTGAGGTGTTCCACAAGTCTGTTAGACGTAAAAGTGTAATGGATTGCTGGTGGTAATCACTTGCTGGCATTTTTCCTGAGCGTTTTCCTGACAGTTCCCTCCAGAGTTGGTCATTCAGGGATCCTTTATCATCGCCTTTGATATTACCTCTGGAGTAGAAACCTCAAGAACCATATCCTTCTTCAAAATGGGCACCAGTTATAAATAATGGCCCCTCAGAACCAACTCTACTCCTCTTGACATGTGGAAGACTCAAAAGGACTGTTGAGCTGCTCTGCAAGAAGTACTGCTACTCTGGTGTCCTGCTTTCCTGCTGCCCTGCTGCCCGAGTGAAAGACTGGGCCTGTATCTTGAACCCAGTACCATATAGTGACTCCAAGGGGTTAGTTGGCTGGCCTCCTGATTAAAAGCCTCCTGGACAGAACAGACTCCAACCTAAGCCTGGACAGAGCTCATGGAGTTTTACACAGCAAATGTTGCGTAGTACTGAAAAACGACACCAAATTCCTCAGAGTTGCTCGGTTATCCCATAAATTAACATCAAAGACAAAGACAATCAACACTTTGCATGTGAGTGTGTAATGAATGTAACTAGTGCAACAGAAAGGCTTACATTTCACACTTGCACATGCATTATTCTGTAACACGGTGCAATAATAAAACTAAAGCTTACCCCTTAGGTACACGTCCTGCACTTCCATATGTGCATCTTTCTGTAAGTAACAGTGTGCGTAAATCAGTAAAAATTGAACCCAAAAGTCACACTGCACTCTTATTCCCATGTTTGAGGCACCCTGCTAGGAGGTTGCCTGTACTAACCCAGGTGAGACTGATGTTGATTGTTGACTGAGTTGGGGTGCTCGGGAACCTGGCCCCAATGCCATAGTCTGGCTATGCCAATTGGGATGCTCCTCGTCACCGTGCAGGTCAGTCAGGGCGCTGGTGTTGTACTGGTGGTCTGGGTGCCCCGTCTGTAGGCAGTAGTCCTCAGGGGAAACCCGTAGGTATTGGTGACCAACGGATCCCTCAGGGAGGCAGAGTTGTCGCACACAGGCATTCAGTACTGTGGCTCACCCTCAAGGTCATAGTAGGAGTCTATGCCCCCCAGGGTGGGTGACAAAAACTAGCAGGTCATCCATTTGAGACAGAAGGGAATTCATATATGTGGCCTTGATGTTTTGAAGTGAAGAAAGGCTACTGTGTGGGGTCACATTGCTTCAGCTTTAAATTGGGTGGAAAAGACGTATGGCTCAGGCATCGGGCCACCTGACATATTAAAGGTTCACAAAGTAAGAACTAGGATGAGGAGTAAGGATGCAGGCTTAATGTGAGAATTAGGCCTCATTTACAAAGATCTGGTGTAGGGCAACTCCGCATGTGTTTTTGCTGCACTCCCCTACGCCAAATAATAAGTGCAGGGATGCACAGTATTTATGAGATATGGCGCATTCCTGTACTTTCACCTAGCAAACGGTGCACAAAATAGTGCCTAGTTCTAATGCAGGAACCCGAGCACCATGCTGCAAGGGTGTCTGCTTAGTTGGCAGTATTGTCTTTGTGCAGGAAGGAACACCCTCTTGCAAAAAAACAATCCATGGAGGCGTTTTCCTCTTACGATGTGTAGAAAGAGGAAAAAATGAGGAGAAATAAACATATTTCTAGTCGTTACCCCTGCACTAAGAGGCGTACAGCTTTGACACATTGCAGGGGTTACAGATCCTTGTAAATCTGGGAATGTGTCAAACCCCATGGGTGTTGCATGGGAACACCGACCGCTGCACCCATGGAACGCCGCCCTGACACAGTGTAAAGGAATGCAGCGACATCTGCTGTGTAGCCTTACACCATATATAGAAGGCTTTGAAAAGCGTGCAAATTGGCTTTGCGTGGTTTCGTAGATATGGGTCTGCACTCTGCACCACCGGAGGGTCATAAAAAGTGACGTAAATAAGCCCCTTAGTATTTAGCGACCCCAGGATTCAACTGTACCAGCAGTTGACTACTAAGATACACTTTTGGCAACAACAATTATTTTAAACAAACAAAACACAAGGGGGTAGATGTATCAAGCCTTTTGCGATTCACAAAGGCTGAAATTCGGCGAATTTCGGCCTTTGCGAATCGCAAAAGGCTTTTTTGAATTTTTTGAAATGTAGCAAAAAAATCGGAAAATAAGGAATCGCAAAAATTTGCGATTCCTTATTTTGCTTAAGCATTTAAGGAATCGCAAATTTTGCGATTCCTTAAATGCGATGTATGTGGCTTTTACAATTGCGAATTTGTGTTAAGAAATCGCAAATTACCACCAACTTGTAGTTTGTGATAATTTGCGACTACATTTAAAAATGCCCTATTTGGCATTTGTGAAGGTGGCATGTGACGCAGATACATGTATGTGCGCCATATGCACACACATGTAAATTTCAGGGGTGCAGCAGGGTGTCTTTGAGACACCCCTGCACCCTTGAAATTATTCTTAATTTGCGATTTCGCAAACTGAGAATCGCAAATTAAGAAATATTTCGCAATCATTCCTATGGGCCTCCTGGCCCATAGGAATGCATGGGAAATTATTCCTTATTTGCGAATTCGCAAAGTGCGAATTCGCAAATAAGGAAGACTAAGAAATCGTTAAAAAACAGCGATTTTTTACATACATTCCATTTTGAGAATTCTAAATAGCGATTCCTTAAAAATCGCTATTTAGAAATCGCAAAATGGACTTTTGATACATCTACCCCTAAGATTGTCTCTTATGTCTGCATGTATAACAGGCGCATCCCTAGCTTTGAGCGGCCGGCGCCTCGGTCCTGCATGAAGAACTGACAGCAGTGGCTGTTTTACTTGCAGGAGCTATTAAAATTACTGAAGGACAGGATATGAATTTGGCACAGAAAGGGAACGCCAAGTTTTGATATGTTCCCAATGTTCTCTGAATTGTTCAGAGAGGCGTTTGGAGCGCCGGCTTCCAAAGATAGTTTGACAGCGAGCGTCGGCTCGTTAGAAGCACACAGTGCCACCAGCTACACATCAATGGACTCAGAGACATTTCTAAACGGCCCTGACAAAGTAGAGCATGTCACTATTGGCAGGAATTTAGCAGAACTGTGAGAATGCCTGAGAAGAAGGGTATTTTTTCAGCTTCCCGAGAACAGAAGTCTAATAAGAATAGAACCTCACCTGTGATAATTTACACACACTCAACCATGCTGCTGTCTCTTCAAGGGAGTGCCTGCCCTTTCTCTCTGGATATTATGCCAGCATGCTCACTCAGCAACGTTGCAATCTGATTGGCTGAGGGAAGAGTGCGGGATGCACCGCTCCTGCGACACTTTATCCATGTAAAGAGGCAGTCGTACTCTATTCGAGTCTGTGTGCGATGTACTATGTGCAAAAGGTTTCAACGCGCATGCAAAAAAAAATAAAAAATCACTAGCAGCTGCTAGGAGTCAGTAGTGGTGGGGTTTAAAACACGAAAAAAGGGGATGAAAAAAGAACATTTAACTTACCTTCAAGGCAGCTGCCTCTCTACCGTCCTTCTGTCCACCAAGCAGGAAACAGGTAGCACCCGGGCTCCAGACTCCACTAGCCAATCGCAGCGCTGCAGTCACTAGCATGACAGCAGCGTTGTGATTGGTCTGAGCACCGTGGTTGAGCGCTCAGACATGGGCTGGGAGTCTGTGCTTGTTCTTCACCCATGCTGGGAAATACAGCTGGGTGGGGAACATGCTAAGTGCACATGACTGTTTGGCCAGCACAAGATGATGCTGGCCCAAAAAAGTGCCCACCACTCCTCCCCCAGCTCTGTGGGAATCCAGTCCCGCCCCACACCTATAGAGCCACTAGGGAAAAATAAAATCATAATAAGAAGGTGTTATTATCATTTTATTTTTCGTGTGGTGCGATGCTCCTCCACCTGAGCGGAGGAGCCACCGCTGGTAAAAATGCTAAAAGTAATAGTACTGGGGGAAACATCCTTAACAACGACATTTTAACCACTACTTACCTGAACAACGAACCCAGAACAACTTTCCTAAACCACGACTTTTCTTGAACAACGAAGCCCAAACACCGAGGACTGCACAATGCGTGGCACGTCACTCCTCTCCACCCCCCACCCCCCCCCCACCCCTCATCGACCCTTGGAATCATTCTTTTGGCAGTGCAGAGGACTGCCAAGGCCTGACATTGCGTACTCTTCGTGAGTCTCAGTATTACAGCGGCCTGCACAGCTGCCTGGCCCCTCTGGTCCCACGGCCTGAGGCCCCGTAGCAACCCTCTGCTCTCCCACTATTACACAATCCGATGTCACAGGTCTCATTATTACAGTGGCCTGCACAGCTGTGTAGCCCCTGTTGTCCCACGGCCGGAGGTCCCGTAGCAACCCTTTGCTCTTCCACTATTGCAGAATCTGATGTCACAAGTCTCATTATTACAGCAATCTGCACAGCTCTCTAGCCCTTGTGGTCCCACTGTCTAATGTCCCGTAGCATGCCTCTGTTCTCCCACTATTACACAATCTGATATCACAAGTCTTGTTATTACAGCGGCCTGCAAGCTCTCTGGCCCCTGTGGTCCGAAGGCCTGAGTTCCCGTTGCAACCCTCTACTCTCCCACTATTACACATAATAGTGGGATAGGAGAGGGTTGCTACGGGACCTCAGGAAGTGGGACCACAGGGGCCAGACGCTGTGAAGGCCGCTGTCATAATGAGAGTTGTGACATCAGATTGTGTAATAGTGGGAGTGCAGAGGGTTGCTTCATGACCTCAGGCAGAGGGACCAAAGGGGCCAGACAGCTGTGCCGGTCGCTGTAATAATGAGACTTGTGACATCAGATTGAGTAATGGGAGAGCAGAGAGATGCTAAGGGACCTCAGGCTATGGGACCAGACGAGCCAGGCAGCTGTGGAGGCCGCTGTAATAATGAGACTTGTGACATCAGATTGTGTAATAGTGGGAGAGCAGAGGGTTGCTACGATACCTCAGGCTGTGGGACCACAGGGGTGAGAGAGCTGTGCAGGCCGCTGTAACAATGAGACTTGTGACATCAGATTGTGTAATAGTGGGAGAGCAGAGGGTTGTTACGGGACCTCAAGCAGTGGGACTACAGGGGCAAGAAAGCTGTGCAGGGCGCTGTAATAATGAACCTTGTGACATCAGATTGTGTAATAGTGGGAGAGCAGAGGGTTGCTACGGGACCTCAAGCTGTAGGACCAAAGGGGCCACACAGCTGTGCAGGCCGCTGTAATAATGAGACTTGTGACATCAGATTGTGTAATAGTGGGAGAGCAGAGGGTTGCTACGAGACCTCAGGCCGTGGGACCAGAGGGGTCAGACAGCTGTGCCGGTCGCTGTAATAATGAGACTTGTGACATCAGATTGTGTAATGGGAGAGCAGAGAGATGCTACGGGACCTGTGGCGATGGCACCACAGAGGCCAGGCAGCTGTGCAGGCTGATGTAATAATGAGGCTTGTGACATCAGATCTTGTAATAGTGGGAGAGCAGAGGGTTGCTACGGGACCTCAGGCAGTGGGACCACAGGGGCCAGAGAGCTGTGCAGGCCGCACACATCAGATTGTGTAATAGTGGGAGAGGAGAGGGTTGTAACGGGCCCTCAGCAGAGGGACCACAGGGGCCAGACAGCTGTGCAGGCCGCTGTAATAATGAGAGTTGTGACATCAGAATGTGTAATAGTGGGAGAGCAGAGGGTTGCTACGGGACCTCAGGCCCTGGGACCGAAGGGGCCAGAGATCTGTGCCGGCCGCTGTAATAATGAGACTTGTGACATCAGATTGTGTAATAGTGGGAGAGCAGAGGGTTGCTACGGGACCTCAGGCCCTGGGACCGAAGGGGCCAGAGATCTGTGCCGGCCGCTGTAATAATGAGACTTGTGACATCAGATTGTGTAATAGTAATAGTGTAATACCCTCTGGTTGCTATGGGACCTCAGGCCCTGGGACCAGAGGGGCCAGACAGCTGTGCCAGTCGCTGTAATAATGAGACTTGTGACATCAGATTGTGTAATGGGAGAGCAGAGAGATGCTACGGGACCTGTGGCCATGGGACCACAGGGGCCAGGCAGCTGTGCAGGCCGATGTAACAATGAGACTTGTGACATCAGATTTTGTAATAGTGGGAGAGTAGAGGGTTGCTAAGGGACCTCATGCCCTGGGACCACAGGGGCGAGAGAGCTGTGCAGGCCGCTGACATCAGATAGTTTAATAATGGGAGAGTAGAGGGTTGTTACGGAACCTCAGGCAGAGGGACCACAGGGGCCAGACAGATGTGCAGGCCGCTGTAATAATGAAAGTTGTGACATTAGATTGTGTAATAGTGGGAGAGCAGAGGGTTGCTATGGTACCGCAGGCCGTGGGACCGAAGGGGCCAGAGAGCTGTGCAGGCTGCTGTAACAATGAGAGTTGTGAAATCAGATTGTGTAATAGTGGGAGAGCAGAGGGTTGCTACGGTCCTCAGGCCGTGGGACCAGAGGGGTCAGACAGCTGTGCGGGCCGCTGTAATAATGAGACTTGTGACATCAGATTGTGTAATAGTGGGAGAGCAGAGGGTTGCTAAGGGACTACATCCCCTTGAACCACAGGGGCCAGAGAGCTGTGCAGGCCGCTGACATCAGATTGTGTAATAGTGGGAGAGGAGAGGGTGGCTACGGGACCTCAGGAAGTGGGACCACAGGGGCCAGACAGCTGTGCAGGCCCCTGTCATAATGAGACTAGTGACATCAGATTGTGTAATAGTGGGAGAGCAGGGGATTGCTTCGGGAACTCAGGCCTTCGGACCACAGGGGCCAGACAGCTGTGCCGGTCGCTGTAATAATGAGACTTGTGACATCAGATTGTGTAATGGGAGAGCAGAGAGATGCTACGGGACCTGTGGCCATGGCACCACAGGGGCCAGGCAGCTGTGCAGGCCGATGTAACAATGAGGCTTGTGACATCAGATTGTGTAATAGTGGTAGAGCAGGGGATTGCTACGGGAACTCAGGCCTTCGGACCACAGGGGCCAGAGAGCTGTGCAGGCCGTTGTAATAATGAGACAGCCATATTAATTTTTCCTGTAAATAACAAAGGAGTTAAAAACTCTGCTTTTTGCAAATCTTCTCTCTTGTTGTGTTTTTAACGTCATTTCTGAAAAGATTTTGTGCATTCATTGATAATTACTTGGCTGAATCTGCTGCTTTGATATGAAGTATAATATACACAGAGCAATTGCACTACCCAACAGTACCAATTGTTCGCTATATCCCACGTTCTAATGGATACAGGGTTATCCCATTAATTCTAATGGTTTGGTCCAGTAGCGGCCCTTCCCTGGCCAAAGTCGGGGGGGCAGGCCGTTGAAGGGAGGCAGGGGTTTCGGGAACAAAATATAAAACTAAAAATAATACTTACCTGAACGCCAACGCTGCCGTCAATGCCACCATCGCCCACTACAACGCGCTCTACCTGCATCTGGGCACATGCTCCCACACTACACTGCCAGTCATGACGCTGCATGAAAGCAGTGTCAGGATTGGCCTGACCACTGGCAACTTGTGCTCCCACGCAGACTGGGGGCATGTGCCTCCTCTCTAACCGTAGCAACGCAGCTGGGGCTGGAAAGCTACACTGCGCATGAGGGTTTGGCCGGCCTGAGACGGTTGGCCAAACCCATATGCTCAGTGCGGTAGACATCCTTTACAACGCAACTTGTACCACGCAGTGCCTGTACGACGCAACTTTTACAACGCAAACCATTACAACGCATTGCGCTGGGGGGGCGCTCTAGGATAGGGAATAGGTTTAATGTACTATCCAACACCTTCCCTACTATCCACGGGACTGGAGTTGGAATAGTAAATTAAACAATTCACTATCCAGCGCCCCAAAGCACTATACGTTGTAAAGGCATGTGTTGTAAAAACCGCGTTGTAAAGGCATGCGATGTAAAAGCATGTGTTGTTATGTCATACATCCGCTCAGTGCAGGCAGTGCACTACCACTCCCGCACATGCAGGGTCATCCCCTGTACCCGCCCCAGAGTAAGAGCCCTGGGGCTGCGTCCAGGGGTTTAAAATAAAACAATAATAAAATGGGTATAAAACTCGTTTTATTTGATGGGTGGTGGCGGTGCTCCTACGCTCTAATGGGTGGTTGCTGCTGCTTTGGTTACTGTTTCCGCTTGAGACAGCACCTGGTTCTAAGCCAACAGTCTCTTAGGCCTCGCTGTAAGTTTGCAATTTTTTTTTCCTCTGGAACTTCTATATTCTCCCCAGTAAACAATTTTTACATCCAAATTGTATCATTACAATCTAGAATTTATTATTTTTGTATCTATTTTATAGAGTCGAGGGGAGCTTCCAGGCACGAATCTACCCTATTTCTCTCTTCACTAGCCCCTGAAAACTGGCTACCCTAGCAGAAATGTATATGGGAACAGCTCAATCCTCAGTAGCCACATCCTATGCAGTTGCAGCGGGAACTCCATCAGCGGGTATTATATAGAACTGATCTCCAGGAGAGATGATGGCGCTTTTCCACAGAAATTATGGCGCTCATTTCCTCCAAAGCTTGTTCTGAAACTTGTCCAGGGGACACATCTTGGAAGCCATTTTTCTGATTCTGTTTTTGAAGCAGCAGTCGCCCCTTTTTTAACAAGTGGATTGCTCCCATGGAGGAAGTCAGATATATCTCAATCAGTGCAGCTCAGAGTATAAAACAGCTCGGGAATTAAATAGGAAGCAGAGAATACACACTGCTTCAATTCATAAACAAAGAGATTTGGGGGTGAAAAAAAGAAGTCATGAAACCATAAATGTTCCCCACTTTTTACTTGCCATTTCACTCCTTCTAATGTTTTACTTTAAAAAATCTAAATGTTAAAGAAATAGACAGATAATGAAAATGAGGTAAGTATTAGGTAAGCAGAAAAAATGGGGAGATAATTTATGCCTGAAAGCGTGGATGGGGCCATACAGACCTCAAGAAGATGGGAACATAGGGTCAAAAATAAATAAAGGAAGGGAAAGGGAAGGAGGGGTTTGGGAGGCAAGATAGTTATGTTTTGTTATGTTACTGTAGTTTTGTAGAGTGCAAATCACCACTGGTCTCTAAGCGCTTTTCAAGAGAAAGGAACACAACACATAGCTGTCAGTAACGCACCCCTCATCCAGTTGTCCTTTTACGTTGGAGATGTCGTCTTTTTAAACAGGTAAGTTTTTGATCGTGTTTCTAAAGGGTAGCAACATTGGCTCCCCTTGCAAAGATGCCGGAAGCTCGTTCCAGATTTGAGGGAGAAGGACCGACAGAGCTCTCCCTCCCTTAGATTTGAGGTTGAAACTCAAAGGGGTTAGTTTGCAGGCTTCAGAAGAGCGCAAGGTTCTGCCCGGCACGTACTTCCTCAGACGATCTTAGATATATTTGGGGGCCTCTCCATAGATAGCTTTATGGGCTTTGCAGAGGAACTTGAATTGCACTTGGTGCTCAATGGGCAGCCAGTGCAACCTCTGAAGAAGAGGCGTCGCTTGTGTGCTCCGTGGTAATGAGAAAATAAGCCTGGCCGCATCATTCTGGACCACCTGCAATTTCTTAAGGAGCTTTCGAGGGAGACCCAGATAAAGAGCATCTCCATAGTCCAACCTCGAGATGATTGTGGCAGACACAATGGTTTGTAAAGTCGAGGTAGAAAGAATGGGAACAAGTGTTCGCAGCTGCCTTAGAAGACCTACACAAGAGCCTACAACCGTGAGGACTTGGTGAGCTCTTGTGTGCGTCAATTTTTAGGCCTAAGCTTTTTACTGCCCTCCCTGGGATTGGTACCTCCCCAAGTTCGGGAGGCCAGAAAAGCTCACACCAGGGACTTTCTTGATTTAATATAATAAGTACCTCAGTTTTGTCCGGGTTAACTTTCAGGAGATTGTTTGCCATCCAATTAACCGTAAACCTAAGAAGGTTTTTCACTGAGTCCTGTGTCTGACTGGTATTGTCAAGTTGAACTAGCAGTTGTGTGTCATCTGCATAGTTAAAAATGTGACAGTTTCTGTGCGTTAACTCCTCCACTAAAGGTTGTAAATAGATGTTAAATAAAAGTGGGGACAGTGCCGATCCCTGGGGGACGCCACAGGTCACACCACTAGCAGAGGATAGTTGGTCTTCCATTTGCACTCTCTGAGTCCGGCCTGTAAGGAAGGATTTAAGCCATTTAAAAGCTTGCCCTGTTATTCCCAGTTTCGCTACACGGTTCAGCAAAATGGCATGGCTGACCATGTCGAAAGCCTCCGACAGATCTAAGAGAATCAGGGCACATGGCTGTTTGTTATCGGCCCTGATTCTCAGATCATCCACCACAGCAGCCATCACCAGCTCAGTGCTGTGTTGTGATCTAAAGCCTGCCTGCCTGGGGTGGAGAAGTGCGTGATCTTCCAAGTAGCTAGCCAGGGTGTTTAGAACTTGCTTTTCCAAGATATTTGCCAGGAACGGAAGTTGGGAGACCGGCCTATAATTTTTTAAGGCTTTTGTATCCGCCCCTTCTTTCTTCACCCTAGCTTCTTTCAGACTCACTGGCAGATAACCTGAATTTAGTGACTCATTTAATAGAGCCACCAGCTGTTTTTCCAGCCCCGGCAAAGCCATCTAAAATATCCTCGGCGGACAGGGCTCCATTCTGGAACCTGATTTGATCTGGTGAGCTATTGCTGTTAAACTCACTTTGTCAAAACTGGGAAAGCTGTTCAGGTTTCTGCTCAGGTCCAGAGGACTGGTGGGGTCTAGTATACTGAGGTCAGTCATGGTGCTATTAATGTCCGTGATGATATCACGGACTTTCTGGAGAAAAAACTCCTGAAAAGTGTTGCAATCCGGGCAGTCATTTGATGAAGCTTTACGCTCTGTCTGTGTGAGCTCCTTCAGAATTGAAAAGATATCTTTTTGCTTATTACCCGCTTTGCCAATAGATAGTGAGAAGTTGTGGGGGACAGAGGGGTCATTATTCCTTTAAACCGTGCCTATTTGTGATCCCTTGTACTTGTGCTGCCATATACATTTAAAGATCCTATAGATTATTTATAATTAGGTGACTCCCACTAGATGTTGCCAAATGGTGGAGTTTTAACTGCAGCACATTGTTATTCAACTATGGAACCTCATCCATCCCACAAAGAAGCCCAGTTTGAGTGGGTTATCCCCAGAAATTTCTGACATGCCTAATGGCCTAATATTAACCTCCATCAGGGAACCAAGCAGAGCCAGTGCCAATAGGTCAGGTTTAAAGGAATGTTGTGTGGCAACGTGAAGCATTACAAGTTGATAACATCAGAATGGATGATATGTATTTGTGCAGAACTAAAGAACTGTAGAATAACATTGGTGTTGGTTATAAGGTCAGGTGACAGTAGCATTGACAAGCCATACCTAAAAATCCATGTAGTGCAATTTATTTTATTTTATTTTATATTCTTATATAGCGCAAGAATCGACCCCTTACGAGGTATCTCCGCGCTTTTGCTCACAAGATGGAATAGCTACAGTAACCCAGAAATTGATGTTATAGACTGATGTATAGAATGTTTATTCTTCCTGGAATAGGACGGTTTTTAGATTCTTCCTGAAAGAGGAATGGTTAAGGGTTTGTCTTAGGCCAATAGGAAGGTTATTCCAGAGCTTGGGCCCTACCAGGGAAAAGGCTCTGCCACCTTGTCTGGTTTTTTTGACAAGTGGGGTTTTAAGTAGCAGTTGGTTGCTTGACCGTAAGGCTCTGTCAGGTTTATAGAAGGGTAGCTTTTGGCACAGATAGTTAGGGCCTTTCCCGAACAGGCATTTGTGAACAATACAACAGATCTTAAACTTGGTGCGTTGTCGTATTGGCAACCAATGCAGTTCTCGCAACAGGGGTTTGGAAGGGGTTCTGGGGGGGGCATTCAAGACCATTCTTGCTGCTGTATTTTGGACTACCTGGAGGCGATTAATAGCGCTCTCGTTGGCTTGTATGAGGAGTCCGTTGCAGTAGTCGATTTTGCTTATCACCATAGTCTGCACTAGGGTCTTTCTATAGTTGTCCGAAAGGTAAGGGAAGACTCTTCTTAACAGACCAATGGTGTGAAAGCATGCCCCAGCAACTGCGTTCACATGTTCCTTCAAGGTAAGATTTTGATCCAACTTCACCCCCAGATTTTTTACTGTTAGTTTAGGGGTGGGTACTGGTCCCAGGTCTAAGGGCCACCAGTCGGGGGACCATAGTAAGGACGCTTTACCAAAGAGCATTAGTTCCGTTTTTCCAACGTTACATTGGAGGCGATTTACAGCCATCCAGTTGGAGATGGCCCTCATGCCTTCCGCGAAGTTGTCCCTAACATTGGAGTTGAAGGAATGGAAAGGGTAAAGAAGTTGGGTGTCGTCAGCGTAGGACACCGGGGTGAATCCGTATTTTCTCACAATCTCAGCAAGGGGGGCCACATACACATTAAACAATGTGGGGCTTAGGCATGAGCCCTGTGGCACCCCCTTCGTGAGCATCCTGGAAGAGGAGCGGTATGGTCCCAGGCTGACGGATTGTGAGCGACCGGACAAAAAACTCTCCAACCAGGAGAAGGCTTGACCTCCTATGCCCACTCCCTGTAAACGGCTCATGAGGATCTTGTGGGACACAGTATCAAATGCGGCCGACAGGTCTAACAGCACCAGAATCATTGAGCCTCCTCTATCCTGTGACATCTTGATGTTATCGGTCACGGAGAGGAGAGCTGATTCGGTGCTGTAGTTGGGCCTGAACCCAGATTGAGAATGGTCCAGGCCCCCTGTCGCCTCTATGAACCTGGACAAGTGGATGTTAACATGCTTCTCGGCCAGTTTACTCAGGAGCGGCAGCAGAGAGATGGGACGAAGGTTAGAGAGCTCTGTCCATGGGGAGGTGGCATTTTTCCGAATAGGATTCACCACTGCCTCTTTCCATTGCTGGGGGAGTTTACCTTCTGTAAAAGAGAGGTTCAAGACTTTTTGGATAGAGGGGCAGAGGTCAGTACAGAGCATGTTCATCACTCTCGGGGGGAGGAGATCAAGGGGGGACCCTGTTTTAGTGGTGTTTAGTAAAGATTTTATCTCATCCTTAGAAATTTCAGGAATGTCAGTGAAAGTTTCAGAATTGGTTTGTGAGCAGAGAACGTCAACCGTCTCTGTATTGTTGGGGTGTTTGGCCAGTATTTTATTATAGATAGTATCAATTTTGTCCTCGAAGTATAATGATATTTTGTTACACAGATCCTGTGAAAAAGTATCAGGGCTTTCGCAGGCTGTAGGATTTGTGAAGCTTCTTAGAATCTTATACAGTTCTCTGGTACAATTGTCTGCTTCATCTATTTGGGACTGTAAGCTGATTTTCCTTGCCTTTTTTATATTATTGTAATAAGAGGAGGCAGCTTGTTGATAGAGCTCTTTGCTTTCACTAGAGTGGTTCTTCCTCCATTGTTTTTCTAGTTTTCTACACTTTTGTTTTTCAGTTTTTAGAGCTTCAGTGTACCAGATTTCTTTTTTGTTATTAGTCGTAGGTAGTTTGACCAATTTTTGAGGGGCTAAGAAGTTTATTGTGTCGAGGAGGGTATTGTTAAGTTTGGCCAGGGCCGAGTCAGGGTTATCAGAGTCGGAAAAGGTTGGTGTTTTCCAAGTTTCTACAAATGCTTCCGGGGAAATCTTGTGCCATGGTCTACGTTTGATGCTCCTAGTAGCAGAGGGTTCGGAAGGTTTAGTTAGTTGCATGAAGGAAAATTCCAGCATGCTGTGGTCAGACCAGTGTACTGATTTTGGGGGGTGACAGTAAACTGATGGATCATTAGTGAAAATGAGGTCTAAGGTATGGCCTCCTCTGTGGGTGGGACCACTATTTCGTAGATGTAGGCCAAGTAGGGCAAGGTCCTCCAGTAGGAGCTTAGTGTCAGGGTCCTCTGGTGTATCTGCATGGAAATGAAAGTCACCAAGTAGGATGAAATGTTCTTTAGCTTTCATGTGAGGAGCAAGAATTTCAGTGAGAGCCAAGGTAAAACTAGTATCGGTGCCAGGAGGACGGTAGACTAAAGCGCCCTTCCAGAGGTGTTTGTTACTAGTATTTATTTTGAAGATCATAATTTCCATAGAAGGGAGTAGAGCTTGTTCTAATATGGTGATGCGGAGACTGTCTTTATGTATTATGGCAGTGCCACCACCAGTTTTTATCGGGCGGTCTTGCCTCAGGATTTTGTATCCTGTGGGGATGCCTGTCATAACAGCTGGGATAGTGTGGGGCTTTAGCCAAGTTTCCGTTAAGAAACATATGTCCGGTTTGTGGCAGCGAATGGTATCCCATAATTCGATGCAGTGACGTGGAAGGGATCGAACATTAAGCAGGAAACTTTTCCAGCCTTTATGTGTGGCTTTAGAAGTAGTAGAATGCCCTGGTATAATTGTATTGATAGTGGTTTGGAAACCGCACTGACGACATGAGAGAGGTCCTTCTGTCCTCCTACCGTTTGGGCTGCTGCCATAAAAAAGCACACCCTGAATTATCTAGTTACCCACAGAAATTGTATTAGCATTACAGTGTAGTGTGCACACCTGAAAGTAAAAGCTCAGGCAGCTGGGAAAATAAACAAAATGATCATAGCTTTGTGGAGGGGCAAGTACACAACTTCTGCCATTTCAAAACATGTACTCCTGGCTCCCAACATCTGTGTAGAGTCAAAAGCCCCACTCTTGGTGATTGTCACATAATTGGTTGGCAACAGCTGTACTGTCAAACCAGGCATAAAAAGGAGGTAAAACCTACAAAATAAAATGGTTTGAGAAGAAAGGGAACTCCAGGTGTAAACCAAAAGTTTTCAATAAAAGACTTACATACAGAAATAGGTAAAAGATAACAGCATCGATTACAGTCTGCCCATAAGTTCCTACAGGCTTTGTAACAGGAACTACTTGGCCCATCGGAAATTGTAGTTTGAGGGTAGAGGAATAACTGGGATAACTGTAAAAAAAAATTAATGTAACCAAGTAATGCACTTGAGAAGTAAGCAAATGGATTCATGAGATAGATTTGGAAAAATTAGGAAGCAGGAAAAAGCTAGGAAAAAACAGGGTGTTAAATACCGACATGCAGTTCTGTCAAGAATATGAAAGCCGTGTGGACTTGCTTTCTGGTACCCTTGGCTCTTTTGGCCTGACCTCATGGGATGGTGTGCAGTGTAGAGAGCCAGGAGCATCCCTTGATTAAGAGTAGAGGTTCTCATGATAGGTTTAGGGTGCTCCAACTCTTCTCTTCATTTTATGATCCAAGAAATTACCCACCACCTTAGTCCCCGTCTGATTAAGGTGACCTTCCGCTGCTAGAGCAGAGCCAGTACATAAATCAAAATGTGTGTTACAGCCAGACCCAAAGGTGCACCACCAGCCACATTCTGGCAACCAATAACCTACCTTTGCAGAAATTAACACTGTTGTCAAAAGCAGCAATTTGGAGCTTCCTAAGCTTTTGAAATGGTCCGGGTCCTTCAAACGGATCATCAAGTTGCATGCGTAGAGGCAAAACCCAGGCCCCCAGCAGCCCCTGATGGTCAAGGGGGACCCCCAACACTATAATGGGCCCCATTCAGCCAAAGACCAATAAATATATGTGTGATGTTGACAATTCAAAGGCACATTCTGTAGGTGGGCCCAACCATTTTGCATTAGACCACTGCACATGCGCTAAACACCTAGGGCCCGATTCACAGAACTAACTTAAGACAAAATCCTAAACTTACTACTTTTCGTATTTACAGAAGTTAGGCTTTTGTCTTAAAACTGACTTAAGACAAACTTAAAACAAAATCCTAACTTAAGTCTGTCTCAAATCTGTCTTAAATCTGTCTTAAGACAAAATCCTAACTTCTGTGAATACCAAAAGTAGTAAGTTTAGGATTTTGTCTTAAGTTAGTTCTGTGAATAAGGCCCCTAGTGATAGTGCATTTGGTTTACTATCATTCAATCTTTACTGAGCTTCTCAAAAATCTCCCAGACCCACTGAAACATGAAGATGTGAAACCAGACATAAAATCACCTAACTGCCTGACAGTACATTCAAGGCACAAAAAAACTCTTCTGTCCACTTCAGCCCTACTAGGGAAAAGCCACTGGGTGCATGTGGCCCACTGCAGTAAATGCCAGGCAGGACATTGCATTGACAAGCTGCATCTGTTTAAGCAAAAAGCTTTCAAGCAACAAAGAGGCCAGTCTTTGGGATTGCTGGATCCCAGACTCTGGAATGGCCTGATTTCAAGTCTGTGGAGACAATCTCTTGTAGATGTGCTACAAAAGTTATAAAATTGGAGCTGCTCGGACTACAGGTCATGGGTAAGGCACATCAGACGTAAGATCTCTACTCACATATGGTTAGATTCTAACAACCCTCAGACTATGTTGCCATTTGCGCTACTGGACAACCGAGCACTCGTACAACTTTTACCGAGGGACTGTAAGTTAAATGCTACTAGTCAATTGCAGCACACATCGTGCCACTCAATAAAGTAGCACTCTAAAATATTTTGGCAGGCATATCTTTCCTTTCTTTTCTAATAAGTCACACCTAAGGTAGCTCTAAATGTCCCTAGGGCAGGGTGCCGGGCATTTAAAGAGTAGGACATGCATATTTATTTTTTACATGTCCTGGCAGCGACAATCTCCAAAGTGTGGTGAGGTTGGGCTGTCCTAGAGGAACACTGGGTTACCCTATTACATGAAGTAAGATCGTTAGCAGGGGCCAGGTCAGAGTCAGTTACAACTTACCACTAGTATCGGTAAACAAATCGTGGCGATCAGGGCAAAAAGGATGACTTTCACACAAGCCCACTCAACTAACAACCCCATTTCCTACAGTATGGTAAAGCATAGTATTTTGTACTGGAAAGGTAATCTTGCAATACAAAACCTATGCTTGACAACATACACACACACACACACCCACACCCACACACACACACAAAAGCACACACACACACAGACCCCTACCAACAGTGCAAGGGAGCTAAAAGTCCTCCTGCACTAGGGAATAGAGCAACAGACCATATCTTGATAGATATCTCACTGTCCTATCTCTAATACAACGCTGTTCAGCAATTTTGGTTGCTACGCTGCGTAACCTCGTAGTAAACGTGCCCAAAAACGCCTACTTCTTGTCCCAAATTTTGGAAGGTTAGGTTTTGGCTATGTCTGCATAAAGCTTTCTAAGATCCCACTGTTGTTCACTTGTCACAAGCATCAAGCAACTATAACGTTTCTGGGTCTGCCAGGGACGAGTTTCAGGGGAAAATAATTGTAGAAAGATGCATCTCACACCTTCCCCCAGTACGTTCTATCACCAAAGTATACAAAAACACTTGACCAAGGGTCAAAGGGTCCATGTTTTGAAAAACATAATCAGATTGCTCCAATCCAATATTTAATTCGCTGGCAAATGTAGCCATGGCGTTTGACCATCTTTTCTAGGCTTCTGAAGCCCTTCTCAAGGGAAAAGTGCATCTCAGTACCCCAGGGGTACACTTGTAGTTGCCCCTCAAGTAGCACCACGGATGCCAATGGGCATGCAGCGCTCAGAAAATAAAGGGGTCAGATGTAAGGGTCTTGTGGCATGGAACCTACCAGCTGAGTCCAAGTTCTCATAGTGAAATATCTCATGAGGAGAGGAAGTAGCCTTATGGCTAGAGCAGTCAACTTCGTAGCAAGGGAACCAGGTTCGAGTCTCGGCAACTACGCTTAACATCCTGTGATTCTGGGTAAATAACTTAATCTCCTGGTGCTTAGCAAAAATAAATGTGACCTCATTGAACGAGATTGGTGCTTATGTGGGGACATATTAACAACGGCCAGCGATAATTATCTGAATAATTGCTGAACAGCGTTGTATTAGAGATAGGACAGTGAGATATCTATCAAGATATGGTCTGTTGCTCTATTCCCTAGTGCAGGAGGACTTTTAGCTCCCTTGCACTGTTGGTAGGGGTCTGTGTGTGTGTGTGCGTGTGTGTGTGTGTGTGTGTGGGTGTGTGTGTGTGTGTGTGTGTGTATGTTGTCAAGCATAGGTTTTGTATTGCAAGATTACCTTTCCAGTACAAAATACTATGCTTTACCATACTGTAGGAAATGGGGTTGTTATTGAGTGGGCTTGTGTGAAAGTCATCCTTTTTGCCCTGATCGCCACGATTTGTTTACTGATACTAGTGGTAAGTTGTAACTGACTCTGACCTGGCCCCTGCTAACGATCTTACTTCATGTAATAGGGTAACCCAGTGTTCCCCTAGGGCAGCACAACCTCGCAACAGTTTGGAGATTGTCGCTGCCAGGACATGTAAAAAATAAATATGCATGTCCTACTCTTTAAATGCCCTGCACCCTGCCCTAGGGACATTTAGAGCTACCTAAGGTGTGATTTATTAGAAAAGAAAGGTAAGATTATGCCTGCCAAAATATTTTACAGTGCTACTTTATTGAGTGGCACGATGTGTGCTGCAATTGACTAGTAGCATTTAATTTACAGGCCTTGGGTAAAAGTTCTACGAGTTCTCAGTTGTCCAGTAGCGCAAATGGCAACATAGTTTGAGGGTTGTTAGAATCTAACCATATGTGAGTAGAGATCTTACGTCTGATGTGCCTCACCCATGACCTGTAGCCCGTGCAGCTCCATTTTTATAACTTTTGTAGCACATCTACAAGAGATTGTCTCCACAGACTTGAAATCAGGCCATTCCAGAGTCTGGGATCCAGCAATCCCAAAGACTGGCCTCTTTGTTGCTTGAAAGCTTTTTGCTTAAATAGATGCAGCTTGTCAATGCAATGTCCTGCCTGGTATTTACTGCAGTGGGCCGCATGCACCCAGTGGCTATTCCCTAGTAGGGCTGAAGTGGACAGAAGAGTTTTTGTTGTGCCTTGAATGTACTGTCAGGCAGTTAGGTGATTTATGTCTGGTTTCACATCTTCATGTTTCAGTGGGTCTGGGAGATTTTTGAGAAGCTCAGTAAAGATTGAATGACAGTAAACCAAATGCACTATCACTAGGGGCCTGATTCACAGAACTAACTTAAGAGAAAATCCTAAACTTAGCTGTGCTTAGCTATAATTATATTATCGCAGGCTATCTCTGAAACGTATTTGCCTGGTAGCGCGTTATAAACAACGCGTTACTCCAGGATGATGAAAATTCCAGAGATAGCGAGGTAATCACCGTTTTGCAGGGAACATTGCTGGAAAACCAGCAATGTTCCCTGCAAAACGGGCGATAACCTTGTTGATACGACTCAAATGGTCATATCAGCATAATCCACCCCCTATGTTAGGAATGGCTAAGTCAGGATTTTAGCAGACGTTAGATTTTGGCGAAAACTGCCATTTTCGCCAAAATCTAACGTGTGCTAAAATCAGTAAAATTCGTGTAAATATCGCAATGTAAACATCAGCAATATTTGCAAGGTAGTCCATCCGGGGTACGCCCAATAACCCCCACTTTGCATCTCATTGGAGATACAAAGGGAGGCGTTGGGAAAAATGGGTGCTAACATGCGATTATGCATGTTAGCAGCCTCTTGTAAATAGGGCGCTGGTTTTATCTCTGCTTTTTTGGCTTTGTAAGCCAAAAAAGCAGAGATAAAGCCCTTATAAATGTGCCCCCTAAAGCTCTCTGATACCCGATGTCTTGGGTCTAATTTGCGCTATATAAAACTTTTTTTTTAAAAATACCTTCAGCCTCCGGCTACAAACCACCCCCCCAGCAGACCTCAGGTCAGGGACATCTGATGAGGCCCTGATGGTTTGCAAAGCTCCGGGCTATTTAAGACAAAGTGGATTTTGCTAATTTCTAGGGCAGCGCGCGCTTCGGAGAGCCTTATTGTTGCGGGTCCTGGTGAGTAATAAAGACTTGCACCCTTAAAACCCGGATTTGATTCGAAGTGACAATCTGCCAGGGACCAGCAATTCCCTCGCACCCACATGGCAAGAGATGTCACGGGCAATATTAATCAAATTACTGAGTGACGGCCAGTGGCGTCACTAGAGGGGTGCGGGGGGTGCGGACCGCACCGGGTGTCACCCCATCTGGGGTGACACCAATCCACCAATCTAGTTAGTTAGCTGCCTGCCTGGCCACTAGGCTAACTCAGCTGCTTTAAAGTTTATTGCACTAGTAGTGCACAAGCGCACGCCACGCACGCACCGCACCAGATGTACTGTGTAATCATGATCGTCACTGGTGGTGCGATGCGGATGCGCGCGAAGTACCCAGCACCTGGGACAGCCCCCGAGCGCTGTGCACTGCTCTGAAGCGTCACGGGGTCACGCGCCCGCCAGAGGTCGGAGACGAGAGTGCGTGTGCAGTGGTGCGTCGTCTTGAGAAAATAAAGAATTCATACCGCCGACATCAGAGACAGACCACCATCTTCTCTACTCTTTTGATGATATATCGCGATTGGATTAGCGAGCGCCGTCGTGGTCTCTCCAGTCTCCCCTTGAAATTTGGGACGGTGAGAGAGAGAGAAATAATATTATCATGTATTTATTAGAATACTGCTGCATCATGCATGAACTAACTAAGTTAAAAATGTGGCAGTGCAGTGGCACACAAATGAACTATCATGATTCAGTGTACATGCTTTCTTTTTTTACTGGCACGAAACGAACGAAAACACGGCCCTCTGCGGGCGGGTGCACCACTAGGCTAAAGCTTTCTTCCTCCTTAGTTGGGCAGTCACGATAGATAGGCCGGGGCCCCCAGGGCCCCACCACAACTCATGTGCCCCCTGCTGTACCCTGCCGCCAAAGGTAAATTGGGACACAGTGGTGTCCCTACATCAAAAGCATTGGGATATTAGGCATGCACTCATTGTCACAAAAGTATGCATCACTACGTCCCGTAGTGTGAGCACGTTTACATCACCACTCACTGCATAGTTTATTAATTTACCTATAAGGGGATGCATGGATGCATGGTCCCTACGTTACAAACGCCACTCGGGCTCCGACAATACATTTTAATTCTGTAAATTCTTTTTTTTAAAAACTTTTTGTACATCTCACGGCAAGCTCTGCATGTTCTAGAGGTCCCTGAACATCTCGAGTTCTGCGGAACACACCCAGTCTTGCCCGATATAATGATGGTCCAGTCGCAGTCTTGTTATGGACACATTAGCCATTAATAGATGGAGACGTTGGTGCACTTGATGCCAATTTTATTGGCGTTAAAAACAAAGTCTAGCTCACAGTCTAACTGGTTGTCATATGGAGCAGTGCTTTGGCACTGCAGCTTGAATATCTGAAGATCCCGACCCCCTTTATTATGAACAAAGCAGCATGCACCCAGTTTTCTGGGCAGTCACATTTCCTGAGCGTTTCAGGTACTGCCTCCACTTACCTCGTGCACAAAGTTTATGCCCAGGTAGGAACAGTAGGAACAGGAGCGGGGCCTTCCGCCTGCATAATAATTCTAAAGGTCTCCCCACCCTTTCCTAAGTCGTTATAGGGGTGGGGGGTTCAGTTAGTATTACAGGCACCACCCTAATGCAAGCTAGAGTGGGGTACCTTACCATCCCAGCCCCCACAAGGTCTCGAGTCGGGCCACTCTAAAAGCAGTAACAGCATTGAAGCCCACCTTTCAGCCACCATCAAGCGCCACTGCCCACTGCTCACTGCCGGACACCAGTCTGCTTCTTCACGGTGCCCTGTAGGGCGGCCGACCCTGAAGCTGGAGAGCCGGGTGTCTGTCTTGGCAGGGAGGCCCAACACACGGAGCTTCATTCTGGCCAAATCGCACATCTGCCTGTGCCTAAACATGAAGGAGCCCCCCTGTAATATCTAGGTGACAACTCTCTCCCCCCATCTGTACCCGATTGATCCCTTCAATCCAGTTGTGAATACAATGTTGTGCAGATTCAATACAATTCGCACATTCTATGTGGGTTTATATTAATGCTTAAGGGAGGGTGTTTCCGCAGTGTTCATCCCGTCTCTTTTGTAAAGCAGTACGGATGTCTAAGGTGGTTATTTAGACAGACTGTGTTCTGTCTGGATGTACAGTGGGCGTTTTGTTTCACATAAGGTGTAACCCATGCTCCTAGCACAATAGGAATGCAGGCAGGCACATCTCATGGTGTGCCCAATGGGGGTGATGCTCTACAGAAAGACTATCAGATTTTGTGCACTTGATCCTCTTCAGATTAACACAGTGGGTGTGTGGACAAATCTACCTGGGTGGGAATATAACGATGCTCTCCAGTTGACAAAAAGGGCACCTTGGCAGATCTTTTGAGTGAGTGTTGCTGGGGACTGCGCTGTAATGGCATTTTGTTTGCTCTTTGATACTTGCACAAGTGCCACAATGGCCTACGAACGTAACGTTTGTTCTTGTGCTTGAGTGTCTACCATATATTGCAGTATTAGACCTCTTCTAATTGTACTTTGTTTTCTCTCAAGCAGACTTCACTTTAAAATAGTTTATTGGGATTAGACTGTAGACACCTGGTGCAGAGATCTTTGTTTACCCAACAAATTCCAAAGCATTGTAGCTGTAAGATAACTCTTTGGTAGTGAAATACACTTGCTGGCGAGATCTGTGTGCAGTCTAGTTACAGGCCGGCCTGACTCATACAAAGTATAAAGATTTAATGTGATGTCTCAGCTGCAAAGTGAAGCATGCACCATGCAGGTCACAGATTTGTATTTTACATAGGAAGCTCAGCGAGTTACTGCTTTCATTGCAGACATTCTTGAGTGAGATAGGTCTCAGGTTACCATCCTTGTAATATACCTGCTTAATGAATTATGAATCATCTTTAAGGAATTGCATGCTAACTGCAAGGTATACGTTTAGAAACAGTGCTTTTTGCTCAGTATTTCATTATTACAAAATTTTCACAAAAGTGTTCCTTTAGTAATAAAGACGCATTAGTAGTTGCTTTTATACACTATTATTAGTTTAATTACTCGTGTAGATAATGCATCTGGCATTCAGACAGTGGAGGTGAAGCTCTTACATTCAGGGGTTGAAAAATTCAAAACCTGCCTTCAGTCATAGTTTATCTTTTAAGCACTTGTAACCTGCACACATGTCACTTTTTCCTCCTGTAATGCGCTGTTTGCAACCTTAAGTATTTTGTTTGCTCACAATTGTCACTTTTGCCTCTTGTAACTTAACGTTTGCTTTTGTAATTTGTTCACTTGTAATTTTCTCCTCATGTTTCATTACAGTTCCTATTGTGAAGCGCTCTGACGCCTTTGGGTAAAGTCTGCGCTATATAAAAAACGCATAAATAAATAGAAGACCGGAAGACCCTGTCCGGCCCACCCTTCCAGCCTCCTAGGCTAGTCCTGACCCGGGCGTTGCATTGTGCTTGCAGTTGCACACGGCCCGCTGCATGTTTCATTGCTCAAGGCAGGGAGCAGGCCAGGCCTTTCCTTGAACTCGTCACTTCACTTGCAGGTGGTTCACTTCACAGTTAGTTCACTTCATAGGTATGCTATGAAGTGAACTGCTTTGGCTGAAATATGCCTGCTTTGCTGGCCGGTCTTCATCCTGCTGCCTTATTGTCCATCTTGGCAGTGGCAGCTTTTATGTCCCTGTGCTTTTGGCTGTGGATTTGTGTTTCTGCTGACTGGCTGTGCCATTTCTCTTTTGGGTTTCTGGTCTGTTGGAGGTAAAATCGGCGTTATGGGATTACCAGTTAGAAAATAGAGCATTCATGCTGCGCCTTTCAAGTGCCCACAAAGAGAAGAGAGGAACCAGATTTTAAAGTGAAAGAGACAGTTCTTAACTTCTTACAATCTTTTCCCTCCGATCTTGTTGAATTACATTTTTCTTCTATGGCCTTTTTAAATATAGGAACTAAATTTACAAACGTTACTAAGGATTCTGTATGGTCCCGTTATTTGCCATCTGTGTCCACTGGCGGACTCGGAATGGAGGAGGTCCATGCGGTAAGTCGTGAGGGGGTGACACCATGAGTTACCCGCACCGGGTGACACCAACCCTAGTGACGCCACTGGTGACTGCTCCGGGTTTATAATCGGCTTTAATGGAGGAAAAAGCGTATATCCCAGGCATATTTCTGTCACCCTATGAAACCATCACAGGGCGCGTGCCAAGGGGCATCCTGCCACTCTGTGGACCTCGGCAAAACCTTGACCTGGTATTTGACACATCTAGAAATCACTTTGGGTCTGGGAATAGGATGGACTTTTTTTTTGGTCTGCATGACTTACAGTTGAAATTGTTTATCATTGTTTTTCTATTTTTCTCCAACATCCTGCACTCTTTCTTGGCTCGAAGTCGCGCAATCTGTGTTATTTTTTATACATTATTTTGAATGATTAGGTTCATTTCACCAAATTCACTGGGGCAGCATAAGTG
This sequence comes from Lissotriton helveticus, assembly GCF_964261635.1. Lineage (NCBI taxonomy): Eukaryota > Metazoa > Chordata > Amphibia > Caudata > Salamandridae > Lissotriton > Lissotriton helveticus. The sequence continues at coordinate 410,092,839 of NC_136062.1, forward strand.
GCACCCCATGCACATTTACAATATCTGCCCTCTGACACCGCAGGAAGTGACGTCGTACTAAATTTGCAAGCAGTCTTTCCCAATGTCTTTTGCAATTGCACCTCATTCAAACAACTTCTATTGAATGGCTCTGCAGAGTTTTGATAAGTGACGTACGGGCCATATGTATCAAGCCGTTTTTGAATCGCAAAGGCCGAAATTCTCAGAATTTCGGCTTTTGCGACTCGCAAACGGCCGTTTTGCATGTTTTGGAATGTATGAAACATTCCCAAAATAGGGAATTGCAGACTTGTGCGATTCCTTATTTTTCCATAGCATTTGGGGAATCGCAAATTTGCGATTCCTTAAATGCTATGTATGTAGCAATTTTGTCTTGCGAATTTTGTTTAGGAATTTGCAAATAACCACCAATTTTTAGTTGATGGTAACTTGCGAATTCTTCCAGAAATGCACAATTTGGCATTTTTAAAGGTGGCATGTGATGCACACACATGCCCATAGGGCATGTATGTGCGCCATATGCACACACATGTTCTTTACAGGGGTGCAGCAGGGTGTCTTTGAGACACCCCTGCACCCTTGCAATAATTCTCAAATTGCGATTAGCAAATTGCGAATTCGCAATTTGAGAATTATTTTGCATTCATTCCTATGGGCCTTCTTGCCCATAGGAATGCATTGGAAATTATTTCTTAATTGCGAATTCGCAAATTGCGAATTCGCAAATAAGGAAGGTTAAGGAATCGCAAATATAAAGCAATTTTTTTCATACATACCATTTTGCAATTCCTAAATAGCGATTCCTTAAAATTCGCTTTTTAGGAAATGCAAAATAGTTTGATGATACATATGGCCCGTGACACAAACACCAAGCTAATAAAACGGGCAAAAGCTAAAAGCCTTCTTACTATTAGAGGGCTCGTCGGCTGGTTTGGTTAATCTGTAGGAATATCACGCAGTCTACAGGAGTTTCCAGCAGCCACGAAGGGGAAGAGGTCGGTACCTGTGAGCGAGGCTGAAGGCGTGCATGTTGTCTACTGGCGACACTGCTTGTGCTCTAAACTCGGCTTCTCTATTTGATCAAAGTGTGTGATCCTGAGACCTTCACTTTTTTTCACTATGGGGCAGCAATAACTAACCTAGCGCTGTATTAACAACGCTCAGCGCATTGGCGATAAGAATTCCAGCGATGGCAGGGTAAAGGGCGAACATCGCTGGAAATCCAGCGATGTTCACATAAAAAAGGCGAAAATCTTGCTTATACGCTACTGTGGTTGTAACCCAAGAAACCACCTCCCATGCAAAGTATGCCCAAGTCTGAATTTTAGCAGATGTTAAAATCCAGTGTTAATGGGCAGTTAGCGCGATTTTGTGGATCTCTACGACGGCCGGGGCATTGTTGTAAATATCGCGAAGCCCAGTTAGCGATATTCTCCCGTGTAGTTTTGTCAGGCACGCCTCCTTTGCATATCATTAGCGTTGCAATGCTGGGCGTTTAGAAAACGGGCGCTGAGGCATGGAATCACGCGCCACCGTGTCCTTGATGATCATGCAATAAAATTATTGCTGCTTTTCGCCCGAAAACAGACGCTAAAGCAGCAATAATTTTATTGCGGTCCCTTGATAATATGCCCCTATGTTTCTTTTGCTTTGTACACTAATTGGAGGGTTAGACAAAATAAACGGACTGAACAAGTAAACTACTAGAGGTTGTTCATCCGTCTTTATATGCCACGTTGTATTCTGATATGTTGAGTGTGTTTTATAGTGCTGCGTTTGCTAACTGGCCTCGTGGCGCTCCTTACTCTTTCCCAGTGCCTTTTCCCAGTTGAATCACTCTGAGGGTGGAGATAGTTCGATTACCCATAGACTGCTCGAATCTGGGTGATGTGGTGTATTGTAATTGAAATTATATAGAGCTTACTGACCCTGACAAGGCGTCGAAGCGCTATGGAGTGGGAGGAACTGCCCTGCCGTATTTTGTTGAACCACTTTCTGAAATTGCATGTTGACATTTTTTGTTGTTCTTCTTGTTAAATGTATGGGTTTCTGTCTCCGTTTATATTACACTGATAACACGTCATTATGATAAACCTTTGGACACGTCATGTATAACCTGATCCCGAGTTTCCGGTTCTGTCTCCCATCAGTCGTTGACACAGCTCTACCCCCGTCATAAAACAGACTCATGTAGCACAAGGAAGCCTGGTTAAATTAAGAATTATAAGGAAGCGCGGGAAAGGTCTGTATAACACGGCGAGGCTGTTAAATAAGTGAACCACAGCTAAGGAAACTGCTTAAAAATGGATGAGACGTGCCTTAGGATTGGTCGACAGAGATATCTACACCTGTACTTAATAACGCACCGGTCCAGCTCACACTAACACTTGCAGTGTACACCACAGTGATGAAGTCAATGCTCGAGTTCATATCAGCCACAGGCCTTGGCTGGACTGTTCCAATGGGGGGCAGGGTCAAGACTGGAGTGTATATGGCCAGATACAACCTGGAATTGCATGGTGAGCAAAAAAGATGGAATTTACCTAGATATGTGACTGAGGGTAATGTTTGACATTGTTCAGCATTCCGTCCATCAATTGTTCTGTAGGTACACTAACGCTTGCAGCAATCTCCTCTCTGGAGGCTCATCTCTGGAAGCAGACCTCTACAGGCCTCCTACCTGCTATCAGGTGATTTCTGGCAGCTGGGGGGGGTTAATGCACCTCTTTCCTTTTATGAATTGGATCACGGCAAGCTATGACGTAGTGGCACTGAGGAAACCTGCCAATCCCAAAGAACAAACAAGACTCCCTGACTGGTTCACAGCAGAATTAATGACCCAGAGACACAACTGTAGACAGAAGGAAAGAAGATGGTGCACCAGTTAGAACCTCAAGGACAGCAAACGTTTCAACGCGCCTTTAACTGATGCCACCACCTCCTGGAAAACACCAAGTAGACCACTCTAGCGAGCTACTCACTGACCGCTCCAACACCCAGAAAGAGCTTTTTAACAAGGTCAAGGAGTTCAGCAACCCCTCGGCAATCAAAAACAACATCACACTCTTGCACGCTCTCTGTGACACCCTCACAGACTACTTCAACAACAAAATCAAAACCATCTACCAAGACTTGTCATTTCAACTCCCCACCGGGCACAGCATCAACCTCATGCTGAACAACAACCAACCACACCGGCTCACCTTGTTGAACACCCTCACGAGAAAGGGAGGGCATCCATCATGATGTCCATCCACTCCGGAGCCCGAGGAGAGCCATGGCACCACCACACATTCAACATCGGAAATCAACCCATCAGCAAAGAACTCACCAAGGTCCTCAACTCCTAGTTCACCACAACCCCTGGAAATGGAAACAGGCCGACATGAAGTAACTGCTAAAGAAGCCAGCAGCAGACCCAGGAGGACCTAAGAACTACTGACCCATCTCCCTGCTTGCCTTCTCAGCCAAGGTCATCGAGAAAGTTATCAATATTCAGCTCGCTAGACATTTGGCGAACCACAATCTGCTGGATTGCCTCCAAAACCGAGCAATCCACAGCACCGAGACAGCTCTAGTCGCAGCCACTGTCGGAATGCTGCTCTGCCATAGAGAAACAGCAGCCCTCATCCTCCTCGACCTCTCAGCAGCTTTTAACACCATATCCCACCACATACTGATCAACAGACTCCACCAGATCAGAATCCAAGGACCAGACCCTCAGTAGATCGCATTCTACCTCACAAGAAGAATGCAGAAGACCATTCTCCATCTCTACTACCCGCTTCCTATGAACATCTACTTCAGTGTACCTCAAGGCTCATCCCTTAGCCCAACTCTCTTCAAGGTATACATGACACCCCTGGCTACCATTGTCAAGAATCACGGACTGAACAACATCTCCCCTGCCGACTACACCCAACATCACCTCTCTGACAAACGACCCAACATCCATCAAAGACAGGTTCCAAAGATTCAAAAAAGATGTGGCCATCTGGATAAACAACTACTCCCTCATACTCAACACCAACAAGATAAAAGTACTCATATTTGGTAAAGGCTAGGACACCCTCTGGAACAACGAATAGTGGCCCCCAGAGCTGGGCTCACCCCTATACACACTGAACACACCCGGAATCTCACCATCGTCCTCAACAGCCAGCTATCCATGAAGAAGCAGGTCAGCATCATCTCCTCTGCTTACTTCCTCCCCCTCTGTATGCTCAGGAAGGTTTTCTGATGGCACCAGGCGAACAGTAATACAAGCTCTCATCACCAGCAGACTCGACTACGGCAACTCCCTCTATGTAGAAATCACCTCCCAACTCATGAGGAAACTCCAAACTATCCAGAACACAGCAATCAGACATCCTTTACCTCCCCAGACGGACACATATCACACCTCACCTTAAGAAACTCCACTGGCTACCAATTGTGAAGGGTTGCCAGTTCAAGCTGCTCACCCACGCCTACAAGGCACTACACAACAAAAGACTGGTGTACCTCAACTAACAAGTTAATTTCCACCAACCTAACAGGAAACACTGATCCGGATTGCAACCCAGATCCCTCTCCCTAGCAGCCACCCGACGCATCTGCTGGATGAACAGCGCAGGCCGCTACTTCTCCTACCTGGTGGCAAAGGCCTGGAGCAACCTCCTCCTTACCTCAGAGCTTCACCATGGTTCCAGCAGTTCAGGAAGGACCTCAAGACCTGGTTGTTCAACCAATAAGAGAAGAGGCAGCATGATTTCTTCAGCACCTCGAGACCCTCACTGGTAAAGCAGACGCGCTCTACAAATTTGTAGTCCTACACCTTGCATTAGCTGTGCCCTAACCCTAACACTTACATTTGCACTTACCTTAATAGATGAAGTGGCCTATTTGATGCAGCACCTTGAACAAAGTAGTGCATGGATGTAACTGATTCACGGTAGTGGGGTTCACCGTCTGCCATCTTGCTATCCCAAGCTCGGGTGCACAGCTTAGGTCCCTACACTTTGTGGTACGCAGTGTCCCATGTATATGGGGTTGTGTAATTCTTGTATAAATGCAATGCACGTTTCTAATTAAGTTATAATCGGTGACTTGTGATGCACCCAGTCGAAGATTATAAAGAAACAATCTCAGAACTCAACTGTAATAAGTTATTACAGTCGGGTTCTGACCTCATAATGCATGCTGACAGAGATAGCATCTGAGGTGAAAGGTAGGGCCGGTCACAGAACAGCTGTTTAAAGCAATAAAAACAAAACATTTATTTTCTTTCTTCTGCTCTATTTTTCTAGTTTACATTTGCTAGCACACAGAAGATGAATATTGTTTAAATTCATTAGGTAATTATGGTAAACTTTTAATCTTTCTGCATGTTTATAAGCATTCTGAGATGTAGCTTTTTTAAATGAAAAACTGACTTGTATTGTACCGTATCTAATATCTTTTTGAAACAAATATCTAACATGATATTGACACGTTTAATTTTGCGCTGGAGGTTTATTTTTATTCTTCAAGTTTGTAAACATGCTTTCTCTTTCATATGAAACAGCTATGCACCTAGGTTTTAAGTGGTTTGTGGGAGAGATCATGGTGTGACCATGTATTATATGGGATAAAGTAGCCTCTGCCATACATGATATGCATATTACAAGTCATCTCAGAGTTCCATAACCTTATGAAGGAACTCGATATTCAGCCAAATTCCTCTATATGATTATGGTACTCTTATATGACTAGCAATATCCTTATAATATATAGCAATGGGTATTTTATCCCTTATATATTGAGGTTAAGTAAGTACCTACAGGCATGACGACTTAACCACATGGTCATTGTTTTAAGGGGGTAGTATTTATTTTAGAAGTAGGACTTGGGTGTGGTTTAGGAATTGGGATATGGTCTGTTAGGTTACCTGTAGGGTTAAAATAAGTTAGATTTTAAGGTACAGAGTTAAGTTAAGGCGTATCCTGCGGCTCAGTACACATGAGGGTTAAGGTGAGGAATAGGGGTCAGGGTTAGATTTAGGGCTGGGACGTGGTTACATTTTAAAGTTCGGTAGAAGGCTTTTATGTTTGTAGGGATTGGTCCTGTGGCCGGACATCTTCGCCGTCCCTACGCTCAACCAAGGTGCGAGCTGCCAAGGAATGTGGCAAGACGCAGGAGAGTAAAGTCGAGTAGAGTGCAGGGCGGGAGGTGGGCATGGGGGTGGCACTCTAGGGGAAGTCTTTGCTGGAGAATGGAAACTCAGTTCAGGGGGGACAGCAACTGAGCAGCAGCTCTCCAAGCTGTGGTTGTGACCCTCGCTGAGTGGCTCTGACAAAAATGTTCTTCTACGGCAAAGAACTCATAAGCCAACTCTTTTTTAACCTCCCAAGCTTTGGACTTTGATAAGCTTGCAATGTTTAAAACAAATTGTACAAACTTGTGAATCACCCCAACTCACAAATGCATCCCCTCCTGCTTAGGCACGCCTACTATTCATTGAGGCTAAGTCTTACTGGTTAGGGTGATGGAGTGAACAACTGGTGAGGGGCCACAAATAGAATTGCCTCAGCCTAAATCTTCTGCCATGTTACTTTGGTGAAAATTATCCATTGGCTCGATCGGCTTCCAAGAGTTGGCGTGCCTCATGACCATGTATTTGGCGGTTCAAGATGGCAGGCTCCAATGTGCCTCTGCAGAAGATGAGGAGATGCATGTCATTGGTCAATAGAAGGCAGCTTGATAAATATATTAATCTCTTAGGTGCCTGTCGGCTGAACCTTCATTAGGCAGTGTATGCACATAAGGCTGTCTCTAGAGGCTTAGAAGAAAACGGTAATCTAACGGTCGGGGCTGACGACTTCAGAGCTTGGGAACCAGATTCGAGTCTCTGCAGCAGCTCAATATAGGCAAATCACTTAATCTCCCTCTGCCTACTAACAAAAAATTAATGTGTCCTTGTGTAATGCAACTGGTGCTCATGTAAAGCACTCCAATACCTTTGGGTCGAGTTTGCGCTATATAACACTGCAACAAAAAAAAAACGTCAGTGTGACACGCACTGTCCCAGAAAGTAAGTGCTGGAACAAATAGTAGAAGTTATCAATAACCCACCATGGAAAGGGCTGCTCACATAAAGTGAGCTGGGGAAATGAGTATTTAAGACAGGTCTTTGCACAGATTTGACTGGTGTCCTAAGTAGTTGAAGAGCCAGAAAAGTGGTATTTTAACACCAGAGACTGTTGTACATCATTTGTTGTACCTGGAATTCACAAGAAATGTTCTGCTTTTGACTGGAAATGCAGCAGTATTTTTTGTGTTCTCCAAGGTTAACAAAACAATATAAAATAATAACATATGCTTTGTCATGATCAATGGCCAAAACCATTTCAGCATGTCCGTGCATGCACGCATATGCATGGTCTCGGAATGTTTTTTTGTGACTCGGAGTGGTTGGGTACTCAGTAAATAGAGGGCAGGGAGGGAGTGGTGGCAGGGGAAAAGGGTGCAGAAAGCAATGTGCTTCAACAAATATCCAATCATTAGCACCAGCATGACAAAGACAAGAAGTCTTTGACAACAGTTATAGCACAAAATAATAAGCATTAACATAGCCGATTGGTCTGGCATTTGTTACCAGCCGATTGCCTTTGCAGATAATTTTTTAAAAGTCAAATCTTTATTAGAAACAGAGAAGGTTGTAAGGATAGAGAGGGTTGCAGAGATAGATAGATAGATAGATAGGTAGGTAGGTAGACAGACAGACAGACAGACAGACAGACAGACAGACAGACAGACAGACAGACAGACAGACAGACAGACAGACAGACAGACAGACAGACAGACAGATAGATAGATAGATAGATAGATAGATAGATAGATAGATAGATAGATAGATAGATAGATAGATAGATAGATAGATAGATAGATAGATGCACATAGCGATAGGGTTGCATAGAAAGAAAGCAAGGTAGAAAATGAAACTTGGATAAGTGCTGAAACTTCAATAGATATATAGATAGATAGATAGATAGATAGATAGATAGATAGATAGATAGATAGATAGATAGATATGTAGAAGATAGATAGATAGATAGATAGATAGATAGATAGATAGATAGATAGATAGATAGATAGATAGATAGATAGATAGATAGGTAGATAGATAGATAGATAGATAGATATGTAGAAGATAGATAGATAGATAGATAGATAGATAGATAGATAGATAGATAGGTAGGTAGGTAGATAGATAGATAGGTAGAACATGAAACTTGGATAAGTGCTGAAACTTCAATTAGCAAGGTAATAGTTAAATGTCTATATAAGCACAGTACACAACACCACCTAAAGTAAATTAAAAAGTCATACAACCAAGACATACAGACTAAATTGATTTATTAGTATAACTGTATTCATAAATTAAAATATAGATCAGCATGACATATGGGAACTCAGTTATAACTGAAAACTGAAAAAATTGTTTCAGTTCAGTTTCAGTAAAAAGAGGGCAGGGAATGAGTGGTGGCAGGGGAAGAGGGTGCAGAAAGCAATGTGCTTTAACAAAAGGCTAAAAGAGAAAAAATATCCAATCATGAGCACCAGCATGACAAAGACAAGACGTATTTGACAACAGTTATAGCACAAAATATTAAGCATTAACATAGCGGATTGGTCTGGCATTGGTTACCAGCCGATTGCCTTTGCGGATGATTTTTTAAAAGTCAAATCTTTATTAGAAACAGAGAAGGTTGTAAGGATGGATAGATAGATTGATAGATAGATAGATAGATAGATAGATAGGTAGGTAGATAGATAGATAGATAGATAGATAGATAGATAGATAGATAGATAGATAGATAGATAGATAGATAGATAGATAGATAGGTAGGTAGGTAGGTAGGTAGGTAGGTAGATAGATAGATAGATAGATAGATAGATAGATAGATAGATAGATAGATAGATAGATAGATAGATAGATAGATAGATAGATAGATAGATAGATAGATAGATAGATAGATAGATAGATAGATAGATAGATAGATAGATAGATAGGTAGAACATGAAACTTGGATGAGTGCTGAAACTTTAATTAGCAAGGTAATAGTTACATGTCTATATAAGCACAGTGCACAACACCACCTAAAGCAAATTAAAATGTCATACAACCAAGACATACAGACTACATTGATTTATTAGTATAACTGTAGTCATCAATTAAAAAATATATCAGCATGACATATGGGAACTCAGTTATAACTGAAAACTGAAAAAACTGTTTCAGTTCAGTTTCAGTTATAATTGCACTTCATTGCGTGATTAATAAAACCACAACACCTTCAAAAAGAACTGTGTCAAATGAACATCATATGGTTTCCTGTGAAATAGCAGCAGCAATCGGATAAACAAAGGCCGCTCCAAAAACAATGTACGCAGCATAAGCCGAGGACAGGCACTGATAAAGAGGAAACCTGAATTGTGTTCCCGTAAAAAACAACCCAATGGCTGCTAAAAATTGCCCTGCAATCACATCAGGATATAAATACAAAGGCAACACTAAAGTAATAATAAAGTTAAAACAAAACAACTGTCACTAAAGAGTAGTGCTTTGTGGGTGTACTCCCTATGAAAGGGCAGAATTACTCACAGTAACGTTAGCCAGTGGGTCAAGTAAGCCGGCCCATTTCTATAGTGGGCGGAAGACAAATTTGAATGACAAAACAACAGACCAATGAATTAAGAAAGCAAGCTGAAAAACCTGATAAGTGGGTTAAAAGATCCTGGCTAAATCAGACCTAAAAAAGGATCAGAAACTGGAAAGCTAGTATAATGCAGCATTATACCCCATTTTCCCACCTGGGCTGTGCCATGGAGTTAGGCATGGCAGATTCAAAATCTTGTGATGTATTCCTATAGGTTCTGTATCGATCCCCCTATTCCTGACCCTATTCTGGTTAACAAGTTAACTAGCAGCCATCCCATGAGGCAGAAAACCCCCATGATGCAGGAACCGTTATCTGATTAAGCCACACTACGGCACAGGAACGTGTTATCTGATTAGGTCATAACGCTTGCCATCTAATTAGACAAGCGATATTCCTCCAGCCCCTAATAAGGCATACGGAGTTCTCAAAACAAATCAAACCTATGACAACCTGGGAAAAACCCTGCGGCCATTGTTTTGATTTCACCGAGAACTTCAGCAAAAGAATGTGCTAACGACCAGGTCTATCTGCCCTAGGCTTTAAACAGTGCAACCAGGGTCCGACTCACTAGGCTGGTCACACCCTCGATATAATTCTATCTAACTCTCACTCCCTGACATGTTACCCCCCAACACAGGTGGAATGGACCGACCATTTTATAATCAACTTCTCCCTCCCCACTCTCTCGGAGGAACGCCCCCACCCTGTCCCCCTGCCGCTATGGCGCAGGCAGTGGCATAAGGTGTCCGCTGATACTTTTAGAACGGCCTTTACACCTCCTGACTTTCTCCCCTCAGACTCCCCCAATCTGGCCTTGTCCAAATTCAATAATGCCTTGAGTACTGCGGTCAACCTTATCGCCCCCCTAAGACGCTGCAATCAGCGGTCGGACCGCAAGCAAGAACCATGGTACTCGGACTTACTGCGTGCGGAGAAAAGGGCCTGCAGAAAGTTGGAGAAATCCTGGAGATTCTCGCGCAGCACTGTCGACAGAGACAGGTATAGCTCAGCAATGAGACTCTATCATAAAAACATCAGAGCTGCCCGTAAGTCCCACATTATCTCCCAACTCTCTGGGGCCGGCAACGACCCCAAAATGCTGTACCAGGTGCTCTGCACATTCACCAAGCCTGTCGCTTGCGACAGTGCAGAAGTGCTGACTCAAAAACTGTGCGATGACACGGCCGGTTTTTTTCAGATAAAATTGATGCTATTTACCGAAATATCTCCCAATCGAGCCCATCCGCGGATGGAAATGACCCCTCTTCCAGCCTCCAGCCTGGAATAGCCTGCGCTGCCCCAGCCACACTATCATTCATCCCCGAGATAACCTTAGACCAGGTCAACTCCCTGATTGGGACCATTAAGTCAGGAAGCCCAGTAGATCCTGTACCTGCCCGTGTCATGCACCTTATTGGGAGTGTCCTCAGCCCCTGCATATGGACGGTGATCAATCGCTCCCTGTCTGAGGGACTGGTCCCCCGGGAGTGGAAGGAGTCCATGGTCAAGCCCATCAGGAAAAACACCGCCATCCCCTGGTCAGATATGACCAATCTGAGGCCAATCTCCCTTCTGCCGTTCATCGGCAAACTGACGGAGAAGCACGTCAATCACCATCTTTCCACCTTCATTGAGCAGACCGGCAGCCTAGACCATTCTCAGTCCGGGTTCAGGCCTAGGCATAGTACCGAGACTGCCCTCCTCTCCGTCACGGATGCCATACACCTGTCCCTGGACAGAGGGCTGTCAGTGGTGTTGGTGCTGTTGGACTTGTCCGCAGCATTCGACACCATATCCCACGCCATTCTCCTCACCAGATTAAAGGAGATAGGCATTGATAGATCTGCCTTGGCGTGGTTTACCAGCTTTCTCTCAGAGCGTACTCAGAAGGTGAATATGGGCTCCTTTAGTTCCACCTCGGCCAGTATCATCAGAGGAGTCCCGCAGGGATCCTGTCTTAGCCCTACGTTGTTTAACGTATATGTCTCCTCTCTGGCCAACATGACGAGGTCCTTTGGGTTTATGCCTATCTCCTACCCTGACGACACGCAGCTGCTGTTTACTTTTAAGACCTTCACCCCGGAGATAAGACAAGCTTTCTCCAACGGCATGACTGCAATCGCCAGCTGGATGGCCAAGAACTTTCTACAGTGCAATGTGGGAAAGTCTGAGGTCATGTTATTCGGGGAGGCGAGAATCCTCTGGACCCCAGATTGGTGGCCTTCCAGCCTGGGTCAGGCCCCGCTCCCTAAACAGGTAGTAAAAAACCTGGGGGTTCGTCTAGACCATGACCTTACCCTTTTTCATCATGCCAGCACCACTGCAGGGTCCTGCTTCCACATTATTGGCCTCCTTCGGAAGGTGTTCCCCCTTCTACCAGACGACACTCGGAAGACCCTGGTCCAGGCCCTCGTTTTGAGCCGCCTGGACTATTGTAATGGCCTACTTTTAGCTGCCAATGAAGGAGTGCTCAATAAACTGCAGGTGGTGCAGAACACCGCGGCACGGCTTGTAACCAACACCCCCCCAGAACGCCGTCCCTCCCCCTCCTCAAGGCCCTTCACTGACTTCCCATCCGGAAACGGGTGGAATTCAAGATTTGCTGTGTGATACACAAGAGTTTACACAATCTGGGACCCCATTACTTGGCGGATAAATTTGTTTATCACCGTCCATCCCGCACCCTGAGGTCCAGCAACCAACTGTTACTTCAGGTTCCCAGACATTACAAGACCAGACAGGGAGGCCGCGCCCTCTCCATCATGGGCCCACGCCTATGGAACAACCTCCCCCTCTCCCTTAGAGAATGCCCGAGTCACTCAGCTTTCAGGAAATGCCTAAAGACAGCACTATTCTAGGAGGAGTCCTCTCGACCTGTTCACCTCATAGCTCCGCGCGGAGATACACCTTCGGGTGTGATGCCGGCGCGTTATAAGCCTATAAATAAATAAATAAATAAATATGACATCCTTATTGACGTATCTATGTCCATCCTTACGTCAATCTTGGCACCTTAAAGGTATAAATATTACCGATATTGCCCTATGCAAACACACGCGGTGGTGACGACATCGGAGCAGCCAGACTTGCCGAAGCCCAGAGCAGAGCAGACCCCGCTGGCGCAGCCCCGCCTTCCTGACGCGCTGAGAACGAGACGCTGCTTTCTCCTGCCGAGAAATCCAGCTCCGGCGCTTCCGGGTAGCCCTCGCAGGCAGCCTGGAATATCGAGACCAGAGACGAGAGATACCATCCCTCATTCATCCTAGACTCCAGGTACAGAACTGAATAACCCCTTGCAGAGAATTCTTGAGTCAGTCACTTGGCAAAACAAACTTAACTTAAACTGCTACTTTCTATTCCCGCCCACGTATTAGGCTTAGGTCAGGTACATCTGGGGTAGGCGTAGTTAGAAACACCAGTTGAGTACGATTAGTCAAATGTATATGTGTATGTATCTATTTTATCCATTTTAACCCATCATATGGCTTAGAAATCATATCAATGTTTTTACAGTATTATTTTATACTTCTGCTTTTAATGTATGCACTTTACTTAACCCTAAGTATTGCAATAATATCGATCCATTTCTCTTGTATGAGAAAAGAGACTGATCAATAAATACCATCTTTTATTGAACACGCCCGTCTCTTCCTTTTCTCTACAATCTGGTGAGACTAAGAATGCACGTACTGACTGAGTAAAATAAGTCGTCTTTTGTTTTCACACGACTCTAGAGATACACTCTTGATTAGGGGAGAGCAAAGTTGTCATGTTCTGTGGTTGTCAGAAACTAAATCCCTTCTTGTCTATCCAGGGAGGTTCAACTCCTCCTTGCCTATTCGAGAAAGTTTCTAGTGAACTCTGAGCTAGCTGGCAAACCCAAAACTTTAAGTCTAATATCGACAATAGAAGACCTAGTTAACGTCTAGTCTAGGCCTATACTATTGAAGGTATTATTCCAATGCGCAGAGCCTATTGGGATAATAGGAACTACACTACATGGCGCCCAACGCGTTTGGATAGGCGATAAAACTAACGTAAGACATTTAGAGTAACTCAGTCGTGCTTTTTCACTCAGACCCCCTTTTTTCCCATAATACTCCAAAGACGTCTGGGGTGGGTGAAAGGTAATATCCGCCAGACCTCGCGGGAGGAAACTCCTATGTATGGTCCTTGGTTTAGTCAACGTTGAAGGATACACTGTTCCAAAATATTGTGCATCTAATCTTTGTTTCCATAAGAACCTGATCTGCAAAACAAACTAAATAACCTTCTGGACAGTACAATGTCAGACACTGAAGGAGAAAGAGAGGCAGTTAGTATAATAACTGAACTCGCAGCAGCTGATAATGCACTGCAAGACGCTGACCCGGATATAATACTCATCGCGGTCAACATAAGAAAATCTATAACTTTAAAACTTATAGAAAATGGACTGACACCTAGAGGTGGCACAGTCATATTCGTAATTGAGGCACACGAATATCGGCAGACAGAGGTATTCTATTCATGGATACACTTTCCAGCAGCAAATGCTGTAACAAAGGTCTTCCACTATTACAAAACAGAGGAACCTCCTAATGAGTACACTCCTTTCGAGGAGGTGGAAGTACCACTTAAATTTCAAGAGCATCTGCTCTTATTTAATGGCGCCCTAAAACATAATAATCACATCACCAGGCTCGGTCCATTAGGTAGACCAGGAGCAACGGGGCCGGTCCTAGCCGGATACACACCACATCCAGACATCGATGGGATGTCTACAGCAGAGCTTTTAACACAGCTAAAACAATTAATAAAATTACATAGACAATTAGTCCAATATGTGATGCGGACTTCAACAATTCAAGCATCAATTAAAATTCCACAGCTGACCCCTCATCAGGGGAACACAAATAAAATTACACCACAGAACATACAGTCCTGCCTAGGTAAAGTACCAGCTAAAAGGGAACAAATACCATTCTGGTTAGCACAAAAAATCACCCAAATAGAGGCGGTGTTTCCAGACACCACCCCTGTGGATAAACACAGGATTCTGACTATCTGTCTTCCAATGGGAATCGCACCACACGTGGAGGACTGTGACACTTGGGGTACAGTCTTTGCTTCCATCTACACAAAAACGCACGGTGTTCCATCCATTTCGGTAATACCAGATGTGCTAAAACAAATTCAAGACGAATACGGTCCAGAACCCGCTTTAACTCTTGGTATGAAATTACTAAAAGACTTCAAGCAGGTCTCGGCTATATTATTAGCCAACATAAAGGGAGAAGCAGCAAACGTGGCGATCCGCCAGAGGTTAAAGGAGACAGATATAGCAGACCAACCAGCTGAAATTGCCAGAATTATAGAAAAATCCTATGAGGAACTAGGTAGAGATAGTTTAGGTGGAATACCAGTAAAACCACAACTGATTGAAAGTCCTGGAAAAATATTTTTTAATAATAATTCAACATCACAAAAAAAGAGCTGGGATGGAAACAAACAATCCAATCCTAAAGAAAAGAAATTCCAGTCCAGAGGAAGGTCTCCTCGGCGGAGAGAAAAATCTCCGAACCAAAGACACAGGTCACCCCAAAGTGACCCCTCTGGGAAAAGATATAACCTTAGAAATAGGGATAATATAAAGAAGCCTGATAGATATCAAGACATTGATACACGTCCCTCTCAATCTTTTCAGACTTCTTCGCAGAAATCGGAAAGAAGAGGACGATCAGAACAAAGAGAAGAGCACGCCAAGTCCAAAGACAAGGAATCTGCTCATCTAAAAAAGAAACTACAATTTCCAAAAAAGAAGGTAGCCAGTATCAAGGTAGTTAACAATGCCGAGAATACTGAGGACACAACTGAAAAACGGAGAATGGGCTCAGACAATGCTAGACAGCGCAGCAGAAGTGAGCATAGCTCGCAAAGTCCTTATGAATCTTCTGGAGACAGTGGACACGAATGAATATCTTCAAGTGGAAACTGCAGACACCAGAGTTAGCAAACCTCACAAAATATATGAAATAACTTTACGTATAGAAGGGGATAAGACTAGAAAAATAAGGGGACTATTTTGGGATAATCTCTCCAAGGGCTATGACATCCTTCTAGCTGAAAAAGACTGGCCACCAGAGTTTGTCAGGGAGTGCCCTCATGGCGAAGAAATAATTATGCCTGCCTTCTCAAATCATATCCCAATTCATAAAAAATACACACTTGCCAGAAAGTGGGCAGTAGCTCAAGCTCCTGCTTTATATAGAAATCATGTAGGATGGGATGAGGACTCTCCTCCTAACAAAATCCAGTTAAAATCACAACCTACTGCACAAAGACAGTACCCAATTAAGCAAGAAGCTAAAAAACAGGTAAAAGAAATCCTAGATCAACTAGAATACCAGGTGGTGATTGAAACTTGCACCTCACAAATGAACAACCCTTTGTTTCCGGTCTCCAAACCAGACAATTCATATCGTCTAGTTTTGGATTACCGACACCTTAACTCATGTTGCAAAACTTTTGCAGTACAAAACTCGCATAGTGCTGCACTAATGAATAACATAGTGCGCAAAAAATACAAAACAACATTAGACATCTCTAATGGATTCTTTTGTCAAAACATAGCACCAGAGAGCAGATATTTGTCTGCGTTCTCAATAAATGGCACTCAAAAACAATTCTGTTGGTTAGCCCAGGGGTACAAGAATAGCCCAGGGGTATTCTCAGCGAGAGTAACAGAATTACTACAAACATATGATGACGAGGCATTATCTTATGTCGACGACATATACCTAACAGATGATGACTTGGATACTCACTTGAAGAGAGTGAACACCATAATACTTGGGTTCGCAGCAGAGGGTTACAAATTCAACTTTAAAAAATCTAGAATTGCCCATCTAACAGTCCTGTTCTTAGGATACGAATTATCAAGTGAAGGCAAAAGCCTGGCTGACAATTTCCTAGAGAAATGTGCCGTACTCCAAGCACCTAGAACACTAAAAAACCTACAATCAATTCTAGGCTTCCTAAATTTCGGAAGAACATACATTGCAAATTACGCAGAAAGGGTCAAACCCCTTTACGATCTAATAAAACCAGATTTTAAAAGAACCAATTGGACTCAAATACACACAGAAATTTTGAGATCCTTACAAACAGACATGTTAATTAAAACAAAATTAGAAACACGTGATAACACACGCAATCTAGTGATTCGAGTCATCCCAGGAAGATGCGGATTCACATACCTGACCTCTAATGAGGGAGAAAAGGTACCAATTGCATTCAAATCACACTTGTACACAGAAGCTGAAAAGAAATTCAGCATTAAAGAAAACATTGTTCATGCAGTTCAAACTGCAATAGCTAGAGAAAAAGATCAAGCGGACGGTAGACATATCACAGTCAGAACAGCAGAATCAGCCTTTGAGGCATTAACAACACCGTGTAATTTACCAACAACAACATTGAATCCGGAATGGATACAATGGGTGAATTCAACTACAACGGACAAAGTATACTACTACTTTGATCCAGAACTAAAGGAATTGGAAAATCTAGAATTTAAAAGAACATTCCCTCTGCCTATCGACATTCTGCCCTTACGACAATACGCTTGTGTAATCTATACAGACGGACATGCTCAACCCTCCGTTTGGGGAGAACAAGCATACAACCCCACATGTGAGATTACAAAAGAAGTGTGGCGCGGAGGTAATCTAAGACCTCTATTAACAAAAACACACTCAGTAGAAACTAATTCAGAACAACAGCCTGAAATAATAGCATTGAAAATGGCGCTAGATAATGCGGATCGCGAATTCCCGACACTTATAGTGTCCGATTCATATTACTGCGTCAAATCATATAACAACGATTTGCAGACATGGATTCAAAACGGTTACAAAGATGACACAGGTGCAACAATAAAGCAAAAACTGCTTTGTGAACAAATAGTTCTTTTAAAAAAAGAACTACCAAAGACTCACGTGACACACTCACTGAGTCATCAGCGTGATGGCGTTCACGTTGCAGGGAATTCATTGGCTGAAACAGCCACAGCGGTAGCAACTAAATCGGCTTCCGTAGCTCGAAAAAAGCGTACAGTGAAGTATATTGACGGTGAAACAGTGCTGGCGGTGAAAACGTCATCAAAAGGCGACTGCTCAGAGCTACCGATCAACTATCCACTCAATTCTACATACATAATCGATGCAAACTCCGTCCCTTTTGCTCGAATTCCTGGAGTGGGGGATAGAGTGATTCCAAACATGGACAGGAGAACCTTGTTAATAGCAGACGCACATATGGGCGAGGGTCTCAGACACCTCAAACTAAAAGATTCTCTGGAAGAATTACAATCAAGGTACTGGTGGCCAGGCATGAGCCTGCATCATACCATGTTTGTAAAGAACTGCCCAAACTGTAACAGAAATCGCAGTGGGGAGAGAAACGGTGTAATACCGTGTCGTTTCACTCCAGAAAAGATCAACAGTAAAAAGCAAAGCGTCCGATTAACATATACAGGCTAGTTTCCACTTATAATGTAGATCAACCGTAATCGGCTGACGTCTGGAATGTAATACAAAGATTTGCGAGTCTAAATGGCATATACGCTAGAAGCATGCTACGTTTGACCATTGTTTTCACTCTAGCCCTCCAGCCTGAGGGGAAACATGGACAAATGAGCATAGCACAGCGGGACTCTTCTCACTTCCTTCCTGAGGGATACGGGATGGTGTAAAGAAAAAACCAAGGCATAAAGCTATCTATAACAGAAAGGATATTAGGTTCGGGAGCTGGGTGGGTCAAACATCTAATAAGTGTCCAACGTAGTCTAAATAACCTGCCAAGAAATTCTCTGAAGGGATTCAGTCCGTACGAATTATTGTTTGGAACTAGGATGTTAGTCTTAGACCTCGACAGTCAGACTTCAGTGGTGAAGGAAAAAAGCTTTGATATCAAAGATCGTTTGGCTATTTTGCAGGACTTAAACGAAACAAGAAAAGACCTGAGCAACATAAAGTTGAAACAGCAGCCAACAACCACTGAAGAACCACCACCTGTCCCAGCAAGACCTGTCTGGATTCCAAAAGTCGGGGATCTAGTCAGAGAAAAGATCGCGGTAAAGAAGGAATTTGGGCCTTCTTACAGAAAAGCAGTTCCTGTCTTGTCCATCAACGGGACAAGATCAGTTGTACTACCGCCGCTTGCTGGTAAAAAGGAGAACCGAGTTGTATCCATCGACCTGGTAAAACCACAATCATGTGGCCGATAACAAATAGTAGGCCAAGTGGACTCCCGATAAGTAGTAGAACACCAAGATTTGCTACAAACACAGAGGTTCAATCTAAGAGGCTAATCACATTCGAAACGCCTACAGAACTACAACAAGGACTATGCAACAACGCAATGGAACTTAGACCTCTGAAAATCCAAATAAAAACATTTAGCAGAGACACACCAATCTATAATGAAGTAACAAACGACTATGCAAGAAACAGTAATCCTGAAGCAATTGGAACAATTGACAGAACTGCATCCGGCTACTTCATAAACTTCGATGATTCCTCTGAAGGCTTCACTGAATCAAAAACACAGCCATCAACAAAAACCTTTAAAGATAAAGTTAAAGTACTTTTGAAACAACTGAAAGAAACATATCTGATTTCTCCATGGATTGAATTTTGGGTGGGTTTTGGTGCATTTATCCTCATACTTTGGCTCATCATGGTACTAACTTTGGGACGCTTCATAGAGGGAAAATATGCTAAAATGGACACAGCAAGTCAGAAAATCAACTTGATCCTCAAACCACACACATCTTCACACGTCGAGAAAAGAGAACTTTCTTCAGTCAACTTCACAGCCAATCCTATACCGGGTGGGGTAGCATGGGACAACACTGACTACGAAATTTATGGTCCGGTTGAAATCCTGAAATATCCACACCAAATTAAGATCTTGTTGAGTGACTTTGTAAAACCAAGCTCATTTGCTGATGATTGGGACTTTGAAAGTATAAATAATATGATGTCTGACTTAGTGATGTCTGCTAAATTTACCAAACATGATTATTTGCAGGGTTCGACAAATTATGATAGTATGTACTGTTATAACCACTATGGTAACCATTTTCTACATAGATCTGCACAACCTAGAAATGTTTTAAATTATAATCAATGGGAACATTGTGCAACCCCTCCAAAAGGAAGCTCAAGAACCGTTTATGACAAATATTCATACTTTTCAGGTTTTAACACAAGTAATGCTGAAACATTTTATTTCAAATTGTCAAATAAGACAGGGACAAAGACCATGATAACAAACACGAAATTGATATATTCAGACTCATTCTTTGAACAAATGAATACTTTTGGTTCTGATTATTGGGACAAAAATGTTGAAGTAAAGAGTGTTTGGGGTACAAAAGAATGGCAAGTACAGGGTATAGAATCTTTGTTTAGAGCCTGCATGATCCCAGAACAAATTATATTTTTAAATGACACTGTTCAACAAACTACCTGTCTTGGCCTAGCCAAAATCAAAGACTTAAATAAACCGTCTATTCCAAAACCAACAATGAACAGCAATAGCTTTACAGATGAAGAGATAGACGTAAATTATGTATTAAACCAAAACAGAACACATCCTGATTGGAAAAAGTGGTTGATCTGGCCCACAGATACTAATAACTGTCAAGACAGATTCCTGAACAAAACACAGGGGTTCAAAATGACCAGGCCAGACCCTAGATATTCCCAAAGACAACACCCAGGGATAATAACCACCTACAGTGTGGGCAAATTATGCCTTCAGTGGCTACAAACTTCCACACTGGCAGAAATTAAGCAACACCTAACTTTACTTACTGATGGTGCTGACTTGCGTGATTTCATTATGGGACCGCGCAAACAGCGTCAGAAACATTTCATAGCAGCCTCTGTATATGCAGCATACAATGAGGCCTGGAAGGTGACTCAAATTGAGACAGCAGAAAGTATACGGGAAATTGACCGTATTAATTTGGAAAAATCACTTTCTGTAGTGGACAATGGGTTAATGACTCTGTCCTCCAGAATTTTTTCTCTGGACAGCATTGTGTCTTCAGCAATCGACATATTATCGCAAGACTTACTGTTGTTACAACACGGTCAGTCCCAATTGCGTTCTATTGTACAGCTTGGCTGGACGTTACAAAATCTGCGTTCAGGGTATGTGCCTTGGCGTTTAATCAACACAACGTCACTATTCAATATCTTTAACCTCATTGATAAACAAATCAGTATGGCACAAAAGGGTGCTGATTATACAATCCTGAGCATTGAGAAACTCGAGAGATTACCAGTGACAATGTCAGAACGACCTGTCAGTGAATGGATAATACATGGGATAATTAATATTCCAATATCAACCTTCAGGTTTCAATACTGCCAAAAATATATACAGGCTGGCATGTACGAAAAATTGGGAAAAGGGTACATTAAAACAACATGGAACTTGCCCTATTCACATGCATGTGTCAGTAATAAAGGACAGAAAGTGTTTCTTAGTGGCAATAATTGTGCGATGTCACTGAGCGGTACACTTCTGTGTAATGGAATTAGTTTGCATGGAGCCTGTGAAGGGAACTCAAATAACCTTTCATGTCACCAGCTAGGCGCACCTGCAACAGAGATAGAACCATTCTTTCAAAGACTCTATAATGGGAGTTACGTTCTAATTGTGGACCGCAGATGCTGTAGTCTTATGCCCGGGACTCCTTATCTCGTAACTACGACTGCGAAGGTCAAGTGCTGTGGACGCTTATTGTTCCCCAGCTCCCTTCCAGACAGGGAGGCAAGGGCATGGCCCAACTTGAAAATTACTTCTATTCGAATAGATACTTTAAGCAGAATGAAAACAGTGCTTCTTCAGACGCCGACCAGGCTCACGTCATCAAAAGAAACGTATGATCTCCTAGTCGCCAGGACGACTGCAGAGATTCACTCATTGTTATCAACTAATTCCCCCATACATTTCGCAGAAATCCTGAATGAAATCTTAAATATTTCTGATACCAGTGGAGTCTCAAAAGTATTTAAGACAGTATTTTCGATGGCATTAACACCATTCAAAGCCATACTGGGTATTTTCCCAGATTTCGTCCATTCGATTTTTGGCGGACTTCCCCTCATTTTGGGACTAATTGCAGGAATACTATTCTTAGTCCTTATATTTCGTTATGGCAAACCATGTCACAGACAAAACACCTGCGACAAGGGAAGAAACAATCCTAGCCATTGGATACCGGGACCGGATATCAAAAATCCTGGGACTATCCCGGCTTAGAGACCTGAACATGACTTGGTTTCTTTCAAATTCGACCGATGTGGCAACGATGTGTTTTACCTGTATTAAGGTGCTTGCTATGCGGAGAAGAATGCGTGTTAGATACCTGTCTGACGCTACAATCAGATGCGCCAATGGATGCAGAAACATTGTTGAGTACAATAAAGGCTCATGCTTTGTGCTGCCCTCAACGGCTACCAATCCTGATGACGGCATTCGTGGTAGCTTCACCACTACGATTGAGGGGTAGTGAATTTCAAGATGAAAGCAGCATTGATCAGGTACGACCTTCTGTCAGCAATACTAATCAAAACGTCAATGGAGACAATCATGCGCACGAATGCATGGTTACATCCTTTTCCGAGTTAGTGGAACTCTCCCAGAAAGCTGTTGACAGCTTTTTCGACAGTCTAAATGATATGATGTTCTCACCAGAGCAGAAATAGAGACTTTTGAGCAAGCTCGCACACGGCGTTCCCTGAATTTGGCCTTCAACTAGAATAGCAGAATACCATGAACAATTTTCCTTCCAGTTCACGGACAGCGATTTTTTCAGCAGCCCCAAAATATTTTTACATATTTTTCGGGACACTTATCTTCTGCCTAAAGTAAGAACTATTCTTAGAGAACTAAAACTTCTAATTTTAGATAGTTTATAGACATTAGCTGCCCGCTGGTATGTTCATAATTATTTTATTCTGTGATGGAATGGTCTCGAAACTTTTTTTCTGTATTAAGAGCCATTTCATGTGTAAATTCTCATATACAAATTAGTGATAATGTATAGATATGCGTGATTACTTTAGCATTATTCTACAGCTTGAGTGCATATATTACATGTGACTGTTTTTTACGTATATTTGATAATTTCAAAATGCATTTATGTATTTTGGGGTGGTAAGGTATACACAATACTTTACAGTATGTTTTACTATGCATAGATTTGTAAATATGTTCATAGTTAGCGTGGAGTGGGTGTGATGTATTCCTATAGGTCCTGTATCGATCCCCCTATTCTGGTTAACAAGTTAACTAGCAGCAATCCCATGAGGCAGAAAACCCCCATGATGCAGGAACCGTTATCTGATTAAGCCACACTACGGCACAGGAACGTGTTATCTGATTAGGTCATAACGCTTGCCATCTAATTAGACAAGCGATATTCCTCCAGCCCCTGATAAGGCATACGGAGTTCTCAAAACAAATCAAACCTATGACAACCTGGGAAAAACCCTGCGGCCATTGTTTTGATTTCACCGAGAACTTCAGCAAAAGAATGTGCTAACGACCAGGTCGTATGACATCCTTATTGACGTATCTATGTCCATCCTTACGTCAATCTCGGCACCTTAAAGGTATAAATATTACCGATATTGCCCTATGCAAACACACGCGGTGGTGACGAGATCGAAGCAGCCAGACTTGCCGAAGCCCAGAGCAGAGCAGACCCCACTGGCGCAGCCCCGCCTTCCTGACGCGCTGAGAACGAGACGCTGCTTTCTCCTGCCGAGAAATCCAGCTCCGGCGCTTCCGGGTAGCCCTCGCAGGCAGCCTGGAATATCGAGACCATAGACGAGAGATACCATCCCTCATTCATCCTAGACTCCAGGTACAGAACTGAATAACCCCTTGCAGAGAATTCTTGAGTCAGTCACTTGGCAAAACAAACTTAACTTAAACTGCTACTTTCTATTCCCGCCCACGTATTAGGCTTAGGTCAGGTACATCTGGGGTAGGCGTAGTTAGAAACACCAGTTGAGTACGGTTAGTCAAATGTATATGTGTATGTATCTATTTTATCCATTTTAACCCATCATATGGCTTAGAAACCATATCAATGTTTTTACAGTATTATTTTATACTTCTGCTTTTAATGTATGCACTTTACTTAACCCTAAGTATTGCAATAATATCGATCCATTTCTCTTGTATGAGAAAAGAGACTGATCAATAAATACCATCTTTTATTGAACACGCCCGTCTCTTCCTTTTCTCTACAATCTGGTGAGACTAAGAATGCACGTACTGACTGAGTAAAATAAGTCGTCTTTTGTTTTCACACGACTCTAGAGATACACTCTTGATTAGGGGAGAGCAAAGTTGTCATGTTCTATGGTTGTCAGAAACTAAATCCCTTCTTGTCTATCCAGGAAGGTTCAACTCCTCCTTGCCTATTCGAGAAAGTTTCTAGTGAACTCTGAGCTAGCTGGCAAACCCAAAACTTTAAGTCTAATATCGACAATAGAAGACCTAGTTAACGTCTGGTCTAGGCCTACACTATTGAAGGTATTATTCCAATGCGCAGAGCCTATTGGGATAATAGGAACTACACTACAATCTACTGTTTTGTGATGAATAAGAGAAACTTTACTGTTGAAGTGATGATTTCCACACAGATGAAGTAGACATGAGTAGATTTCTTAGAGTCCGACTTGGTTACAGGAACTGTCTTGTACACATATTACCCTAATAGATACAATGTTGACAGCTGCTGAGCCATTCACCTAAGGAGCTTCTATACCTGCCTCTAGAGGAGTCTCTAAAATAATATTTCATATACACCATTTGCAAAAAATGGGGTTGTTGGTTGACTGAGCTGTGAGCCCTGGTCAATAACCAACCACAATTCATGTCAAAGTAAGACAAAAGCCAACCCTAAGTTAACCTGTGCTCATCCTTCTGGTAGCTAGGCACAGAGCAGTCACACTTAGCTTCGAGGCAATGTGTAAAGTATTTTTGCGACACTTCAAAAAGTAAAAAAATAAAAATACCACAAAAAAGGATCCAACACCAAGATTGAAAAAACACAGATATTTGTAATAAATAGTACAAGACCAAAACGACAAACATCCAGTTAGTAGAATTAGAGATGTCATTTTAAAGATTTTAGTGACAATAGCACCTAAAAGCACAAAGCAGTAACTTTGGATATCTTGTCACACTGAACCAAGACAAAGTCACAAGTTCAGGACCAAATGCGATGGAGTGTAGGCCAGGTATAGGGACCCAGTTAGGTCCGCTAAACAGGAGTACCTTAAATCCTGTTTTTTGGAGCATTGCAAGGATCCACGGGAAAGGTGCGCCATGTTATCGAAGCAATGTGTCTGTTCCAAGATGTGGCTGCGGTGTGAGGGCCTGAGTCACCATTGAGGATCCTTTTGATGGGGCTTGTGATGTTAAGTCTAGTGTCGAGAAGATGGCATGCAGTCGGAGAGATCTGTCGGTTCCGAAGAGCTACGGGACTCTGATGCGGAGTCAAGCAGTGTTGGTACCGATGGGCTGTGGTGGCAAGGTGGGTCTTTGCGACAGATCTAATCCACTTAGCAGCAGCGATGTGTTGTTTCTGCTCAAGTGTGAGCCTTGCAGTAGAGGAGATGCATCTCCTCAGAGGCTGGAGAGCACTTTCAGGCCACTTCCAAATGTTCAGGTCTTGGGTGGCACCATTTGGAATGCAGAAGCACAGAAGGAAGAGTCCAGGTGTAGGTGCAAGGTTGTTGTAAGCCTGTTGTGTTCCCGAGGCTTCTGATTAGAAGACCAGCCAACTAGCCTTATGAGTCACTCTGAGTTCTGGGTTCAAGAGATGCAGGTCAGGTCCTTCTCATCCGGGCAAGAGGGCATCAGGTCAGCACAGCAAGACAGTAGTCCTTCAGAGCAGCAGTCCTTCAGAGTGACAGCCCTTTCAGCAGCACAGCAGTCCTTCTTCCTGTTAGAGTGTCCAGCAGAGTGGCAGTCATTTCAGCATCAGAGCAGTCCTACTTCCCGTCAAAGTATCCACAGGTCCAGAGGTGTACTGAAGAGTCAGTATCAGAGGTCGAATATTTACACCCACTTGAGTCTTTGAGGTGGGTAGTAGCTTCTAGAGGCATGCTTTGAAGAGCCTTCTTGGCCCAAGCGCCAGACTTATTACAGGGGACGTGCAGTCCTATGTGTGTTTCCTATTCTGTATTTTTTTTGTTTTGGTGTCATTATAATCATACAAATATTTCCTATTTTTATAAATTAGTGGTGGATTTATATTGTGTGTTGTGTCTTACTTATTTAAGGTATTGGTGTTTTTGAATGCTTCACACACTGTCTCCTAAGTAACGGCTGCCTTCTCTTCGCCAGCTACCAAGGGTTGAGCAAGAGAAGAATTTATTGAGACCTTACATTGCTTTGGTGGCCATATTGCTAGTGGTTAGTGCGTACACACCCCAAATAATAATTCACCTTGCTGCACATGTTATGTTGTTATAGGTGTTGCTGGTGGTTTGCTAGATAGCTGAGATTAAAAGAGTCCACATGCATGATTCATCCCTCTCAGCCTCGTCCAGCTACCGTCTGCAATCAGGCGTAAGGGTGTAGTAAGTGGGAACAGATAACCAAAAACACAGGGGCAGGTGTCTCTCAGTGTTGCATGCATATTTGACTGCTTGCTTCATCAAACAGCAGAGAGGCCAGTGTTCAGACCAGCAGGCAAAGAATCCTGCAGTTCCCAGCAGACAGATGGATTTCCGCACACAGGCAGGCAGACAGAGGCAGATACAAAACAACAGTGGTTGATTGCTACTGACATCTGCAAACAAAGTGACACACTCAGACAGACAGCTCTGCTGTAGGACAGGAATGCAGGCTTTGATGGAGGAGGAAGGTGGAAAATTACAGTCAGAGATACAGAGTTGGAAACTTTGGAATAGGGAAACGAGTGGATATTTTGGTAGAAAGAAATACCAAAAATAAGCACAGAAGGGAAAATGGAGACAGATTAATACAGACGTATTTCAGCCCTGACAGGTAAATACAGACAGTAAGCAGCACACAGATCCATGTCAACATGCAGCAGAGAGACAAATGCATAGAAACTGACATATTTATAGAGAGTAAAGCATCTAGAATGGCAGAGACCGACATTAAAGAGACAGATACCCTCAAAGCACAGAGATATACAAATAAACACATGCCCAACAGAGGCAGGGAGATAAATTGTGAAAGCACGGACGTGTCTATCATAAAAATCCCGATGGACAGACAGATGAACTGACAAACGTTCAGATATGCTTGAATAACTGCCGGTTCACAGCATAGCCATGTGGACACCGAAGCCCAGGAGGGGCCTCTCTGTTTAGCATCGACTGTGCAAGAATGGAGCAGCATGTCCGGCTCGGAGCTCCTCAGCAGACAAATAGCGCTGGGAGCCTCCTTTCTGTAGTCAGGGAGCATGCCAGCTCTGGCCACAATTTGTTTGGCGTCCCTCCCAGACATAAATCAAAGGTATTAGCCCATTCGATCCCAGAGGGTCATATTCCGCCGTCCAAAGCCTGCACGCCTCCATAAGATTGCACATGAGCTACGTGTATCGCGGTTTCCATATTTAATCACGATCTTAGTTAATCCACATCGATGCATTTGATGAACCCAGCTCGTCATGAGGCACAGTGGAGCTATGCTCATGACGAGCTGGGCTCGTCATAATGGCCGCGGCACTCCCACGCGTAATTGATTCCCTGCCTGTGCCGGAGAATCAATTAGTGGGCAGAGTCGTGACGAGCCCAGCTCGTCATGAGCACAGCTCCACTGTGCCTCATGACGAGCTGGGCTCATCACGAGCACCGCGGCGCCGTGGCCCCCCTCTTCCCCTGCGCCATGGGGGAATTACCCCCGTGGCGAAGGGGTTAACCTCTATCCTTGCTGCTGTTCTCCGTTTCCGGGTCGGAGCCCGGCCCGGGAAAGGCAAAGCAGGACCCAATAGGGGCCGGCGCCAAAAGCCGCCCGGAGGCGGGTAGCTGCCCCCCTTCACCATCCCCACACGGGGTGCAACGCCAAGAAAAAAGGGGCAACCACGATTGGTCGCTGAAAGCGAACTCAGCCTCCCCCAATCAGGAGACCAGGCCATGGAGGGGGCTAAGAGGGGCAAGTGTTCAATCATCTCCGATGGTAAGGAGATAAGGAGATAAGGAATCCCACCCACCCACTCCAGAGAAAGGCAGCAAAGTGGGCGTCGCATCCGCAGCGGGCGAGGGAGGAGGATGACAACCTAGAAGGATAGGAAAGGAAGAGAAATTGATAGAAGTAGATGGAAGGCTCACGAAATGTCCTTGGGATTCCTCACGGCAGGGACACGGAAGGAGCAGTGGCCAGTAGCCACGGGGAGAATAGGGCCGTTTGGATGCCTCACGGCAGGGGTACCAAAGGAGAGAGGTAGAACTCAGCCGTAGGTTGGATAGATGAGTTGCTCACATGGGGTACTTTGTATGCTACACAGCAGGGACCCAGAAGAGCAGGGAGGGGCCAAGTTGGCACTGAAGGCATGCAGGATGGAGCTTGCGGCCAGGGCAAGTCCGGACATACATCCACCAAGTTGGTAACAAGTTGAAGCCTAACCCCTTGGCAACAGTAGTCATGGCATTCGCCAGAAAGTGATCTGTCTCAAAAGCAGATATTAACCAAAATGGACTGAATGAGCCACAATGGCAAATAGTTAAAAGAAGGCAACAAAATTATTATGTATCTCCATGAGAAACAAAATGTAGAAATGTGTATCTGTTTAATAAACTGCAACCTTTTTTGGCACCAATCAATTTGTCCATGATATGTTTAAAGGTGTAAGGGCCGCAGTTGGAAAATGACTAAGGGAGGGGAAGGCAACTCGCCACCTGGAAGGGGTTTGGCTAGCCCACGTGCTAGTTATTTCTGCACGGCCACAAGATAGGGAGGAGGGGTGTGGCTGCTGGCAGACCTGCTATACTGTGATGTATTCTTATAGGTTCTGTATCGATCCCCCTATTCCTGACCCTGTTCTGGTTAACAAGTTAACTAGCAGCCATCCCATGATGCAGAAACCGTTATCTGATTAAGCCACACTACGGCACAGGAACGTGTTATCTGATTAGGTCATAACGCTTGCCATCTAATTAGACAAGCAATATTCCTCCAGCCCCTGATAAGGCATACGGAGTTCTCAAAACAAATCAAACCTATGACAACCTGGGAAAAACCCTGCGGCCATTGTTTTGATTTCATCGAGACCTTCAGCAAAAGAATGTGCTAACGACCAAGTCGTATGACATCCTTATTGACGTATCTATGTCCATCCTTACGTCAATCTCGGCACCTTACAGGTATAAATATTACCGGTATTGCCTTAAGATTACACACGCGGTGGTGACGAGACCGGAGCAGCCAGACTTGCCGAAGCTCAGAGCAGAGCAGACCCGCTGGCGCAGCCCCGCCTTCCTGACGCGCTGAGAACGAGACGCTGCTTTCTCCTGCCGAGAAATCCAGCTCCGGCGCTTCCGGGTAGCCCTCGCAGGCAGCCTGGAATATCGAGACCAGAGACGAGAGATACCATCCCTCATTCATCGTAGATTCAAGGTACAGAACTGAATAACCCCTTGCAGAGAATTCTTGAGTCAGTCACTTGGCAAAACAAACTTAACTTAAACTGCTACTTTCTATTCCCGCCCACGTATTAGGCTTAGGTCAGGTACACCGGGGTAGGCGTAGTTAGAAACACCAGTTGAGTACGATTAGTCAAATGTATATGTGTATGTAGCTATTTTATCCATTTTAAACCACCTTATGGCTTAGAAACCATATAAATGTTTTTACAGTATTATTTTATACTTCTGCTTTTATTGTATGCACTTTACCTAACCATAAGTATTGCGATAATATCGATCCATTTCTCTTGTATGAGAAAAGAGACTGATCAATAAATAACATCTTTTATTGAACACGCCCGTCTCTTCCTTTTCTCTACAATCTGGTGAAACTAAGAATGCACGTACTGACTGAGTAAAATAAGTTGTCTTTTGTTTTCACACGCCTCTAGAGATACACTCTTGATTAGGGGAGAGCAAAGTTGTCATGTTCTATGGTTGTCAGAAACTAAATCCCTTCTTGTCTATCCAGGGAGGTTCAACTCCTCCTTGCCTATTCGAGAAAGTTTCTAGTGAACTCTGAGCTAGCTGGCAAACCTAAAACTTTATGTCTAATATCGACAATAGAAGACCTAGTTAACGTCTGGTCTAGGCCTATACTATTGAAGGTATTATTCCAATGCGCAGAGCCTATTGGGATAATAGGAACTACACTACATGGCGCCCAACGTGTTTGGATAGGCGATAAAACTAACACAAGACATTATAGTTACTCAGTCGTGCTTTTTCACTCAGACCCCTTTTTTCCCATAATACTCCAAAGACGTCTGGAGTGGGTGAAAGGTCATATCCGCCAAACCTCGCAGGAAGAAACTCCTATGTATGGTTCTTGGTTTAGTCAACGTTGAAGGATACACCGTTCCAAAATATTGTGCATCTAATCTTTGTTTCCAAAGAAACCTGATCTGCAAACAAACAAAATAACCTTCCTGACAGTAGAATGTCAGACACTGAAGAAGAAAGAGAAATAGCTAGAGTAGCAGCTGATAATACTATGCAAGAAGCAGACCCGGATTTAATACTCATCCCGGTCAACATGAGGAAATCTATAACTTTAAAACTTATAGAAAATGGACTGACACCTAGAGGTGGCACAGTCATATTCGTAATAGAGGCACACGAATATCGGCAGACAGAGGTATTCTATTCATGGATACACTTTCCAGCAGCAAACGCTGTAACAAAGCACTTCCACTATTACAAAACAGAGGAACCTCCTGAAGAGTACACTCCTGTCGAGGAGGTGGAAGTACCACTTAAATTTCAAGAGCACCTGCTCTTGTTTAATGGCGCCCTAAAACACAACAATCACATCACCAGGCTCGGTCCATTAGGTAGACCAGGAGCAACGTGGCCGGTCCTAGCCGGATACACACCACATCCAGACTTCGAAAGAATGTCTGCAGCAGATATTTTAATACAAATAAAACAATTAATAAAAGTACATAGACAATTAGTCCAATATGTAATGCGGACTTCAACAATTCAACCAGCAATTAAAATTCCACAGCTGACCCCTCATCAGGGGAACACAAATAAAATTACACCACAGAACATACAGTCCTGCCTAGGTAAAGTACCAGCTAAAAGGGAACAAATACCATTCTGGTTAGCACAAAAAATCACCCAAATAGAGGCGGTGTTTCCAGACACCACCCCTGTGGATAAACACAGGATTCTGACTTTCTGTCTTCCAATGGGAATCGCACCACACGTGGAGGACTGTGACACTTGGGGTACAGTCGTTGCTTCCATCTACACAAAAACGCATGGTGTTCCATCCATCTCGGTAATACCAGATGTGCTAAAACAAATTCAAGACGAATACGGTCCAGAACCCGCTTTAACTCTTGGTATGAAATTACTAAAAGACTTCAAGCAGGTCTCGGCAATACTATTAGCCAACATAAAGGGAGAAGCAGCAAACGTGGCGATCCGCCAAAGGTTAAAAGAAACAGATATAGCAGACCAACCAGCTGAAATTGCCAGAATTATAAAAAAATCCTATGAGGAACTAGGTAGAGATAGTTTAGGTGGAATACCAGTAAAACCCCAACTGATTGAAAGTCCTGAAAAAATATTTATTAAAAATAATCTAAACAGTCAAAAAAAGAACTGGGATGGAAACAAACAATCCAATCCAAAAGAAAAGAGATTCCAGTCCAGAGGAAGGTCTCCTCGACGGAGAGAAAGATCTCCGGACCAAGGACCCAAGTCTCCCCAAAGTGAGCCCTCTGGGAAAAAATACAACCTTAGAAATAGGGATAATATAAAGAAACCGGATAGATATCAAGATTTTGATACACGTCCCTCTCAATCTTTTCAGACTTCCTCGCAGAAATCGGAAAGAAGAGGACGATCGGAACCCAGGGAAGGAAACGTCAAGTCCAAAGACAAGGAACCTGCTCATCCAAATAAGAAATTACAATTTCCAAAAAAGAAGGTAGCCAGTATTAAAGTAGTTAACAATGCCGAGAATACTGAGGACACAACTGAAAAACGGAGAATGGGCTCAGACAATGCTAGACAGCGCAGCAGAAGTGAGCATAGCTCGCAAAGTCCATATGAATCATCTGGAGACAGTGGACACGAATGAATATCTTCAAGTGGAAACTGCAGACACCAGAGTTAGCAAACCTCACAAAATATATGAAATAACTTTACGTATAGAAGGGGATAAGACTAGAAAAATAAGGGGACTATTTTGGGATAATCTCTCCAAGGGCTATGACATCCTTCTAGCTGAAAAAGACAGGCCAGCAGAGTTTGTCAGGGACTGCCCTCATGGCGAAGAAATAATTATGCCTGCCTTCTCAAATCATATCCCAATTCATAAAAAATACACACTTGCTAGAAAGTGGGCAGTAGCTCAAGCTCCTGCTTTATATAAAAATCACGCAGGATGGGATGAGGACTCTCCTCCTCACAAAATCCAGTTAAAATCACAACCTACTGCACAAAGACAGTACCCAATTAAGCAAGAAGCTAAAAAACAGGTAAAAGAAATCCTAGATCAACTAGAATACCAGGGGGTGATTGAAACTTGCACCTCACAAATGAACAACCCTTTGTTTCCTGTCTCCAAACCAGACAATTCATATCGTCTAGTTTTGGATTAGAGACAGCTTAACTCATGTTGCAAAACTTTTGCAGTGCAAAACTCGCATAGTGCAGCGCTAATGAATAACATAGTGCGCAAAAAATACAAAACAACATTAGACATCTCTAATGGATTCTTTTGTCAAAATATAGCACCAGAGAGCAGATATTTGTCTGCGTTCTCAATAAATGGCGCTCAAAAACAATTCTGTCGGTTACCCCAAGGGTTCAAGAACAGCCCAGGATTATTCTCAGCGAGAGTAACAGAGTTACTACAAACATATGATGACGAAGCATTATCTTATGTCGACGACATATACCTAACAGATGATGACTTGGATACTCACTTGAAGAGAGTGAACACCATAATACTTGGGTTCGCAGCAGAGGGTTACAAATTCAACTTTAAAAAATCTCGAATTTCCCATCTAACAGTCCTGTTCTTAGGATATGAATTATCAAGTGAAGGCAAAAGCCTGGCTGACAATTTCCTAGAGAAATGTGCCGTACTCCAAGCACCTAGAACACTAAAAAACTTACAGTCAATTCTAGGCTTCCTAAATTTCGGAAGAACATACATTGCAAATTACGCAGAAAGGGTCAAGCCCCTTTATGATCTAATAAAAGCAGATTTTAAAAGAACCAATTGGACTCAAACACACACAGAAATTTTGAGTTCCTTACAAACAGACATGTTAATAAAAACAAAATTAGAAACACGTGATAACACACGCAATCTTGTGATTCGAGTCATCCCAGGAAGATGCGGATTCACATACCTGACCTCTAATGAGGGAGAAAAGGTACCAATTGCATTCAAATCGTACTTATTCACAGAAGCTGAAAAGAAATTCAGCATTAAAGAAAACATTATTCATGCAGTTCAAACCGCAATAGCTAGAGAAAAAGATAAAGCTGACGGTAGACACATCGCAGTCAGAACAGCAGAATCAGCCTTTGAGGCATTAACAACACCGTGTAATTTACCAACAACAGCATTGAATCCGGAATGGATACAATGGGTGAACTCAATTACAACGGACAAAGTAAAATACTACTTTGATCCAGAATTAAAAGAATTGAAAAATCTAGAATATGAAAGAACATTCCCTCTGCCAATCGACATTCTGCCATTACGACAGTACGCATGTGTAATCTATACAGACGAACATGCTCAACCCTCCGTTTGGGGAGAACAAGCATACAACCCCACATGTGAGATTACAAAGAAAGTGTGGCGCGGAGGTAAACTAAGACCTCTATTAACAAGAACACACTCAGTAGAAACTAATTCAGAACAACAGACTGAAATAATAGCATTGAAAATGGCGCTAGATAATGCAGATCGAGAATTCCCCACACTCATAGTGTGCGATTCGTATTATTGCGTTCAGTCTTACAATGAATACTTGCAGATCTGGCTTCAGAATGGTTTTAAGGATGCAAAAGGAGGCACAATCAAGCATAAAATGCTCTGGGAACAAGTAGTTCTTTTACAGAAAGAACTACCAAAGACTCACGTGATACATACACTGAGTCACCAACGTGATGGCGTTCACGTTGCAGGGAATTCATTGGCTGATGAGGCCGCGAAGGCAGCTGTGCAAACGGCTTCCGTAGCTGCCATCACACGGTCAAAAACAAAAATAGACAGCGAAATATTACAGGCTGTCAGCGCTACAGAAAAGGATTCGAGAGAAACACTACCGAAAGGCTTTCCAGTAAAATACTCATACATAACTGATGCAAACAATGTTCCTTTTGCTCGAATCCCTGGAGTGGGGGATAGGGCAATTCCAAACATGGAACATAGGTTAGGACTAATAATAGCGGCACACAAAGGGCTCGCTTCTCTACATGCTGGCGTCTCAGCCACAGTATCATTGTTAAAACAGAGATACTGGTGGCCACAAATGAGAAGACAAACAAGGAACTATGTTTTAGAATGTGAAATATGTCAAAGAATGAAAGTATCAACGGTGAGACGACCAGCGCAGACGCCCCTTCTAATCTCAGATAAACCATTAGCATGTGTCTATCTGGACCACTGTGGTCCCTTACAAAGGGATGGTAACTATAAATATATCCTGGTCGCAGTGGATTCATGCACGAGATTCATATGGATGTGGCCCCAGCGCTCGGCTGACGCCAGAACTGTTATAAAAGATTTGCGGGTCTTTATCGGCACATACGCAATTGGCATGCTGCATTCTGACCAGGGTCCTGCTTTTAGCTCTCGAGCTTATAAGGAGGCCATGACCAGCATGGGCATTGCATTGCGGTACTCTTGTCCATTTCACCCTGAGGGGAACGGAATTGTAGAAAGAAAAAACCGTGACATAAAGCAATCTATAACAGCAAAGGTATTAGGTTCGGGAGCTGGGTGGGTCAAACATCTAATAAGTGTCCAACGTAGTCTAAATAACCTGCCAAGAAATTCTCTAAAGGGATTCAGTCCGTACGAATTATTGTTTGGAACTAGGATGTTAGTCTTAGATCTTGACAGTCAGACTTCAGTGGTAAAGGAAAAAAGCTTTGATATCAAAGATCGTTTGGCTATTTTGCAGGACTTAAACAAAACAAGAAAAGACCTGAGCAACATAAAGTTGAAACAACAGCCAACAACCACTGAAGAACCACCACCTGTCCCAGCAAGACCTGTCTGGATTCCAAAAGTCGGGGATCTAGTCAGAGAAAAGATCGCGGTAAAGAAGGAATTTGGGCCTTCTTACAGAAAAGCAGTTCCTGTCTTGTCTATCAACGGGACAAGATCAGTTGTACTACCGCCGCTTGCTGGAAAAAAGGAGAACCGAGTTGTATCCATCGACCTGGTAAAACCACAATCATGTGGCCGATAACAAACAGTAGGCCAAGTGGACTCCCGATAAGTAGTAGAACACCAAGGTTTGCTACCAATACAGAGGTCCTAACTAAGAGGCTAATCACATTCGAAACGCCTACAGAAGAACAACAAGGACTATGCAACAATGCATTGGAACTTAAACCTCTGAAAACCCAAATAAAAACATTTAGTAAAGACACACCAACCTACAATGAAGTAACAAACGAATATGCAAGGAACAGTAATCCTGAAGCAATTGGAACAATTGACAGAACTGCATCCGGCTACTTCATAAACTTCGAGGATTCCTCTGAAGACCTCAGTGAATCAAAAACACAGCCATCAACAAAAACCTTTAAAGATAAAGCTAAAGAACTTTTGAAACAACTGAAAGAAACCTATCTGATTTCTCCATGGATTGAATTTTGGGTGGGCTTTGGTGCATTTATCCTCATACTTTGGCTCATCATGGTACTAACTTTGGGACGCTTCATTGAGGGAAAATATGCTAAAATGGACACAGCAAGTCAGAAAATCAACTTGATCCTCAAACCACACACATCTTCACACGTCGAGAAAAGAGAACTTTCTTCAGTCAACTTCACAGCCAATCCTATACCGGGTGGGGTAGCATGGGACAATACTGACTACGAAATTTATGGTCCGGTTGAAATCCTGAAAAATCCACACCAAATCAAGATCTCATTGAGTGACTTTGTAAAACCAAGCTCATTTGCTGATGATTGGGACTTTGAAAGTATAAATAATATGATGTCTGACCTAGTGATATCTGCTAAATTTACAAAACGTGATTATTTGCAGGGTTCGACTAATTATGATAGTATGTACTATTACAACCACTATGGTAACCATTTTCTACATAAATCTGCACAACCTAGAAATGTTTTAAATTATAATCAATGGGAACATTGTGCAACCCCTCCAAAAGGAAGCTCAAGAACCTTTTACGACAAATATTCATACTTTTCAGGGTTCAACACAAGTAATGCTGAAACATTTTATTTTAAATTGTCAAATAAGACAGGGACAAAGACCATGCTAACAAACACGAAATTGATATATTCAGACTCATTTTTTGAACAAATGAATACTTTTGGTTTTGATTATTGGGACAAAAATGTTGAAGTTAAAAGTGTTTGGGGTACAAAAGAATGGCAAGTACAAGGTATAGAATCATTGTTTAGAGCCTGCATGATCCCAGAACAAATTATATTTTTAAATGACACTGTTCAACAAACCACCTGTCTTGGCTTAGCCAAAATCAAAGACTTAAATAAACCGTCTATTCCAAAGCCAAAAATGGACAACAATAGCTCTACAGATGAAGAGATAGACGTAAACTATATATTAAACCAAAACAGAACACATCCTGATTGGAAACAGTGGTTGATCTGGCCCAAAGATACTAATAACTGTCAAGACAGATTCCTGAACAAAAAACAGGGGTTCAAATTGACCAGGCCAGAC
Organism: Lissotriton helveticus; assembly: GCF_964261635.1. Classification (NCBI taxonomy): domain Eukaryota; kingdom Metazoa; phylum Chordata; class Amphibia; order Caudata; family Salamandridae; genus Lissotriton; species Lissotriton helveticus. The sequence goes on from NC_136062.1 coordinate 410,129,690, forward strand.
CCTAGATATTCCCAAAGACAACACCCAGGGATAATAACCACCTACAGTGTGGGCAAATTATGCCTTCAATGGCTACAAACTTCCACACTGACAGAAATTAAACAACACCTAACTTTACTTACTGATGGGGCTGACTTGCGTGATTTCATTATGGGACCGCGCAAACAGCGTCAAAAACGCTTCATAGCCGCCTCTGTATATGCAGCTTACAATGAGGCCTGGAAGGTTACTCAAATTGAGACAGCAGAAAGTATACGGGAAATTGACCGTATTATTTTGGAAAAATCACTTTCTGTAGTGGACAATGGGTTAATGACTCTGTCCTCCAGAATTTTTTCTTTGGACAGCATTGTGTCTTCAGCAATCGACATAATATCGCAAGACTTACTGTTGTTACAACACGGTCAGTCTCAATTGCGTTCTATTGTACAGCTTGGCTGGACGTTACAAAATCTGCGTTCAGGCTATGTGCCTTGGCGTTTAATCAACACAACGTCACTTTTTAATATCTTTAACCTTACTGATAAACAAATCAGTATGGCACAAAAGGGTGCTGATTATACAATCCTGAGCATTGAGAAACTCGAGAGATTACCAGTGACAATGTTAGAACGACCTGTCAGTGAATGGATAATACATGGGATAATTAATATTCCAATATCAACCTTCAGGTTTCAATACTGCCAAAAATATATACAGGCTGGCATGTACGAAAAATTGGGAAAAGGGTACATTAAGACAACATGGAACTTGCCTTATTCACATGCATGTGTCAGTAATAAAGGACAGAAAGTGTTTCTTAGTGGCAATAATTGTGCGATGTCACTAAGCGGTACACTTCTTTTTAATGGAATTAGTTTGCATGGAGCCTGTGAAGGGAACTCAAATAACCTTTCATGTCACCAGCTAGGCGCACCTGCAACAGAGATAGAACCATTACTTAAAAGACTCTATAACAGGAGTTACATTCTAATTGTTGATCGCAGATGTTGTAGTCTTATGCCCGGGACTCCTTATCTCGTAACTACGACTGCGAAGGTCATGTGCTGTGGACACTCATTGTTCCCCAGCTCCTTTTGAGATAGGGAGGCAAGGGCATGGCCTAACTTGAAAATTACTTCTATTCGAATAGATACTTTAAGCAGAATGAAAACAGTGCTTCTTCAGACGCCGACCAGACTCACGTCATCAAAAGAAACGTATGATCTCCTAGTCGCAAGGACGACTGCAGAGATTCACTCATTGTTATTAACTAATTCCCCCATACATTTCGCAGAAATCCTGAATGAAATCTTAAATATTTCTGATACCAGTGGAGTCTCAAAGGTATTTAAGACAGCATTTTCGATGGCATTAACACCATTCAAAGCCATACTGGGTATTTTTCCAGATTTCGTCCATTCGATTTTTGGCGGACTTCCCCTCATTTTAGGACTAATTGCAGGAATCCTATTCTTGGTCCTTATATTTCGTTATGGCAAACCGTGTCACAGACAAAACACCTGCAACAAGGGAAGAAACAATCCGAGCCATTGGATACCGGGACCGGATATCAAAAATCCTCATTTCGACCAATGTGGCATTGATGTGTTTTACCTGTATTAAGGTACCTGCTGTGCGGAGAAGAATGCGTGTTGGACACCTGTCTGACGCTACAATCAGATGCGCCAATGGATGCAGAAACATTGTTGAGTCCAATAAAGGCTCATGCTTTGTGCTGCCCTCAACGGCTGCCAATCCTGATGACGGCATTCGTGGAAACTTCACCACTACGATTAAGGGGTAGTGGAGTTCAAGATGAAAGCAGCATCGATCAGGAGACAATCATGCGCACGAATGCATGGTTACACCTTTTTCCGAGTTAGTGGAACTCTCCCAGGAAGCTGTTGACAGCTTTTTCGACAGTCTAAATGATATGAAGTTCTCACCAGAGCATAAATAGAGACTTTTAAGCAAGCTAGCACACGTCGTTCCCAACACCCTGAATTTGGCCTTCAACTTTAATAGCAAAATAACATGAACAATTTTACCTCCAGTTCACGGACAGCGATTTTTTCAGCAGCCCCACAATATTTTTACGATTTTTTGGGACACTTATCTTCTGTTTAAAGTTAGAACTATTCTTAGAGAACTAAAATTTCTATTTTTAGAAACTTTATAGACATTAGCTGCCCGCTGGTATGTTCATAATTATTTTTATTCTGTGATGAAATGGTTTCGAACCTTTTTCTTCTGTATTAAGAGCCATTTCATGTGTAAATTCTCATATACCAATAAGCAATAATGTATACATATGCGTGATTACTTTAGCATTATTCTACAGCTTGAGTGCATATAGTACATGTGAATATTTTTTTCCATATCTTACATTATTCGGACTGCATTATATGTATTTTGGGGTGGTAAGGTATACACGATACTCTACAGTATGTTTTACTATGCCTAGATTTGTAAACATGGCCATAGTTAGCGTGGAGTGGGTGTGATGTATTCTTATAGGTTCTGTATCGATCCCCCTATTCCTGACCATGTTCTGGTTAACAAGTTAACTAGCAGCCATCCCATGATGCAGAAACCGTTATCTGATTAAGCCACACTACGGCACAGGAACGTGTTATCTGATTAGGTCATAACGCTTGCCATCTAATTAGACAAGCGATATTCCTCCAGCCCCTGATAAGGCATACGGAGTTCTCAAAACAAATCAAACCTATGACAACCTGGGAAAAACCCTGCGGCCATTGTTTTGATTTCATCGAGAACTTCAGCAAAAGAATGTGCTAACGACCAAGTCGTATGACATCCTTATTGACGTATCTATGTCCATCCTTACGTCAATCTCTGCACCTTACAGGTATAAATATTACCGGTATTGCCTTAAGATAACACACGCGGTGGTGACGAGACCGGAGCAGCCAGACTTGCCGAAGCCCAGAGCAGAGCAGACCCCGCTGGCGCAGCCCCGCCTTCCTGACGCGCTGAGAACGAGACGCTGCTTTCTCCTGCCGAGAAATCCAGCTCCGGCGCTTCCGGGTAGCCCTCGCAGGCAGCCTGGAATATCGAGACCAGAGACGAGAGATACCATCCCTCATTCATCCTAGATTCAAGGTACAGAACTGAATAACTCCTTGCAGAGAATTCTTGAGTCAGTCACTTGGCAAAACAAACTTAACTTAAACTGCTACTTTCTATTCCCGCCCACGTATTAGGCTTAGGTCAGGTACACCGGGGTAGGCGTAGTTAGAAACACCAGTTGAGTACGATTAGTCAAATGTATATGTGTATGTAGCTATTTTATCCATTTTAAACCACCTTATGGCTTAGAAACCATATAAATGTTTTTACAGTATTATTTTATACTTCTGCTTTTATTGTATGCACTTTACTTAACCATAAGTATTGCGATAATATCGATCCATTTCTCTTGTATGAGAAAAGAGACTGATCAATAAATAACATCTTTTATTGAACACGCCCGTCTCTTCCTTTTCTCTACAATCTGGTGAAACTAAGAATGCACGTACTGACTGAGTAAAATAAGTTGTCTTTTGTTTTCACACGACTCTAGAGATACACTCTTGATTAGGGGAGAGCAAAGTTGTCATGTTCTATGGTTGTCAGAAACTAAATCCCTTCTTGTCTATCCAGGGAGGTTCAACTCCTCCTTGCCTATTCGAGAAAGTTTCTAGTGAACTCTGAGCTAGCTGGCAAACCCAAAACTTTAAGTCTAATATCGACAATAGAAGACCTAGTTAACGTCTGGTCTAGGCCTATACTATTGAAGGTATTATTCCAATGCGCAGAGCCTATTGGGATAATAGGAACTACACTACAATACAAGGCGACAACTATGTTGAGAATATAAGTAGTAAAATATTCACTGACAAAACCAAAAGTTTCCTATCAAAGTGTGTGGTTTTGTGTGTGTGTATATTCATTGATTGACAAAAGTATATGTGTGCGAATCGTTGAGTGTGTGTACGATATGTGTGCGAGAGAGAGTTGTATGCAGAATGAATAGATCATATCCATGAATGCATGGTTAAATAGACTGAGTGGATGAATGTGACTAGGTGCATAAATGTATGACCCGATAAATGAGTGAGTAACTGGATGAAAGGATTTGGAAGAGCGGATCAATAAGTAACTAGGTACAGTAGGTAAAGGTATAATGTGAGAAATTAGTACTGCCCTATTTAAACCCCCTAGATTTTTAATGTTTTAGACTGCTAGTTTTATGGACTTCTAATGTGAGTGAGTCTTACTACCTAAATGTTACGTACTCTAAGCTCAGTTATAATGATCTGGGAGTGTCTGCCTTTCAAGATAAGGTCTGCTGGGTAGCCAGGAAAAGAGTCTCCAGGCTGGTTACACATATGAACATGTGCACACAGACACACAGTTGCACATGTGGATTGGATGTAGCGTCTGAGACTACTGTCCACGCAGAGGAAACTTATTACCGAGGGGACAATACATGGATTGGTGCTGTCCTGGACAGGCCTTAAGATATAAGTACTTTTTCAAAAGACAAGGGAACCCAGAGGCAATTGGTCATGGACCTTGGGTATATATATGTTTTCTAAAGATAGTGGTCCCTAGACAAAAAGGGATACTATAGGGAAATAAATATAGACTAAATAGGTGCTATATTCTTTGTCCAGCTGGATAGGATTTAATATCAGATAACAGATAAACATATAACATCAAATACACAGAAAAATTCTAGACAAAAACAATAAGGGCAGAGTTCAGGCAAGGGAAAACGATTTAAATTGTGTGTTGTGTCTTACTTATTTAATGTATTGGTGTTTTTTAATGCTTCACACACCAGTTTCCTAAGTTATTGTTTTTGTTCCCTTTTTCCTTTATGACACTAGGACGATGGATGTGTCCCACTTGAATTTTGGTGTGTATTTGATGTTATATGTTTATCTGATATTAAATTCTGTCCGGCTGGACAAAGAATATAGGGGCATATTATCAAGGGGGTTTATCTCCGCTTTTTTGGCTTTAAAAGCCACGAACGCGGAGATAAAATTATGTCCCTATTACCTAGCTGTCGCTAACACCAGTTAGCGACAGCTAGTAGGAGATAGCGACCATCTTGGGCCCCGCTTTGCATGTCAGTGATATTTATCACTAATGACATGCAAAGTGGGCGTGCCAAGATATTAGCGACTGGAAACAGTCGCTAACATCGCTATCTCCTATTACCAACATTTGGAGATATTCGCGCTAAGCGCGAATATCCCCAAAAGCTAACACCTGCCCCTGAGCAGTTCTTAGCCATGTTATCCAATGGTAGGTGGATAACATGGCTAAGAGCATTAGCGCGGTAATGCATGAAAATCGCTGACTTGTCAGCGATATTCATGCATTTCGGCTGATTTTTATCGTTTAGGAGATAAACCTTGATAATAGCAAGGTTCCTAAGCAATAAAAATCGCCGCAGCTCGGCGATAAAAATATCGCCGCTAAACCAACATAGCGATAATTAACGCTAGTTGTTGGTAATATGCCCCATAGCACTTATTTAGTCTATATTTATTGTACTATAGTATCCCTTTTTGTTTAGGGACCACTATCTTTAGAAACATTAAGATATAAGTAGGCATTGACATATGAGCCTGTAAACCTGTAGTGCTTCACTCAAGAATGTCAAGTGTTTTATTGTATTATTCAATATGAGCAAAAACTGCACCAAACAATCCCCCAGATTCATCAAAGTCCTCTTTTGCGTGTCCTTAATAGCGATTATTAAGGAATCGGGACTCGCAAAACGGGATGCATGTAGAAATCGCAATAATTTTTGTGATTTCTACTGCTTCCTTATTTGCAATTCGCTAATTGCTAATCGCAAATAAGGAATGGCTTTCCCATTCATTCCTATGGGCCTCAAGGCCCATTGGAATGAATGGGGAGTTATTCCTTATTTGCGATTAGCAATTAGCGAATTGCAAATAAGGAAGCGATTTCAAGGGTACCAGGTTGTCCGAAGGACACCCTGTAGCACCCCTGTAATGGTAATGTACACTGGTGTTGCGCACACACATGTCCAAAGGACATGTGTGTGTGTAACATACAACTTAGAAAAATGCAGTAAAGTGCATTTTTCTAAGTTTTCGCTATTTACCACGTAGTTAGACTTCGCGGTAAATAGCGGCCCCATATTGCGAATTCGCAATTTTAAAAAGGTTCATGAATTGCATTTAACGAATCTCTAATTGAGATTCCTTAAATGCAAATATTCACAATTTTGCGATTTCTAGAATAGCGATTTTTGCATTTGGGATGATGATGCCCAAATGCAAAAATAGCGCTCACAAAGGGCCAGATTCTCAGAATCTGGCCCTTTGCGAGCCGAATTTGGCTTGATGAATCTGCCTTTTAGTCACGATCGTTAGGCTTCGGGGCTCATTGATACTCTACCATCAAGGTGAATCAGGAACCTGACATTCATATCCCAGTATCTGCACGCCTTCTGGCATTTAAAGATTCATCATATTTCTCTGACTCAGATCCTAATTAGATTCTGGCCATTGTATCACCCTGCTGGGCTAAATGAATTGCTCTTCTGGCCTGCTGGAGGAGCAAAGGTCTCCCCACACAAAAAGCATAAGGCAGTAATTAGGCCTGCTTGGACAGGAGAGGGTGGGGATAGAATCTTCAGGTGCTAATTACTTTTCACACCGCACCTGCCCTGGGAAGTCTCAACCCCAAAGAAACAAAGAAAAGCAGCCCGGCTTCTGGAGCCTGTCACACGAGCAGCTGCCCTTTGAGGTTCTGGATAAAAGGGGAATGCAGTAGTGGCAGCTAGGATTAGACCTTAGGCTCTCAGAGAAGGTATTTTAGTAGACCACTAGTAGGTGCCAGCTTGGAAATTTCCAGACTGCTGTGCAGGAGGGTCAGGCAGGGATGGAGTGATGATTGATGTGTAGGGGTAAAATTGGGTAGAACCTTCTATCCCATTGAAAAAACCCTGTTCAAGGTACAGAATTTTGAGAGATTCCTAGACCTGGGTTGACTCCATCTGAAGAAAAAGGTCCTTCTGGAAGAAGATTTATGATTTCTGTTTCCTGATTCTTGTTGGAAGTAGAGGACTCACACAAGGACTCAAAGACCCCAGAATCCTGCTGGCACGCAGGGACTGAAATTATTCTCCAAGAGCCAAGTGGTTGGCCTCCTATTTACCTGCTTCAAAGACACAGGAACCAGGAAGACTCCTGACCTCAAGATGACCCATCTGACTGAAGAGGATAGCAGAAAACCTGGCTGGTGAGCACCTTGTTGGCTAGTAGCCTTCCAGAGGACCTACGGGCAGCAGGGTCGAGCAGAAGTAGGCTTCCCAACAGTGGCAGACTGAGTTTGCAGGTGAAACATTTGAAAAGGACAATCCACTTGGAGTATCTGACTGTTGGACTTGGCCCTTAGGGCAGGTTCACCCCTAATCTTTTTGCTTTTGTTTGAGACCCAGAGTTAGTGATTTTTGGGTCTCTGCGCACTTTTTCCCTGTGTCCCAGAGTGAAAGTGTGTGCGTGTCGTATGGCTGGCCTGCCCTCCCATAGGAATGCATGGGGAATGTGTGTGTCCATGTTAGTTCCTGATGCGTGGGGAGTGCAGGCTCGAGTTTGGTATGTGTGAACTCGTGAGGATGAATGCTGCGCGATGGTATGTGCGGCTTGTATGTGTCTAGAAGGGAAGTGCTACTTCTGGACATTGATGTATGTGTGCAGTGAGGGTGCTGGAGCGTGATTGGCTGGAGCTGGCTGGCATGCCAGGCTCCAGGAAGTCTGGGTGGGTCTGCCCGGTGGTGAGTGTGAGATCAGCATGAGTGATGTGTGGGAGGAGGGCACCTGGGTCCTGGATGGGCTGGGTTTTTCCCCACACAATGCTGGCTCCGCCCCCCTGTGGTTTGTCTAACGACCCAAGCCTCCCCAGTGAATGAAAGGGGTGGTTGGGCCATCAAGGGTACTCCCAAGCCAGCTGCAACTGGTTTTCCCCCACCCTGCACCCTGAAAACAAAGGATTTAGCTGTATAAAAATGGGGCTGTGTCCCCACAGAAGTTGTTCTACTTTTGGATCCTTGCCAGAGGGGGCTGTTGCTGTTGCTGGGGCCAGGAGGACCGCCACTTGGCTTGTCTCCCTGCCTGGAGACCCAGTGTGCTGGCTCTGGGCCCAGCCTTGCCCCCCTGCCTGCCTCCAGACCTTGCTGGGGCTTTGCTTTTGCTCTTAGCGCTAGCGAGCGCTTTATTTCATGCCCCCAAGCGCTGGGTGCGCTTTATTCTGATTATAGCGCCAGAAGCGCTTTATTTCCCTTATAGCGCTTGGGAGCGCTTTGCCAGGCCAAGCGAGTGCCCACCTCACTTTATATTCTAATTCGGAGGCCGGTGCCCACCCGGCATTGCCCCGTTTTATTTAAATACCGGAGGCCGGTGCCACCCGGCATTTGCCCCGTTATTTGCGGCGCATCGCGAGTGCCTACCTCGCTTTATATTTATTTTGAAAGCGGGAGCCCACCCGGCATTGCCTCCGTGGTTTCACCGCCGCAGTCCCGGGGTCGAGGAGAAGCCCAGAGAAGCTGCCGGGAGAGCCGCGCTGGGATTGGCCAGCCGGCCGAGCCCCCGCCGCGTCATCAGAGGAGGAAGCAGGAAGCGGCCAGCGCGTGTCCCCGGGGCTCCCGTGAGGAGAGGAGCCCCGCGCTGCTAAAGAGGTGAGCCAGCAGTGTTTCCTGCCCCCCGCAGCACCAGTGAAGTCCCGGTGAGTGCGGGGGCGGGTCCTCCTGATCCTTCGAGCGGCCCCAGCTGGCAGAGGGCCGCTCCAACGTCTGCCGCATTTCTTTGTGGGAGCCAAGAGGCTCCAGGGACACCACTTCCTTCTGAGTCCCCCGTGAGGGACTCCAACGATGCCCGCATTCTTGGATTAGGAGCCCCGAGGCTCCTGGGGGCAATTTGTTTATTTACGAGCCCCGAGGCTCATGGGGGCACATTGGTTTTCGGGCCCCGAGAGGCTCCACGCCCACAGCGATTTTGCGAGCCCCAGAAGGCTCGAGGGGGCAGCCATTTGTTCTAGAGCCCAGCGAGGCTCCCGCCCACATGTTTATTTAGAGCCCTGAGAGAGGCTCTAGGGGCATTTTAATTGTTTAAGAGCGCTGAAGCTCTTTAGTGCCAGCATAATTGTTTTTCGAGCCTGAGTGGCTCTTAGGGGACACAGGCAGCTAATTGGTTAGAGCCCCGAGGCTCCCACACTGTGTTTTGCCCCATTGTGTTCTTGAGCCCACGAGGCTCCAATGTTGGCCAGCAGTATTCACAACTGTCCAGCACTTAGTGGACAGTTGCTACGTTTAGGCTTTGTGTGCTGTGCTGCCTGCGCAGCTTCCCTGACATTGAGACTCAGGGCATTCCAGCCCTTGCGAGGCCAGTTGGCCTGAGGGACAGATCTAGTGGTGTGCCATGTGCACCCTGTGCATTGTGATTTACTTGTGAATTTGATTCCTGCGCAAATGTTCTACCTGCACCTCTGAATGTGTTTTAATGTTTCATGTGCAATTGTTTATGTTATTACCTTTGCTAAAAGTGACCTGCTTAGAGGATTGTTTGATATTACCTTTGCTAAAAGTGACCTGCTTAGGTAATTCTTTTTGTTTTATTCCCCTTTGCTAAAAGTGACCTGCTTAGAGGATTGTTTGATATTACCTTTGCTAAAAGTGACCTGCCTAGAGGATTGTTGATGTTTTATTGCCTTTGCTAAATGTGACTTGCTTAGGTGATTATTTTAGGTTTCCTTCCCTTTGCTAAATGTGACTTGCTTAGGTGATGGTTTTCCTTCCATAGGTCCTGATGATAAGGTCCTAGGTCCCTGCGTGATTTCCCTACAGTGTTTAGGGTGGCGTAGGAGGTATTTTCCCTTTACCAGTAGTTACTGGTTGTATGCTACATTTACTATTTCTGTGTTACAGTCATTATATGTTTATGTGCTAAGTGTTATACCTACAAGTATTATTTCTAAAAAGTGCATACCTCTGACAGTGGTCCAGGTGGCCCTGTCCTGTACATAATCCCTTGTAAATCTTGCCCGTGCCTGTTGGCACATTGTAAAGTGTGTGTGTTATCTAATGTGTTTTTATTATTATAATACAAAGGCTTTTTTTGATATAACCTTGTGTGGAGTTTCCTTTGTGGTGGGCCTAGGGTGTTGTCGCTGGGGTGCGTGCGTGAATACTAAACTCATACCGCCTCCAAGTTTAGCCTTGCTGCTCGCGCCACGTTACCTAGAGGGTGAGCAGGGGTTGCCTTGGTGTGTGACTCCCTTGCCCTGACTTGGAAATGGTGGTCTCTGACTGACGTTGGCGCAAGCCTTGGCCAGCCAGAGATCCCGTTTCTAACATTGGCGGCAAACGGTGAGGATAAGGATTTGTGTTTGCGCTGTACCACAGTGGCGACAGGCCACACTACAAAGCTCTACAGTTTTAGATAACCGCATTTTGGGGATTATTGTTTTTTAGGGAAGTTCAGTTTTGCTTCTCCTGAAAGGTGTCATTTTGTAATTTCTGTCCAGTACATTTGTTCCCCGCCCTGCTTCCAGAGTTTGGTACCTGTGTCACTTGTGGTCAGGTTGAGAAAATCAGGGGTGGTAGAAACTGCCTTACCGGTCTGATGGGAGGGCGTGTGTGAATGAGTGGTGTGTTACACTGGACAGAGGAGTGCAAGTTCTCTGAGATAGGAATCTTGCTGAATTTTGTAATTGTGTACTCCTGTGTAAGCTCAGACCCCCAGGTTCCCTGTGTCAAACTCTTCTTGAGAACGTCCGCCAAAATGGAGCTTGTTTTTGATCTCTGTGGTCTTTTTAGGTACAGTAGGTCAGAGCTGGTCAGATTCTGTGAAGAGGGAGGCATGGAGGTGAGTGAGTCGGATACTTAGTCCCAGCTTAGGGACAGCCTGATCCAATGGCAAAAGGGTCAGTAGGATCTTGAGCACAGTGAGAGAGATAGGGCCCGGGCCGCACGCCATGAGGGTGGTGAGTCTGTGGAGAGCCCTGAAGAATGTGAGTTGTATGATGATGACAGTGGATGGATATCAGCAGATAGTGAGGACCCCATAGATAGGGAGTCCCTTGCTGGGTCCAGTGTCAGTACCAGCGCCCCATCCCTTGTCCTGTCCCCAGAGGAGTGGTTGGATAGGAGGGAAGAGCGGGAGCATCAGCTAGCGATGGAACAGCTCAGGTTGGAGCACGCCAAGCTAGAGGCTGAAAGGGCCTTGTTCAGGGAGAAGGTAACCCTAGAGGGTAGGTTATCCCCTGAGTGCAGTTGTGGTTTTCTGGATTCCCCAGGGAGGGTTGAATCCAGTGGTGGCAGCTATTTAAGTGTTAGTGTAGACAGTCCCACTCCCAGTTTCCCGAGTGTGGTGCCGGTTTCCCCAGAGGAGGAGAACAGGTTGAAATTCAGGAACCTTAGGAAACTGTCTCACCAGTTTTGGGAAGAGTTTGTGGATGCATGTCAAGATGCACTGTCTGATTGGCTAGAGGTTCACATGGGAACTGAGTTCACCAAGCTATTTGATCTGGTTCTAAGAGAGCAGGTGCTCAATAGTTGTGTGCCAGGGTTGCGCCAACACCTGTTGGAATATGGGTTGACTGATCCAGACACCCTCGCAGAGGAAGCAGAGCGCTGGGACAGTGCGAGAGGTTCTGTTGAGTCACTAGTGAGTGATTCCAACAATAGTGGGTCAGGTGTCCTCCAGCCCAGCGTGGTGGGGGAGGGTGAGAGTAGCCCAGCTAGGTCCCAGGTTAGTGAGGAGGGTGTAGGGGCTGACTGCCTGTCTCAGTGGAGCGGGAGTGAGTGTGTGACCGAGAGTCCCCAGATGCCCGAAGCCCTGTCACAGAGCCTGGATGGTTTCTTTAGGGAACACCAGGATGGGAACCTAAGCTTGCCTGTTAGTTCACTTGAGGGAGATCTCCTAGTGTGTAGAGGACCTGGAGCATCTGTAAGCGGAGCTTCTATGGTTCTAGAGTCTGGCAGTACCGCTCCAGTCGGGAGGGTACAGGAGTCCAGCAAAAGGAGTGATTGGGGAATAGTATGTGAGTCCCCAGAAGTCCTGGAGTGCCAGGCATTGGTTCCACCAAAGGTTCTAGACCGGAGGTTGGAAGGCCAGGTTCAGGATCAGCCTGACCTGAAGGGTGGGACTACTGTAATCAGTGTCCTGACCAGTTCTTTTTCCAGAAGTACCGCCCCGGTTGGGAGGGAGCAGGACTCTGGAAGGGGGTGCAGAGGGTGGGAGAGCCCACCTCTGACCCCGGTGCAACCTGAGGGGTTAAACCCTAGGTTGGGAGAATGGTGTTCTGAGGGGACCCCTCGCAGGAGGAGGAGGAACCCTAGAAGAAGAGGTAGGGGGAGGAGAGCCTTCCCTGAGACTCCTGGTCCGCCTGAGGTTGTAGACCCTAGGTTGGAGAACCAGTGGCAGTCTAGCCCTGTCTTGCAGACAGGAAGGGTGGAGAGTGGCTATTATGTGCCAGGGGTTACTACCCCCCTATTTGTGAGTAGGCAGGATCCAGTGGCACCTGGGTGGCCTAGGGCCTGGTCCTGGCCGAGGGCAGCTGGAGAGTACCAGTGGGGTACCCCAGTTAGTCCCTACAGTAGTTTTAGAAGGAACCCTAGGGGTTCACCGTGGCGTAAAACAGGAGGGTGTCCTGCAGTTGCGGGCCCGCGTCCGTGTTTTATCGCCCCAAGCAGGGAAGTCCATCACAGTGGTGATTGGTCTGCCCTGCGTTTTGGCTGGAAGGGGGTCGTGTTAGACTTGGCCCTTAGGGCAGGTTCACCCCTAATCTTTTTGCTTTTGTTTGTGACCCAGAGTTAGTGATTTTTGGGTCTCTGCGCACTTTTTCCCTGTGTCCCAGAGTGAAAGTGCGTGCGTGTAGTATGGCTGGCCTGCCCTCCCATAGGAATGCATGGGGAATGTGTGTGTCCATGTTAGTTCCTGATGCGTGGGGAGTGCAGGCTTGAGTTTGGTATGTGTGAACTCGTGAGGATGAATGCTGCGCGATGGTATGTGCGGCTTGTATGTGTCTAGAAGGGAAGTGCTACTTCTGGACATTGATGTATGTGTGCAGTGAGGGTGCTGGAGCATGATTGGCTGGAGCTGGCTGGCATGCCAGGCTCCAGGAAGTCTGGATGGGTCTGCCCGGTGGTGAGTGTGAGATCAGCATGAGTGATGTGTGGGAGGAGGGCACCTGGGTCCTGGATGGGCTGGGTTTTTCCCCACACAATGCTGGCTCCGCCCCCTGTGGTTTGTCTAACGACCCAAGCCTCCCCAGTGAATGAAAGGGGTGGTTGGGCCATCAAGGGTACTCCCAAGCCAGCTGCAACTGGTTTTCCCCCACCCTGCACCCTGAAAACAAAGGATTTTGCTGTATAAAAATGGGGCTGTCCCCCCACAGAAGTTGTTCTACTTTTGGATCCTTGCCAGAGGGGGCTGTTGCTGTTGCTGGGGCCAGGAGGACCGCCACTTGGCTTGTCTCCCTGCCTGGAGACCCAGTGTGCTGGCTCTGGGCCCAGCCTTGCCCCTCTGCCTGCCTCCAGACCTTGCTGGGGCTTTGCTTTTGCTCTTAGCGCTAGAGAGCGCTTTATTTCATGCCCCCAAGCGCTGGGTGCGCTTTATTCTGATTATAGCGCCAGAAGCGCTTTATTTCCCTTATAGCGCTTAGGAGCGCTTTGCCAGGCCAAGCGAGTGCCCACCTCGCTTTATATTCTATTTCAGAGGGCGGTGCCCACCCAGCATTGCCCCATTTTATTTAAATACCGGAGGCCGGTGCCACCCGGCATTTGCCCCGTTATTTGCGGCGCATCGCGAGTGCCTACCTCGCTTTATATTTATTTTGAAAGCCGGAGCCCACCCGGCATTGCCTCCGTGGTTTCACCGCCGCAGTCCCGGGGTCGAGGAGAAGCCCAGAGAAGCTGCCGGGAGAGCTGCGCTGGGATTGGCCCAGCCGGCCGAGCCCCCGCCGCGTCATCAGAGGAGGAAGCAGGAAGCGGCCAGCGCGTGTCCCCGGGGCTCCCGTGAGGAGAGGAGCCCCGCGCTGCTAAAGAGGTGAGCCAGCAGTGTTTCCTGCCCCCCGCAGCACCAGTGAAGTCCCGGTGAGTGCGGGGGCGGGTCCTCCTGATCCTTCGAGCGGCCCCAGCTGGCAGAGGGCCGCTCCAACGTCTGCCGCATTTCTTTGTGGGAGCCAAGAGGCTCCGGGGGCCCCACTTCCTTCTGAGTCCCCCGTGAGGGACTCCAACGACGCCCGCATTGTTGGATTAGGAGCCCCGAGGCTCCTGGGGGCAATTTGTTTATTTACGAGCCCCGAGGCTCGTGGGGTCACATTGGTTTTCGGGCACCGAGAGGCTCCACGCCCACAGCGATTTTGCGAGCCCCAGAAGGCTCGAGGGGGCAGCCATTTGTTCTAGAGCCCAGCGAGGCTCCCGCCCACATGTTTATTTAGAGCCCTGAGAGAGGCTCTAGGGGCATTTTAATTGTTTAACAGCGCAGAAGCTCTTTAGTGCCAGCATAATTGTTTTTCGAGCCTGAGTGGCTCCTAGGGGACACAGGCAGCTAATTGGTTAGAGCCCCGAGGCTCCCACACTGTGTTTTGCCCCATTGTGTTCTTGAGCCCACGAGGCTCCTACATTGGCCAGCAGTATTCACAACTGTCCAGCACTTAGTGGACAGTTGCTACGTTTAGGCTTTGTGTGCTGTGCTGCCTGCGCAGCTTCCCTGACATTGAGACTCAGGGCATTCCAGCCCTTGCGAGGCCAGTTGGCCTGAGGGACAGATCTAGTGGTGTGCCATGTGCACCCTGCGCATTGTGATTTACTTGTGAATTTGATTCCTGCGCAAATGTTCTACCTGCACCTCTGAATGTGTTTTAATGTTTCATGTGCAATTGTTTATGTATATTACCTTTGCTAAAAGTGACCTGCTTAGAGGTTTGTTTGATATTATCTTTGCTAAAAGTGACATGCTTAGGTAATTCTTTATGTTTTATTCCCCTTTGCTAAAAGTGACCTGCTTAGGTAATTGTTTATGTTTTATTCCCCTTTGCTAAAAGTGACCTGCCTAGAGGAATGTTTGTTTTTACCTTTGCTAAAAGTGACCTGCTTAGGTAATTCTTTATGTTTTATTCCCCTTTGCTAAAAGTGACCTACTTAGAGGATTGTTTGATATTACCTTTGCTAAAAGTGACCTGCCTAGGTGATTATTTTAGGTTCCCTTCCCTTTGCTAAATGTGACTTGCTTAGGTGCTGGTTTTCCTTCCATAGGTCCTGATGTTAAGGTCCTAGTTCCCTGTGTGATTTCCCTACAGTGTTTAGGGTGGCGTAGGAGGTATTTTCCCTTTACCAGTAGTTACTGGTTGTATGCTACATTTACTATTTCTGTGTTACAGTCATTATATGTTTATGTGCTAAGTGTTATACCTACAAGTATTATTTCTAAAAAGTGCATACCCCTGACAGTGGTCCAGGTGGCCCTGTCCTGTACATAATCCCTTGTAAATCTTGCCTGTGCCGGTTGGCACATTGTAAAGTGTGTGTGTTATCTAATGTGTTTTTATTATTATAATACAAAGGCTATTTTTGATATAACCTTGTGTGCAGTTTCCTTTGTGGTGGGCCTAGGGTGTTGTCGCTGGGGTGCGTGCGCGAATACTTAACTCATACCGCCTCCAAGTTTAGCCTTGCTGCTCGCGCCACGTTACCAAGAGGGTGAGCAGGGGTTGCCTTGGTGTGTGACTCCCTTGCCCTGACTTGGAAATGGTGGTCTCTGACTGACGTTGGCGCAAGCCTTGGCCAGCCAGAGATCCCGTTTCTAACACTGACCTTCACTCCAACATGATCAACCTGCAATTGTGCTTAGGTTTCAATCCAAAATCTGATGCTTTTCCATGGTGCATGCCTTTTTAGGTCCAAAAACTCTCGCTTTTCCAAGGTGCTTAACTTTTTGAAATTAATGCCTCATTTCCCCTTAACCTATTTCTTTGATGATCTTGGTGTCTTTTTCCTTATTCGATATTACTCTATTTCTCTACATTGGTTGGAGAATTTTACTGTGTTGTGTTCTTTCCTTTGAAACTGTTGGTCTCCATTGAACTTTGCTTGCACTCCTCTGGGGATTGCCTGCTGTTTGTGCCAAAGTTACCAGGGGTGGAGAAGAAATTCTTTCAGAACTGCATTTTGATCTAATCTGAGAGTATTTATTTTAGTTAGGCGACCCATCAGCCCCAGTAGATTAACCCTATTTCTGACAAATAGCAGTGGAGCTTATTGCTTAGCGGTAGCGACACCATCCCTGTGGGGCAGTCTTAGGCTACAGATCAATGAAGATGTAGCAACTTGAGTGGAAAATTACAAGCTGTCAAAGGCTCAAATGCCAATGCTCCGTGAATTGGCATAAACATTGTGGCCATCTTGCAGTGGTACAACGTTTTGGAAAAAAAAGCTTGAAATGGCTTTCCAGCAGACATAATGGAAGCATTGTTTTTTTCTCCTTTTGAAACAGGTTTAAGATATTTTAAAAATATGAATACGATGAATATCACAGTTACTCAACATTGCTCTTCCTAGTTATTTTTCCCTCAGATTTGAAAAGTATAATAGAATATTTCAAGTACTTTACCACATGGCTGCAGCAACTCTTGTCTTGCTTTGGGATACTCTTTCAGGTGCAGTAGCGGCTTGTGTCTGAGCTGAGTGGCGAGGCAGGAGAGGGAGAGCAGGACGAATGACAACAACAAAAAACAAATAAAAAAATAACTTACCTGCTGCATAGCTGCATGCCTGCTTTTCTGCTCCTCACCAGCACGGGCTCCCAGAATCCCCTGAGGCCAATCCTGTTGCTGCTCTCGTGCTTCATGACAGCAGCAACAGGATTGGCCTCGGTCCCCTCAATTTGCGCTCCCAGAGAGACTAGGAGCCTGTGCCTGCTGTCTCCAACCCGGCAACGCAGCTCTGATTGGTGACAGCATCAGTGCGTATTGTGTTTGGATGTCCAGAGACGGCTTGCCAAACCCACAGTGCCCAATACCCCACCTCCGTGACGGCACTCGCGATGGCCCCACCACCAAGACTTGCCCAGAAGAGAAAAATAAAACAAAAAAAACCTGGTTTATTATAATTTTATTTACAATTTTTGCAGCTGCTGGTGGGGGGTGGCGGGTGGGAGCGTGTTATTTCTCCGCCATAGAGGAGGAGCAGCAGCTGTACAAGTGGATTTATTTAATAGCTCACCCATCACATTAGGCCAATATATTCCCAGGGAATGTGTTACTGTCAGGCAACGTAGAAACAGTGTCATGGCCAGTGGCATGCAGAAAGGTGTAGATTTTGATTCTGATCTTCCAACAGCAAAGCACCAGAGTTCAGGTGTAGACGGGTAAAACAGCCCCTCACACTACTACACTTACAGCATGACCACCTCAGAGGACACAGAGAGAACCTGGTTAAATGAGACAGAGGAGAGAGTGAGACACAGCCAAGAGTGCAGGGAAATGAGAGAGAGCTGCAGCAAGCTGAAGCACACTGAACACAGCTGTATGCTGTGAACAGGAAGATCTCCAAGGTCAGTGACTGACAGTCCCATTCAACCAATGGCTGAATAATGTGGATTGCTCAAAACATAAACAACGCTTGCAGCAACCAATGAAGGAGATGATATGATCCTTTGGCCCTCTTCCTGTGTAGATCATTTAACTTACTACTTAAAAAGACAGGAAGGATTTAGTGACATGCGAGTCATCGCTGAAGGTGGACAGCAGGAGCCCAAAGATCAGAGAGTGAGTCTAGCTGAAGGTGGCGTTTGGTTGGGGTCACTGGAAAGTATGGCATTATGCACGGATCTGGCCTGCTAACCTTTTAGAGGCATTGGTTTATAAAGAATTTTCCCACTTTGATACTTACAATTCTGATGGGAAATGTGTGATTTTTTTAGCACCTAAGTTGGAGGTGTTCACACTGCTGTAAAGGGAATTCGGCCTAAAAGTGATAAACATACCTAGATAAGTGGTTAGCAAAGTGTAGATAGGGAAGTGCTTAATTTCTGCAGTTGTTTGTAGGTGCTCTGCACTGGCACTTGTTTCTTGGCACAGACACATATTTATGACAATCCACCACATGGTGGCGATGTCAGTCTATTTTCATCAGAAGATGATTTAACATTGCAAACTACATAAGAAATAATAATATTATCACCTCCTGGCCATTCTTATAGCTGTGAATTTTTTCACAAATTAAGGTTGTGTAATGCAAGCTTGGGTCAACAAATGACTTCCTGGTTATGAGTAGACCTAAATGACGCAGATGATCAATAAAGGTGTAGCTCTTGGATAACTAATGGATATGCAAGACTGGAAGGGCGCCTTGGGCGTAATACAGAATGTTTCAGAATATGGAGAGAAAGCATTACCTATTTACTGCCAGGGGTCAATGCACCACCTGTATGCATTGTACATCATATTTATACGTCATGAGGGCAGTGAAAGAGATACATGGCAGGCTCTATTTGTAGCAACTGCTGGGGCATCTGGGTGAGGAAGGGAATATTCCACAAGTCGCCGGGCCTGTTTACAAAGGGGAAGAGGGTGAGCAGAGGTTCTAGCAAGAAGCATATGAGTGTATTGGGTCCAGGAGGAGTTACTCAACCATGCAAGATTTGGGTCTGTAAAGGAGAAGCAATAGCTTTTGATCTTGTAGTAAGCAGACTTGTGGTGTGCAAACTCAAGTACCCCACAACTTCACAAATTTTGAGAAATGCAAGGTTAAAGAGGTTTAGCTTCAGGGTCGCTATGACGTAGCGATAACTCATCCCTGCTTCCACAAGGTGTTGCAAGAAGTAGCTGGTGGACTAAAACTGCTTCTTAGGAGGCCTCCATCATATACCCCCCTCTTCCTCTGTCCCACACCTCACATGTACCCAGCAATATTTCCCCCTCCCAAACATCCAAAAAACAGTAAGCCGGAGTTCCCCTCCCCCACTGTGCTCAGTGGGAAGGCAATAGCTATAGACCTTCCCCTTTATACCCGCCACCCCCCCTTTGCGCGTCTAGTACCTCGGCATTCAAAGAACGCAGTGTCAGTAGTAAAAATACGTTTATTAGACCGTTGGTCTCTAAACAACATGATACACATTACAATAAATAATTTAAAACATATACAACAATTTTGATAATACTTTATAAAAACAATACATTAAAAAGGGGGAATTCCTACCTCCCGCCCACAGCTTAAAATTCCCTATACCAATACTCCTAAAGTTACGATTAGCTATGACATAAAGATAGTGTTACAGCCTAAACATAATTTTCTTGAAGCATTTTCCATGCCAATTTATAGCCAGTTCTTATTAGGTTTCCAAGAGGTTCCTTGTTGCCGCCTTCATATATTTTACCATGGCGATTGCTACATCACGGTTTGGCATGTCAGTAAGTATATTAATTGCTAGCAGGCGCTCAGTTATATCATATTTTAAATACATGGGTCATAAAAACAATATCCGCTGCGACTCAAATTTTTGGCAGTCTAGTAAAATATGTACATTGTCGCATTTGGTACCTAATCCACAGCGACATTTACCGTCGGGTTGTACCATTTCTGCTTTTCTATTTACATGAGATAACCAATGGTTGACCCCTATTCTCCACCTGAGCACTTCAGCTCTTAGTCCAGCATTTGGTAGTGTATTCAAAAAAAGGTACCACATATCATTCTCCAGGCTATTCATCATAGAGTGGACTGATACTTTCTTTCCCAGGTATGTCATGTCATTTTGCCCCGATACTTCTTTTCCTGCCATTCTAAGCTCCCCATTTGAGGCTTCAATCGACAGTGTTGTCTGGTCAAATAGTACTTTTAGGTTTTTACATATCACGCACAATTTCATTCTAACCATCTTGGCCCAATTTAAGTCGCTATGCAGAATCTCCTCTTTGCATCATTGTGACACTTTTGTGACTTCCTCAGATCCCAATCTTTTCCAAAATCTTAAAAGGGCCACTTGTACCTGTATGTTCCATGATGTCAATCCTAGCTCTGCTCGGATTGCCTGAATCATAGAGGAGCCAGGCAGTGACATTAATGGTTTTAGACATTTCCCTTCCTCAATGTCCCAGTTGTTCTTCCCACTCAAATACAAGACCTCGGCCCCATACTGCACTTGTGGGAGTATCATTGCCTTATAGGCTTTAATTAAAGGTCTATGTGACAGAACCCCATAGATTTGGTTATATTTCCTCAGCCCACATCCTGATGTATGGGCTTTGGCATTCTGGGCTACCAGATGGATATCCCATTTTAAAGACTTTTCGAACCAGATACCGAGGTATCTATATTCACTCATGATTTATAGTTTGATAGAACCCGGATACCAATTAAAATTCAGAGTTTTCTTCCCAAAACATAGGATTTTAGTTTTGTCCATGTTTACAGTCTGGCATTTGGCTAAACAATATTCGATAAAGGCAGTAACTTCCTTTGTAGTCCAATCTCTGTTTGGTCAAAGATAACCAAATTTTCGGCGTACAGCAAACAGGACAAATGTTTCCCCTGCATTTTAGGGCTGGCACTTCTGTACACTTCTAAAGTGGCTGGGAGATATATTGCGAACAGTATGGGGGCATCCCTGCCTTAGACCGTTCTTAATCAATATTTTAGTAGTCAAGGCTCCGTCTGTATCTTTGATGACTTGTCCCTTCAACCATTTCCCTGCTGCCGGATGTGCCACTCTTCATGGGTGAAACTTCCTTGGTGTTTGTACAATCCGGATGTGCCACCATGCTTGCGGGGAACCTTCGCACTGGTCAATTTAGTCAAAGTCATACACGTGGCATCATCTAAGCTTCCAATTGGCCAGACTTTATTTGACGAAGTTGTCATCTTCGCTCACTCTCGCATGGAGCCAAATGGAGCAACCCAACTGCACGCACAAGTTTCCCGATCCAGCCTTACTCCTGGTTGAATTTAAAGGTAAGGTATCTGCGGCCAGAAATCTCTATCAGATACTAGGCACGTTAAGGAGGCATCATGTTATGCATCTGGTGAAGTAAGTGTGGACAAAAAATAAGAGGCAGGCATTCATGGCTTTGTTATGTAGTCCTTCACTTAGTAAGTGCTTTACAGAGGTGCAAATAGCTTGCCAACAATGCACCGGGTACATAATCATTCAGTAAACAGCAGCAGGTGAAAACAATAAACAAAGCAGGGCATGAAATGAGTAATCAGCAGGTGAAATCAAGTGGTGAGTGGAAAAGGTGAATGCAGTAGTCAGCAGATGAAACCAAGTGGTCACAGCAGGGCTCGAGTCGTGGTAACACGCGGGTGGATGGCGTCCCACAGCTTATTTTATCGGGGGACGCCGTCCCCCCTGCCAAACAGCTGGACTTCACTCTTTGGCCTCTCTGGGACGAGGAGCTCGGTAGCTTTCGTGACGTCATGTCCTGTCATGACGTCACTTCCGGTGACCGTGTCCCCCCACTTCTTTTCTTACGACTTGTGCCCTGGGTCACAGGTAGACGTGAAATCTAAAGGCAGCAGAATAAAGTAGGAGATGAAAACAGGAGTTAGTTGATGAAAGTAAGCGAGGAAAGCACAAGGTTGCTGATTAATGCAAGAGGCAAACACGAGATGCAAAATCATTAGGCTGCAAAACAAAGCAAGGCATGAAAAAACTGTCAAAATCCGTTAACAGCAGATGAAAGCAGGAGGCAAACTGAAGAGGAGAAATTGAGGGTGCAAAAAGCAAGGAGTAGCAGGTGAAACCGGTAGAACCTGAGCAAGTGACTAGTCAAAATACAGTAGATGTATGGAAGGCTTGTGGCCTCAGCATGGCCTCTGTAGGCGTGATGTGTCACAGCGGTGCGTTGCCATGGATGCAGCCAGGGTCTCTTTAAAAGCGCGCCAAGCGGCGTCGCGGAAGCCCCGTCGAGGCAGCTGTGCTGGACGTTGGAGTTGTTTATGTAGAAACACTGCTGTCATAAAGAAAATACAATTAACAGGAACAAAAGGAAGGCAAATTAACTATTAATTCAGTTGGGAAACTTGTGATGAGTCACCATATTTGCAATTGCCAACAGATACAGTAAACGGAAATCAGTGTAATTTCTTCTCACTTGCAGCAGCAATCCAAACACAGATGTTTCCAAAACTTCATTCGCCATTTTCCTGTATTTCTGAAATCTTTATTTCATGTGAAAGGTCAAATTAGAGATGTTTTGGGACCAAATGAGGGGTATTTTAGAGCACCTAAAAACATATAGGGCTAGATGTAAGTAATTCCGATTTACCTACTCTTAAATACCGAATTTTACCGATTTGGTATTTAAGAGTAGGTAAATAGGAAGGAGGCAGATGTAGGTAATTTTAAATTCAGAATTACCGAATCTGTAACATTCGGTATTTACCGATTCTGCAAATACGGTATCGGTATTTCCCATTGATTCCTTTTTTAAGTTCAAGTAGAATTTTATTAGGGGAAACAAAATTGTTATTACAAAGAGCGAAATGGAATACAACATCAGCAATAAGGATACTAAACTAGGGTATCACAATAAATATCATAAGATAAAAAAAATTAAAAAAAAAATGCAGAGGGAAGAAAAAAAAAAAAGAAAAGGGAAAAGAAAAAGTAAATGAGGCTGGAAGTGTGAAGTATACACTCGAAGAGGCTTTGTAACATGGGAAACAATGCAAATATATGCAGGTAATTAAATACTATAGAAAAAGAACGAACAAAAGGTAATTCAGGGGGGTTTCGAAACCTCTTGCTGAAGTGGGGGTAAGTGAGAGGAACGTTTGGCACAAACATCCAGATAAAGGGTGACAGGAAGCCACAGCGCATGTCTTTTCGGGGCCAGGGTTATGGGATAAACAAATGCAGTGTCCAGTCTGTGATTATAACATACATTGAACCACCAAGCTTTAAAAGTAATACCCTCAGTATTCTTCCAGTTAACAGTAATCTGTTGAAACGCAACAGCTAATAACAAATCAATAATATGAACATTTATAGCAACTTCGGTCCAGGAAGGGGAAAGTGAGCCAAGGAAAATGTCAGTGATAGAGAAGGGGATAGAGGTCTGGAAGATAGAGTTGATTTGATTCCATACTTTAGTCCAAAATGCGTGCGTGAGAGGACAGAGGAAAAGCATATGAAAAAGCGTGGCATTAGGGGTGGAGCAAGACCAACAGAGGTCCGGAGTTGCGGGGAATCTTTTGTGTAGGAGAGATGGCGTGTAAAGGAGTCGGTTGTAAAGGAAGAAAAGTGTTTGTGTGAGAGAGGCAGCTCTGGAGGACTTGCGGAGCTTAATCCAAATTTGATCCCATAAAGATGTGGACCAAGATACGGCTAGTTCAGATTCCCACTGCTCCTCCACCGTGGTTTTAGGCCGAGGTGATGGAGGGTTGTGGAAGGAATGATAAATGGAAGACGCTGAAGGGTTGGAACGCAGTTGGGAGTGTAGAGAGGAAATCGGAGTAGTAGGGATCGCAGGTGAAGAAGAATGAGAAAGGGAGTCATAGACAGACATAACTGCGGTCTTGAGTAAAATGTACTTGTGGACAAAGGAGGAAGGGAGAGAGAAGGTTCGACTTAGAACAGGAAAAGGTGTGAAGACAGATCCAGTAAAAAGTTGGGAAACCCAGACTAAACCTCGTTGCCTCCAAGTTTTCCAGTAGAAAGGTTTTAGTTTGATAAGAATACTATTATTATACCAAATCGTGGTGGCAAGAAGTTCAGTGGTGGAGGAGGGAGGAGGCGGAGCAATGGCTAAAAGTAGTTTTGCAGTGTATTTGTGAATTGGAGTGGACAAGAATTGGGGTTTGCGGGAAAAGGAGAGATACTCGGCAAAGGAGAAGGGAGAAAGAGAAAGGCGTTCAAGTTCAGCCCAAAGGGGAAGAGGGTCAGTAGGATCAGTAGGATCTTTAAGCCAGATAGCGGCCTGTTTCAGGAGTAAGGCTTTATGATAAGCGGGAAAATTTGGGAAATTAACCCCACCTTCCGATTTGGGGAGACGTAATCTCAATAGAGACATGCGCAGCTTCTTGCCAGACCATAAAAAGGAGGATAAGGCGGTATTGATTTTAGCAAAAAATTTGGCAGGGATGGAAACAGGAATATTAGAAATGGTATAAAGGACAATTGGAGAAAGCATCATCTTAATGGTGTCAAGGCGACACCACCAGGAAAGATATAGGGGATGCCACCTGGAGGTGAGGTCAGACAACTTCTGAGTACATTTAGTAAGGCATAATGAGATAGTATCCGAGACAGAAGGAGTAATATGCAAACCGAGATATTTTATATGGGACGGACTCCATTTGAAGTTAGATGCCGCAAAATCAGGCTTAAAGGTGAACTTGGTGAGGGGTAGAATTTCGCACTTATCATTGTTCAATTTATAACCAGAAAGATGTGAGTACATGTTGACTTCAGCAAGGAAAGCTGGAATGGATACCGATGGGTTCGAAATGAAGAGTAGAATGTCGTCTGCATAGGCAGCTAATTTGATTTGCGAGTGAGAAAGAGGGAAGCCATGAATGTTTGGGTTTTGACGTAGTTTAGATAAAAAAGGTTCAAGAGCAAGGTTAAAAAGAAAGGGGGAGAGAGGGCAGCCTTGTCGAACGCCTCTACCAAGGCTGAAAAATGAGGAAATCAGACCATTGGCACAGACCGCTGCTCTAGGGTTTGCATAGAAAAAAGAGATGAGGGAAATAAAATTAGGGCCAAACCAAAACCATTGTAATGCGGAGAAAAGGAAGGACCATTCTACTCTGTCGAATGCCTTCTCAGCATCCAGAGCGATTGCGGCTAGGGAATTACCAAAGCGTGATGACTTAGACAAAACATTAAAGAGGAGTCTGGTGTTGTCTGAAATGAAGCGACCCTTAACAAACCCTGATTGTTCAGGGCCAAGGAGTTCTGGGAGAAAAGAATCCAATCTGATGGCTAAAGATTTGGCATAGATTTTGTAATCGATGTTGACAAGTGATATCGGTCTGTAATTCTTACAGTGTTGAGTGTCCTTCCCCTCCTTTGGTATAATACAAATATAAGCATCTGAAAAAGTACCCGAGGAAGCACCACTGGTTTTGAAAGAATCCAGAAGGTGGAGTAGTTTGGGCAATAAAAGAGTGGCAAAATGTTGATAAAATTCGACAGTAAAGCCATCTGGGCCGGGGGCTTTGTCTTTCTTAAGGGAATGAAGTGCCGTGTGTAGTTCACGAATGGTAAGGGGAGTTTCAAGGGAGGCGAGGTCAACAGGAAAGTTGGGAGGAGGCTGAATGCTTGTAAAGAAGGTGGAAAGAGAGTGATCAGAGGGCTGAGTGCCAGAAGAGTAAAGTGTAGAGTAGAAGCGAGAGAATTCCTCCAGAATATTCGCATCTTTATGTTGCAGAACTGAGGGGTATATTACCAACAACTAGCGATAGTTTTTGTCTCTAACTTGTTTAGAGACAAAAATTATCGCCGCAAACCGGTGATTTTTATCGCAGATAAACCTTGCTATTAGCAAGGTTTATCGCAAATGCGATAAAAAACGGCCGCAATGCATGAATATCGCTGAAAAGTCAGCGATATTCATGCATTATCGAGCAAATGCTCTTAGCCATGTTATCCACCTCCCATTGGATAACATGGCTAAGAACTGCTCAGGGCAGGTGTTAGCTTTTGGAGATATTCGCGCTTAGCGCAAATATCTCCAAAAGTTGGTAATAGGAGATAGCGATGTTAGCGACTGTTTCCAGTCGCTAACATCTTGGCACGCCCACTTTGCATGTCATTAGTGATAAATATCACTGACATGCAAAGTGGGGCCCATGATGGTCGCTATCTCCTATTAGCTGTCGCTAACTGGTGTTAGCGACAGCTTGGTAATAGGGAGATAATTTTATCTCCGCTTTCTTGGCTTTTAAAGCCAAAAAAGCGGAGATAAAACCCCTTGATAATATACCCCTGAATTAGCATCAAAAACAGACTCAATATTCAATTTGTTTTGTTTAACTTTCAGATAGTTAGCAAGAACTTTCCCCGCCTTATCATTCCCACCATAAAATTTTGAGCTGGATTTCAATAAGTACAATGAAGCATCATCAGTAGACTGTTTGTTATAGTTCATTTTCGCATTAACAAGAGTTGTTAAACTTTTTTGGGTGTGAGAGGTATAAAAGGCGTGTTCTAGAGCTTTGATCTGAAATAAAAGATCATTGGTGCGTTTATGGGCAAGTTTACGCTTTGTGGCAACATGTCTAATGATAAAGTCTCTGGCTGCAGCTTTATAAGCGTCCCAGATAGTGTGAGTGGCTAAGGAGGGAGTTTCATTAATGACAAAAAATTCGGTAGTAAACTCAATAAAGGATGCAGTAAATTTGGGATCAAGAAGGAGGGCATTGTTGAAACGCCATCTTTTGGGACCGGTGGATTTGGGTAAAATGTCAATGTTAATTAGAACTGGGGCATGATCAGAGAAGAAAATGGGGCCAATTTCAGCTTGGGTAAGGGATTGGGATAAATGGTGAGAGAGAAAGATATAGTCAATACGTGATTGGGAGTGATGAGCCGGGGAATAGAATGTAAATTCTTTACTGGTTGGGTTACATAGTCGCCAGGCGTCAATCAATTTATGTTGAGAGATGGCGTGCGTGAAGAGTTTGTGGGATTTATTAGGGACAAAAAAAGATT
This sequence comes from Lissotriton helveticus, assembly GCF_964261635.1. Taxonomy (NCBI): domain Eukaryota; kingdom Metazoa; phylum Chordata; class Amphibia; order Caudata; family Salamandridae; genus Lissotriton; species Lissotriton helveticus. Next base: position 410,156,383 of record NC_136062.1, read on the forward strand.
TGGAGTGCCTGTCCAAAAAGGGATCCAATGGTAAGTTGCAGTCGCCTGCTAAAATGAAGTTTTCATCAATACATTCAGTAATACGAGAGGCAAATGCATTCCAGAAAATAGGATTCCGACCTGTGGGGGCATAGACATTGAGCAAGGAAAAAGGGACACCTTTAGAGGAAAGTTTAACAAATAACCATCTGCCGTCTGGGTCAGATTCGGAGTGTAACACAGAATGAGATAAAGACTTTTGAATTAGCAAGGCAACACCATTTCTTTTTCCATCACCAGGAGCTGAAAAAACCCTTCCCACCCAACCTCTTTGGAGCTTAGCAGCCTCGGTATCAGATAAATGAGTTTCTTGCAGAAAGGCGACATCTACATTCAATTTAGCTAAGTGGGAAAGGATCTTTTGCCTCTTGATGGGTGAATGTAAACCTTTAATGTTCCAAGAAACAATGCGTACTGACATCAAGAATAGTCAAAAAGGGAGAGTGTAAACAGGAAATATAAGAAGGCCTCATAAAAATCGAGAGAAGAGAGACGAGAGAGAAAAAATAAGAATGCTCGAAATAGAAAAGAACAGATAGAGCAGAGTGAGGGACGATCCTGAAGAAGAAAAGCTTTGTGAGATAATAAGGAAGTCGTGGTAAGAAGATAATAGTAATCTGGGCAAGAGAAAAAGCAGCAGAGGAGAAAAACCATAGGAAATAGGTAAGAAATATTTTGAAGAGATGACAAGAGAAGGGGACAAGGCAAGAAGAAGAGCAGACAGTATGAATTGGAAAGACAAGAGAAAATGGAGGAAATCGCTGAAGATTGCATGAGAGTAAGTATGAATTAGAGAAAGAGATGAGGAAAGATAATGTAGAAGAAAATTGCATAAGAAAACTAGAAAAAGAGAGAAGGAGCTGAGTAGTAGTAAGAGAGTGAGGGAGTAAAATCACAAAGAAGAACAGGAGCAACCTAAGGAAGAGTGATACCAAAAGATCCAACAATAACCAAGTAAAAATCAAGACGAGCACATGCAAAACAATAGGGAGCATGTCAACAATGGAAGAGGAAAAAACAGGGCGATACTTACAAGGATGATGGGAAGTGAGTACGATCAAAGGGCAGGACACAAAGGGGAGAAATTGGAGATGAGAGGAGGGAGGGAAGGCCAACCAACGGAGGACAGGCACACGGGGCCACAAGACGTCCAACCGGAGAGACGTAACGGAACACAGGGAAGTAATCTGTGAGAGATAAGGAAAACAATAATATTAGAAACAGGCGAACGACACAATTTCAGGTAAAAAAAAGAAGATTAAACATTTGAAAAACAGGGAATGAAGCAACACAGGCGATGAGCGCGGAAATTGTGCACCAGCTGAGGCACCTGTGGAAATAAGAATATAACAGTGTATAGAAAATTAGGAACCATGAGTATCAAGGTAAACAGAAAATTTTAGTAACGAAAGTCAAGGTGGAAATGAAGAGGAGGGACCAGAGAACTCCATATCAGCAGTTCCGCAGGAATTCAGAAAACTTCGGAGTCGGAGAGGATCTTCAAAAGTCATAGTCTTGTTGTTATGAGTGACTTTGAATAAGCATGGATGAAAAAGTCCATATCTGGCTCCAATGGACCGCAGCTCCGCTCTCATATCAAGAAATGCTTTGCGACGTGAGGCAGTAGCTTTGGCATAATCCTGGGCAAAGAATAAGGTGGAATCCGACTATTTAAGATGAGGTATAGCTTTAGCCGCTAGAAGAACCTTCAGCAGATCTGTGTATTCAAGAAAATACATTATTATACCTCTAGGCTTCGTCGCAGGGGAGACATTGGAAGGAGGTCGACCAAGCCTATGTGCTCGTTGAATATTGAGAGAGGTGCCCTCAGGAAGATGCAAAAGCTTGGGTAAGAAGGATTTAAAGAAGACAATGGCGTCATTCCCCTCGCAACCTTCCTTCAGGCCGTAGAGGCGCAGGTTGTTGCGCCTATTTCTATTTTCAAGGTCCTCCACCTACTTCTGGAGTGACGAGATTTGCATATCCATGTGGACCGCCTTGGTGGCAGCTTCCTGGAGGGATGAGACAGTTTTTTCGACCTTGGAGACCCTGGTATCCATTAGGGACCAATTATCAGTCAATGTTTGCAACTTGGAATTCGTCTCCTCCATGAAGGGACGTAGTGCTCTTATTTCCTCGAGGAGTAACTCCATGGAAATGGCTGATGTTTACTTTGGGGGAGACGGTGGATTATGTTTCAGCCTCTTGGGAGTAGTTTTCGACCCTGGTTGAAGAGGAACATCCATGGTGAAAGAAGGTTCACAAATGGAGGAGTCTGCAGAAGCTTCTAAATGAGCCAACGCAGTAAAAAGTTTTGAATTCTTAATAAAATTGCGTTTGGGCGTTTTACCAGGGCACTCCGCCATAAAAACACAGATAAAAAGGGTCACCAGTAAAGTATGAGCCAATGAGCACTATAGGTGGTAGGGAGACCCAGCAAAGTCAGTGCGAAGAGGAGCCAATAAAGATTCCAACAAGAGCCTGATGAAATTGGGAAATTAATGCATGAAGAATGAGGAAAATCAGGCTGCACTAGAAGCAGTGAGCAAGCTGACGCAGTAGGAAACCCAAAATGGCTGCCAGAGCTGAGGAGGAGGCAGCAGTCCAAGTAAAAAGGGAAAAAACGATTCCAAAACTAAAATAAAGTCACCTGTGGAGATTATAGCAGATTATCCTCATTTCCTGTAGAATTGCGACATTTCCAGCAATGCGCCGGTGTCAGGAGGCTGCAGTCGCCGCAGACTCGCTCCTCAGACGAGCGCCGTCCGAAAATACAAAATGGCGGTCGCGACTAAACCAGAGCCGCGTCCGGGAGAAAACGGGAGCTGCTAGACGAGGTCGAGGGAGTCTGGAGGCGGCATGCAGTTTAATAGGAGCACGAAGTGTTCCGACGTCAGCCGCTGCGGAGCATGGTCTTCAAAGAAGGTCGTGACCGCCAAGAATCTCCGGTGTGGACGGAGCTCTACCCCGGAACCTCCATCCGTCTCGGGCGCTAAGCCACGCCCCTTTCCCATTGATTCCTATGGGCTTTGAAGCCCATAGGAATCAATGGGAAATACCGATTCTGTATTTACAGAATCGGTAAATACCGAATCCTGCAAGGGTGCAGGGGGTGTCACTTTGACACCCTCTAGCACCCCAAGTACAGGCTTGTGTGACATGTGGCACACATACATGTGCTAAGGGCATGTCTGTGTGTCACATTGCACAGGTGTGCATGCACAGATGTGCATGCACACCTGAATTCGGTATTTTACCACACAATAGAATTGTGTGGTAAAATACCGACTCTTAAGGGCCTGTGGCACTCTTTGAGGTGCTACCTACATCTGGATTTACAAAATCTGTAAATTTACCGAGTCTGTATTTTACCGATTCGGTAAATTTACAGAATCGGTAAATTTACAGATTCTGTAAATCTCAAGCCCCCTACCTGCCAAACACCAAATACCGGTCAGTAACGGCCAAAATCGGATGTTACCGACCGGTATATGCTCTCCTACATCAGGCCCATAGTCTAAAATGAGTTCCATGCTATTCTACTAGCTAATTAGGTAAAGCGCGTGGCTACCCGTACAAAGGGCTTTACAGTGCTATCAGAGGGGTTGGAGTGAGTGAATAAAAGAGATTAAAGAATTCTGGTCCATATTATCAAGAAAGGGCGATACATTATCGCCGCTTTTATCGGCAGGTAACTCCCGCTAAAGTGGCGATAATGAGCTTGATAATATGCCGTAGAGAATTCCAATAGAAGTCCATGTTCTGGTGTGAACATGGGCTTCTATTGGAATTCTCCAGGACATATTATCAAGCCTATTATCGCCGCTTTAGTGGCAGTTTCCTGCCGATAAAAGCGGCGATAATGTATCGCCCTTTCTTGATAATATGGCCCTCTATTATTTGGGCCAAAAGAGGTACTTGAATAAAGTCACAGTAGTCTATTTTTTCACAGTTAAGGGTAACATATGCTGGGATTCTATAACAGTGAGATTGCTGTTTTATTTTTCTTTAGCTCTTAACGTGTTGAATTCGAGCTGGCACTAACGTGAACCAAATTAATGTTTTCTTCTTTTTTGAAATGACAGTAAAAGGGTTAAAAACCCCACTAAAACTCGTGCCCCTGCCAGGCACAGTTTTCTCATCAATAATTTTATTGCAAATGTTGCAGTGATATTATTAATGATGTCACAGAAGATGTCATGACTGATGTAATACATGGAGCAATTAGCAGTGCCTGGCCAGGGCGCAAGTTGTAGTTATCTTAGGGCAGCAGTTATAGTTTCTTGAGATACCTATAATTGTTGAATTCTATGGTTTTGTGTGTAAAATATGAACCTAACTATAATGTCCCTGTAACCTTGTTTTTGTAATTGAATTTCTAAGGTTTTTTTTTAAATTCTACTCCCAAGCTATAACATCCCTGTAACCTTTGTTTTTTTCAGTGAATTTCTAAGTTTTTTTAATGGTATTTCCAAACTATAACATCCCCGTAACCTTTGTTTTTGGCAGTGAATTTCCAGTTTTTTTTAACATGAAGTAATGTTTAATTACCATACATTTAGCCAACCTGCAAGCCCCTGGGTGTGTAAGTGGCTGTGTGGGTCTGTGACTGGGTGTGTCACTAACTGTATGAGTGTGTGTGTGTGTGGGTGTGTGAGTGTCTAGGTGAGTGTGTGAGTGCCTGTCTGGGTGTATAAGTGGATCTAAGAGTGGTTCTCTGCATTTTTAAGTGTCTGTGTGAGTGGCTCTATGGGTGACTGAGTGGGTGTGTGAATGGTTTCCTGGGTCTCTGAGTTGGTTTGTGAGTGGTTGTGTAAGTGAGTATTTTAGTGCTTGTGTGGGTGTGTAAGTGGGTGTGTGAGTACCTGTGTGGGTCTGAGAGTGTGTGTGTAAGTGTTTTCTGGGTCTCTGAGTGGATGTATCAGTGACTGTATGGATGTGTGAGTGAGTATATGAGTTGCTGTAGAGATGTGTGACTGGGTGTGTGAGTGGCTGTATGAGTATATAAATGGGTGTGTGATTGGATTTTTGTCTATGACTGGGCGTGTGAGTGCCTGTGTGAGTCTGGGAGTGGATGTGTGAGTGGTTCTCTGGGTCTCTGTGTAATGTATCAGTGACTGCATAGGTGTGCGAGAGAGTGTGTGAGTAGCTGTATGGATATGTGACTGGGTGTGTGAGTGTCTGTATTGGGTGTGTGAATGGGTATGTGAGTGGTGTTCTGGGTATCTTAGTTGGTGTGTTAGTGGCTGTCTAGGTATATAAATGGTTGTGTGGGTGTGTAAGTGGGCATTTCAGTGTGTGGTGGGTGGGTGTATGAGTGGGTGTGTAAGTGGCTGTGTGGGTCTCTGAGTGGTGTATGAGTGGCTGTAATGGTGTGTGTGTGGGTGTGTCAGTTGGTTTGCTATATGGGTGTGTGAGTGAATGTTTTAGGGGCTGTGTGAGTCTGTGAGTGAGTATGTAAGTGGCTGTATGGGTGTATATATGGCTGTGTGAGTGAGCGTGTGACTGCCTGTGTGGGTCTGTGAGTGGGTGTATGAATGGTTCTCTGGATCTGTGAGTGGTTATATCAGTGACTCTATGGATATGTGAGAGAGTATGTCAGTGGTTGTATGGGTGTGTTAGTGGGTATATGGATGTGTGAGTAAGTGGTTGTGTGGGTGTGACAGAGTGTGTGAGTGGGTCTGTGAGTAGGTGTATGTGTTTTATAATCAGAACTTGAATCCAGGGATCCATTGTGGATTCACATGGAGGGCTTCACTGAGCACTGGGGTGGATGCATGGGTTCTCGCGCACAAAAAAACAAAGTTTTTTGGGAAAATGTCTAACCCGTGAGCGGTCCCCCACAGACCCCTCCATCAGTCCCATGGGGTCATACTACCTCTATCCTTACCCCTTATATCCTATTTATACTTTATTTCCCCCCACCAGGAACCATGTGCTGATTCATAAAATGGCGACTGTTACTTTCTTGCAAGTAGCAGCCAGCCAGTCATGGATCTATGGATCCACCATGGTGGATCCACAATATCTACATCTATAAATATACATAAATCTTTTTTCTTTGATAACTCCAAAACTAGTGAACAGATTTACACTAAATGACAACAAACAATGGCAAATCCAGTTGGTTTCGTCATTAAGAGAGCTATTGGCTTTGTCAATGTTAGTGTATTTTAGCACTCTGCCTGGAGCGTCGCTTTGCAACCAAAACTAAATCACAGTCACAAGCACCGCAGCATCAAAGGGTCTATCTATATGAGAAGAAACGGGAAAGAAGAAGGAGATTGGAGAGGGAAAACTGAAAGAAGTAGACATGAGTAGGATTGAAAAGAGCAGTGGGGTGAGAAGAGAGAATGAAGCCAGGGAAGAGTGGTGGGGTGAGAAGAGAGAATGAAGCCAGGGAAGAGTGGTGGGGTGAGAAGAGAGAATGTAGCCAGGGAGAAATTGTAGTTGAGGAGTAGGTGGGAGAGTCAGGGTTGAATGGAACTGCAAATGAAAGAAGAAACAGTGCAGAAATGAGATGAGGGGAGAGGAAAAGATCAGGTGAGAGGTGGGTACCAAAATAGAAGAAGAGGAGAAGTGAAGTCAAAGGTTGGAATAAAAAGAAAATGAGTAGAAGGGGTATAGGAAGGGGAGATCAGTGGCGAGAAATATAATGGAGGGCAGGTTGAAGAGGTAGGAAGGCAGGGTGAAAAACAAAAGAAGAAAATGGAAAATGGGGTGCAGGCGGGCGGTAGGCTGTACGGAGGGCTGAATACAAGAGGAAGTGAGAGAAAAGAGGGGAGTGGAATTGAGGAGAGAAAAATTGAGAGAGGAAAAGAGAAAGTAGTATAGATGGAGAGAGCAGCAGATAGTGAAGAAGTGGAAGGCAGGAGAGTACCATAGAGGACAGACGGAGAAGACAAAATGAAGAAGGGGTTGAGACGGGAAATAAAGGAGATGAGAGAGGGAGGTGAATTAGAGGAAATATAGGTACGTTCTGGAATGATTACAGTAGAGGAAAGGAGGTAGGTACAAGGGTCGATGGGTGCTGTGAGGTGGGATAATGCAGAAGGGAGAGGGGAGAGTTATGGAGGAAGAGGAGGTATCGTAAACAAGATAGCAAAAATTTGAAAATCAAGAGGATTGCAGGAAGAAGTTAATAGAATGGAGGGGGGAGAGAGGAGCAGGGGAAAGCAAGGCTTAGTGCTGGGTAAAAGAGATAAAATGGTGGGTAGAAAAAACAAAGAAAGTGACAGGATGGATTAAAAGTGGAAGAAGGAGTGAGGGTGCAGTAGAGGTGTAGGAATGGACTTTGATAGAGAAGGTGGTGGAAGGTGAAAGTATATTAGAGAGGAAAGAAGTGGAGGCGGTATAAGACTGGGTGGTAACTACAGAAGAATGTATAAAAGTGAGGGTAGAAAGGGAGGTGACAGAACAGGTTATTGAAAGGAGTTATGGGTCGGGGAGTAGAAGTAGTATTGGAGACAGGCTGTCAGGCACAAAGAGCAGTAACTGGAGAGAAAGGCCCACTTTCTAAAAGTGGCATTTCTAAAACAGTAATGTTAAATCCAAATTGACCTGCGAGGAGGATTTTCTATTACCATTCCAAAGTTGTTAAACATGAAAAGTTACTCCTCTCTGATATGGAATTGCAGTTTAAACATACATTAAGGAATTCCAAATGCTAGCTTTTGAGCAGGGTTGGCCTCACGGTAGTGAAAAATAAATTTGGGGGTGTCACTACCAGGACAAGTAAAGATTAAACACACATGTCCTACCTTTTACATATGTATGTATGTATTTGAGCTTGTAAAGCGCACTGCTACCCGTCCTTAGGTTTCCTGGCGCTGTATAACTCTGGGGAACCCGTCCTGGCATTCCCTGTGGGATGGTCCCTGCTGGGAGCCCCTCGGATGGAGCCAGGCATCCCCGGAGTTGATGGGGCCGTTGTGGAGATTAGGCAAGCTCATTCCCAGAGTTGCCGAGTGGAACCCCTGATTAGAGTAAACACCGAAGCGAGAATTATCGAGTCCGCTGACCCAAGTCCACGACCCTGCCGCGTCGGGAATTGAACCCTGGTCCTGGTCCGACTTCTGCTCCCGGGTCTGCCGCCTCTAACCAGTGAGCCACACTACTCCACACCAGTGAGCCACACTACTCCACATACATGGCACCCTGCTGTTAGGATTAACTAGTGCCTACCTTAAGGGTGACATATGTAATTAAAGGGAAGTTCGAGACTTGGTCAGTATTTCTGAATGCCAAATCAAAGTGTCAGTAATCTGCATACACAAACCCTGCAATGGCAGACCTGAGCTGGGTTTGAAAGGCACAATAAATGCTGCAGGCCCACTAGTAGCATTTGACTTACAGGACATTGGAATGTGTCCTACCGTTTTACAAGGGACTAACGTATAAATTAGATATGCCAATCAGTATGCACCAATGTCACCATGTTTAGGGAAGAAGCACACGCACTTTAACACTGGTTAGAAGTGGTAAAGTGCTACGAGTCCTAAGGCCAACAAAAAGAATCAGCAAAACAGGAGGTAAAAGGCTAAAAGTTTGAGGTGACCCTAGGGAGAGGGCTATTTTCCTGCAACTATCTGTTGGCAAAGTTTAACATTTTACCATTTTGTATGTATGCTTTTAGTGCAGGACACATGCAGGGCTACTTTCCAGTGCAACTCAATATTTATACTAGAAAGTAAATGAAACCAAAACTTTGCACCAGGTATGCGTCACTGTTGTGAACACAAGTGAAAAGTGTTAGTAATCCGCCCCATAAAGTCGAAATTTGAAATGCAAATTAATAATGTGGTAGCATGCTAATAAAAATGAATTGTGTTTAGCAAACTTAGAATAACAACAGATTTAGTGAAAAAACTGTAAGATTCTAAAACATATGCCTTGCCGTTTGCATGGTTTTCTAAAATGCTAGTTCATAGCTCACCGACCTACATTACAAGAATAGTAGCTTATGAACTTCTAGTAACAAATAGATCTCTGTGACAAAAGCAGTAACCCACTGAGCTATCTTCATCAAATTCAAATCTGCATGCTACCCACTGTGCTTTCTAACTAAAACATCAACTCTCTATTCTACCCTATCATGATCTAAAGGAGTGAGTAGACGAATCTGAAATCTCACTATAGCGAGGATTAAGTTCCCAAGTTATCATGCTGGTGTTATCTGGTGGCAAATGCAGTGCAATGAAAGACCTCTGCAGGCTGTTCTCACCTCGTCTCAGCCTGTCACACCAATGAAGTGCCCCCCACCTACAGGTGCGCCTGGTGCAACTGTGCCAGTCGCACTGCCTTAAAGCCAGCACTGCATCCAAAGCTGGTAGGTGGCTAGAGCCAGGCATATTGTGGGAGGCAGGACAGGACAGGCCAGACAGTAGGGCGATTTCCCCGGGAAGCTGGAAGGTTGGGTGCCCATTTTGCAGAGGTGGCTCCCAGTTTTGTTACTGGGTGCCGCGTGCCGGTTTGGTAGATGTGTTGTAATATCAGCCCCCAGTAACAGAAGCAGCAAGCAAGCATTTCCAGCCTCCCAGTACAAGGCACTGCTACCCCAGGGGGTAGTCAGAGAAAATTGCCAGGACTGTTTTGGGCTCTCATCTGGCCCTCATGGGAGGGGCTGCCAATCAACAAGTATTAGGGCTGTCAGTGACCAAATAGCTCCTGTGGCAGGCTACAGGTGTATTTTGTGTCGAGCCGCAGGCACGCGCATCATGACTTCCGCCACGCGCGGCCTAACACATGTAATTATGCCGTCTGCTCCAGCCAGGCAAATTGATTAGTGTGACATTTGAAGCAAATGTCAGAAATGTTGCACAAGCGGTAGCCTCTCATCAGGGTGAACTTTGGACTTACAGGGGGCTACTTTGGCCCCCAGGAGGCTGGCACCTCTTCAATAGGAAAAAAGGTAGAATCGAGAGCACGCACCGCGGCCAGAGCAACAGCTACTATCAAGGAGGGCCAAAAAGGCCTGCACAGTAGGGAATTATGCTTCCTCCAGTCTAATTACCTGCAAAGAAATGTGCCAAAGCCTTGGGTAGGCCAGCATTTACCTCTCTTTCAGACTTTTCAAGTTATTTTGGATTTGTTGTGCGTCGTAAATATCTGATTGGGTTGTACTTAATGGCGTGGGCAGTTGCAAAGTTTTGTAGAACTGTGTTTATTGAAAAAATTCAGTTCATAAAGTTGCAGTGCTTTGTGCATTTCCAAGTATTAGCACAGTCAAGCAAACAAAAAAGCTGTCAAGTGGAGCAAAGAAACACTTTATGTCATGTATACAATCTTATCAGTAAATAGCTGAATTTTAATTGTGATATTCTTGAGGTGGCTTCCAATCGTAATCATGAAACATAATGTTCATTTATGAGTCTATCATAGAACTTTGAAGGTGTATGGCATTCCTTACTCTGAGTAATGCGGCGGCTGGTGCAGTCTTTTCCCCAGTGGCACTTATTACCTGTGCTCTGAGACTCATAAAACTAAAGAGAGATAATATAAAAGTTGTTGTTGACGTCCATGTATACTTACAGCCTGATTCATGAAGCGAAATTGCGCCCGCAATGGCTGCGAAAATGCAATTGCGGGTGCAAAACACGGAATCGGCATTCAAGTACAAAATAGCAAATTCGCAAACACAGAATAGCGATTTAAATAGCGATTACGCTATAATAGTCGCAGACTCCGGGTAGTCGAGCATTAGCGATACGGAAATAGCGACCAACCACGGAATCTGCGAAATAAATAGCGAAACGCAATATTGTCTCAATCGGCATTCATGAAAAAAATACAATAGCGAAAAAGCGCAAATTCGCACGTTTGCGCGGTGCAATTTAAGGACAACTCAAAGCAGGTGGTAACCATAAAAGCCATGATTAAGTAAAAGTTGAAAAACTGTTGGCCAATCACCAACAGGTCCAGGCCTGACCAATCACACATAAGGACATTCAGCAGCAGCATTAGGCGTTCCACAATGCCAGGGATGTACATGGTGGTGAGGCGGCGAAGGCTACAGCGAGCAACACGGAGGAGACGTATGAGGCAGGAAAGGATTTACCGGCAGCGGGTCACCTTGCTGGGCCAAACCAGAGAACAGATTTATGCTAAATACAGGCTGAATGGGGAAATGATCACCTGGCTGATACAAGAACTCGACCCCATCATGCAGCACCCAACAAGGCGAAACAATTCTGTGCCCACACATGTGCAGGTATTGTGCAGCCTGCACCTCCTGGCCTCCGGCAGTTTCCAGGGCATAGTAGCCGCTGCTGGGGGGATATCCCAGCCCACCATGTCACGCTGCCTCCACACTTTTGTTGACGCCATGCTCAGCCAGCTCCACCGCCACATCACATTTCCCACGAGCCAACAGGAATTGGACCTGACAAAACTACAATTTTACAATGTCGCCCATTTTCCCCATGTCCTCGGCTGCATAGACTGTACCCACGTCGCCATCTGCCCACCAGCTGCCACGGAGTATATGTACCGCAACAGGAAGTCCTACCACTCCCTCAACATACAGATGGTCTGCAATGCCAAGACCATCATCACTGACATTGTGGCCCAGTACCCAGGGAGTACCCATGACTCCTTTATCTTCAGGCACAGCGGACTCCACACACGACTGCTCAGGGGAGAGTTTGGGGAAGGACACCTACTTGGTAAGTACACTTTGTCAACAATGTCACATTGCAATGAAGTAACTGCGCTGCACAGGCAATCAACATCTGCTCCTCTCATTCAGGTGACAGTGGCTACGCCCTACGGGAATACCTCCTGACCCCTTACCTCAACCCTGCCACACCTCAGCAACGGCGCTACAATGTTGCGCACATCCGGACAAGGAACTGTATAGAAAGGACATTTGGCCTGCTCAAGAGCAGGTTCCGTATTCTGCACAAGACAGGTGGGGCGATGTATTACAGTCCTGCAGCGTGCTGCCGCATTGTGGCTGTCTGTGCAATGCTTCATAACATTGCAACCAAGCGCCGGATACCTGTTGACATCTCAGGCACTGAATCTGAGGGGGACGACCGGCCACCAGCACATGCGCACCATGCACGCGGGGAGAACCCAGCTGAAGGCCACAGACGTCGCAACCACATCACAGCGAACAATTTCTAGCCCACCCTCTTCCCCCAACCCACATATCACAATTGCATGCAAAATGTAATGATTACACAAGGCTAATGTGTGCAGCAAAATAAATGTATTTGTTTCATTCACAAGAAAAAGGTTATGGTTTCAACTATTTACAAATTACAGTATTCCTGCATACTGCAGTGTGAAGAAGGTTCTTGGCAGGCTTAGGGTCAGCCTGTGGCAGTGTCCCTCAGACAGTGTCAAAGGCGCCTCCGGCGCGTAATGCCCAGGCGCCTGTGAGGCTCATCCTCATCCTGGGCAGCTGCACCAGGCGTTGCCCTGGTGCTGCGCCTAGGTGGCGGGACCTGCGTGGCAGATTGGCTGCTCACGCTGGAGGCACCCTCACTGGCATCGTCTCCCCCTACAGTGGCCGGTAGCACAGGTGTGTGAAGTGCCGTCACGGCGGTGGTTAGGTGCTCCAGGACCCTGGTTATGTCCTCGCAGCACTGGACCAGTTGGTGCTGCTGGGTGAGAGAGCGCCGCGACAACTGGGTGGTGGCATTTGCTGCCACATAATTCGACCTACTATAGGACGACAGCCGGCTCATTAGCTGGTGGTGGCGCCTGCTTGCTACACTGCGGTGCTTGATGAGCGCAGCAGTGTTCTCCTCCATGGCTGCAGTCATGCGGCACATGGCCGCCGTCATGCGGTCCATCCTGTCTCCAACTCCCGCCACATTGCGGCCAATTTTGTGCAGCTGGAGCTGGATGGCTCCTTGCTGCTGCGACTGGCGCTGGTGGATTCTGAGCATGCGCCGCTCGACGCTCATACAGGCATGGAGATGCCCATTGCCCCTCCTGCTGATCGGCCGCTGTGTTGCCGCTGTCGCAGGCCCAGATCTCGTTGCACGAGCTGCAGGTGGTGTCGCAGCAGGTGTTGCTGGTGCGGCAGGAACTGGAGGCACATTGGTGGGGTGCCTGGCTCTGGCTGCCGGTGGGCCGGCAGATGCAGGAGCAGGTACGGTGGGGGGCCTGGCCTTGGCTGCGGGTGGTGCGGCAGATCCTGATGCAGCTACGGTGGGGGGCCTGGCCTTGGCTGCGGGTAGTGCGGCAGATCCAGATGCAGCTACGGTGGGGGGCCTGGCCTTGGCTGCCGGTGGGATGCTAGTTGCAGGGGCCACAACGGTGGGGGGCCTGGCTGCTGGTGTTGGTGCAGCGGCAGATGCAGGAGCAGGTATGGTGGGGGGCCTGGCTGCTGGTGTTGGTGCAGCGGCAGGGGCTGGTGCCTGGGTTTCGGGTTGTGAGTCCTCCTCCTGGGCCTCCTCATCAATCTGCAGCCTCTCGCTGTCACTGCTATCTGCGCCACCTGTGAGGGTAAGTGGATACTCATTAGTTGCATGTGACTGTCAGACGTGCAGATGTTACATGCATGCTGGGTGACATTCCCTGGATGGCTGTGGATTTGCGTACTTTGGAACCTTTCTGGCTGCATTGTGGTACTACTACATTGTGGACATACTGCATCTCCCACAATGCTTCAGGGCATTTCCTGATGCACAACATAGGCATGACTAAGGGCCAATGAGTGAGCCTATTTGGTCAGGGACGGTCATAGGGGACAGGGTCGCAGTCGCATGCCACTTACCTTGGGTGTCTTGGGTGGGGCGGGAGGAGTCCAGAGGGGTCACGCCAACGCACGCCTCCCTCTCCAAGGTGTTCTCAACCTGGTCCTCCAGGGGTGTGTTGGGTGGGACTGTCGGTCCGCCACCTCCAGTGCCCGATGCCTCACCAAGGCGCTCCGCCACCCTCTCCTTGGCACGACCTCGGAGGTCATACCAGCGCTTCTTTAGCTCCTCCAATGACCTATCGGCCACACCCACCGAGTTTACGCTGGAGGCTATTCCCAGCCAGATCCTCCGCTTGTCCTGCTCTGGGACCTTCCTGGAGTTGAGGCCGAACAGCCTGTCATGGTTGGCTACCACCCCTTCAATTAGGTTCTCGAGCTCCTGCTCTGAGAACTTGAGCTTGCGCTTTCGTCCTGCGCTGTTGCTGGGGCCAGGGACAGGTTCCTCAGACATGGCGGTCGCTATTTCAGGCGTTTCTGGAGTCGCTATCGCTGGTTAGGCGTCTGCTTTCCGACGTGCTCACTCGTAGGATAGCGTCACTGTGGTGTTTGGGGGTGGGAACTGCCTGCTTCCTGGATGTGATGTCATCACGGTGCTCGGAATGCGTCTTCCCGTTTTCCCGATCGCGCGAGAATGCGAGTCGCAATCCCGATCGCACAGGATTGCGAGTCGCAATCCCGATCGCACGGGATTGCGAGTCGCAATCCCGATCGCAGGTAGCCGGGAATAGCGATTTTTCTGCGTTTTTAGTTGGTCGCTAACGGCTTTAGCGCCCGCGTGCGAGTCGCTATTTTTTCCCCGAAAAGTACATGAATGCCGTTTTGCGTTTCCTCTATAGCGAGTCGCTATGAATCGCTATTAGGGACACGCAAAACGGCCCGTACATGAATCAGGCTGTAAGTGCCTAAATTCTAGTTTGGTGGTCCACCGGACAGCGAAACCCGCAGTGGAGGTGCAGTGGTGGTTGTCGACCACAGTACCGGCGGTCCGACCGCCTTAATATGACTACAGAGGTTGGATCATCATCGGATTGCCTCAACCACTGGGGATCCGTGATCCCAGGCAGTGCCACTGCGGTCTGAGGCTGCAATATGTTGAGCAGTGTCGTAGCGGAACTGTCGAGCATATTACGAGTTTCCTTACCACCAGCAGTCTCATGGCGTTGCTCATGCCTCTAAAATTCTGGTGGTGAGCAAACTAAGGGGGCTGTTCAGGGCCCCCTGTTACCCTGGGCGTGGGGATACATGCAGGGGGCACATAGTGGGTCCCTCTGTGTGCATTCACCTCCTTTTGAACTGTTCAGTCCATGCCATGTAGGAACTGGCGCTTCCTTTGCAGTGCTTTTCTAAGCACTGCAGTGGGACCATCAAAGGACCGCCCACCAGACCACAGGGAAACTCGTAATCTGGCGGGCAGGCAGAAGTGAAGTGTGGCAGTGGGTGAGCGGGCAACTGCTTTGAGGGCCCACTCCCACACCGCCAAACTTGTAATCAGGCCCTTAGTCACCTGCAAATAATAATAATACTGAAGTTTTATATAGCGCAATAAGCTACCTCTCAAGGTGGTGTCCTGGCGCTAAGTGAGCGGGAGCCACATACCGAGTAGTCAAAAAGACACGGGAGCTACAATTCTTGATTAAAAAGCCACATCTTTAGCTGTTTCCTAAAGCAAGGCTCTGTGTTAGCATTTCGAAAAGACAGTGGTATGGCATTCCACATTTTAGCTGTTCTGGCCGAAAACGCTCTACCCCCAAGCCGAGCCTTTGAGAAGCGTGGAACATGGAGCAAATTCTGAGTATTAGAGCGCAGGGACCAACCCTGCTTATATCGGAAGGAAAAAAGGAAGTGCAACATAGTTGAAGACACCATATAAGGTGCAGACACACAAGGGCAGTGCACCTGGTAACACATAATCCGAGGACTTGTGGGTGAACCAGGTAAAAAGGCACTAGTAGTGCCTCATGAGCAGCTACTAGATTGTTTCTGGTGCACAGTGGTGAAGAAAACCAGAAAATCTCAGAAATGCCCTCATCATCAAATATCAGAATTCTTCCACCATCCAGAAAATACTGTGCCCCGCGCCTAGTGTTGGGTATAGATAAGTGTAACTTTATTATCATTAGGGAGGAAAACATGTATCCTTAGAAAATAGGGGGTATAATAACAAGTGGCATTGATAATTATCATTGACCGCTGTTAGCGTGAGAAAATCTATCGCCGGCTATCGCTGGCGATAATCTCTATGTTAGCGTTGTATTACCAATGCTTAATGCCATGGAGATAAAAATCCCAGCGATAGCGGTTGATTATTGCCATTTTCAATGGAATATCGCTAGTTTTCCAGCGATATTCCATTGAAAATGGCGATAACTTTGTTGATAGGGCTGGGTAATTTTAGGTATGTAATCCACCTCCTATTGGGTTACATGGCTACATCAGGTCAAAAGCAGGGGTTAGGAAAGTAGCGTTAACTGTGGTTAGCGCTTCTTTTCCTAACGCTCTGCTTGTTTAGAGTGCAGCTTGATAATAGGAGAAATGTCGCTTAGCGACATTTCTCCTAATATTTTGCTTTGGAATGCCCACTTTGCATCTCATTAGAGATGCAAAGCTGGGTTTAGTTGAAACGGGCACTAAATCTGCAAAACACGCGATAATGCTATTGCGTGTTTTGCTGATTTAGTGCTGATTTTTTTGCTGATAAGGTGATGAAATTATCGCCGATTTCGGCCGAAAACGGCCGCAAAAGCAACGATAATTTCATATGGCCTCCTTGGTAATATGCCCCTATATACTTACTGAAGAAGATAGGGCTAGAAATGTGTAAGAGATATGTTGTTGTGGTTGATCTCCCCTAGTGGTTGGCATTCTGACCAATCATGCATGAAGAAGCACCATCAGTCCCTCTTGATATTTTCTTGACCCAATGGGTGCATAAAGCTGTGTCGTGATTTACATGGCTTCAGGTTAATGATCCCTCCTTCTCAGGGATACCCTTCTCAGCTAAGGTTATTTCCACTTTGCCCTCCATTCTAATCCGATGAGTATTTGCTGTTCACGCTGAAGCGAGTGAAAGGGGATTACAACTCGTGTAAAATACCTCACTTTGGTACTCACTGGTATTTTTGCCGTTTTTTGACTCTTCAGAATGCAAATGTAATCCTTAATTCCTATTGGTCAATTGTTTGTTTTAATCCCCCTGAAGTTATGGCTAATGTAACAGATTCTTAATGGACCCTTCACTGTGGGGATTAAATCAAACGACGACCATTAGAGGTGTCATAGGCGTGAAATTTAATTAAACTCTGCTAAACTGTACTTAAGATGTCATGCTCTTCATCATACCAATGTTCCAACATTTTCATTCACATAAGTGCAAGGATAAAAAAAAGTTGAATAGCCCATGGATTGTTAACTCCAATGACAATTGTCTTTTTTTCTTTTTAATTCAACTGCTGATGGGATCCGCCTTAGGGCTTGATTTAGATCTTGACCGATGGATTACTCCGTCACAAAGGCGATGGGGATCCTGTCCCCCGAAATCTAAATTCAATTCTTTCCTATGGGATTTAGATTTTGGCGAACGGGATATCTGTCATCCTTTGAAATAGTAACCAGTCGGCCAACATCTAAATCGAGCCCTTAGTTATAGAATAAATTGTTGATGTGCTAATCCTTAAAAAAATATCACAGGTTCTGTCCTCTGCTGTGACATTTGAGGAATCTCGTATGTGTACTTAAAATTTCATAGGCATGAGCGGTGCTCAAGCATACCCACCTACACGTGCACACAGAGACTGTGAGCTGTGCCTGGCCAGAACCCCTGGATTGCCGGTGGCACCTTCCTCCTTTCCCATGGAATATTAGTGTCAAAAGAAGCTGATCATTTAAAGTCGGATAAGAACATTTCAATCATGTCCCCTGAATTCTCTCATCTTCTGATTTGTTCATAGGTCTTGGCTGGGATCCCAGGATGTCTGATGCATATTATTCTTGTGGATTGCCATTGCTATATTTCTTCTAAAGATCCAACTTCTGGTATCGACTCATTCTGGATGAAAAGGTAGGGTGATTTTTTACAATCTATAACTAGATAATTAAAGTGATTATTTTTTTTAAACAAGCCCGTCTGATATCGTGATCAATTCAGTGCTTAATTTGTAAAATAATGTTTGCAGCTGCCAATGTTTTTCTTAGAAGCCACAGCTAGCGTAAACAATGTAGGGGATGATTGAGTAAGTCCATCTCTGAGAATGAGGAATATACTGAGAACAACGCGCCTTCCCTTTTCTCAGTCCCTGTATGGCCTCCTTCAGGAACCTATGGGAGACACTGTTACTTCTGTATTTGAGTGTTCAACTCTGTTTAGCCCTTGCCTGCCCTCTATCTCCTTGTGTCACTCCTTTGTCTCTCTGCTCCTTGTACCCTCTGCTTCCTGTGTCCACAGGTTCACCTGGTTCCGCTCCCCTGCAGTCCTCACTGTTGTCCTCCCACTGTGTCCCTCTCACCAGTGCTCTGTGGGGGAAACAACCTTTACAACGCAGTCATTACATCGCACTACATTTACAATGCAGTCATTACATCGCATCATTCTTTACAACGCACGTCACTACAACACAGCCATTACAATGCATGACACTACAACACATTACACTACAACACATGTCACTACAATGCAGGCATTACATTGAATGGGATGTATGACGGTACAACGTGTACCGTCACAACGCATCTCTTTACCACGCATCCCTTACAACGCAAGTCGTTAACACGACTTGCGCTGGGGGTGCGGATTTCGAATAGTTTAATTTACTATTCTAACACCAGTCCCCGTGGACCCTAGGGAAGATGTTGGGATAGTAAATTAACTATCTTTAATCCTTTAGCGCCCTCCAGCGCAAGTCGTGGTAACGACTTGCGTTGTAAGGGATGCGTGCTAAAGGTACTGCGTTGTGAAAACATCGTGGTAAACGATGTTTACCCATTGAATGTCATTACAACGCATACCATTACAACGCATAGTACCCCTACACTATCCAACACTTACACTACTGTTACACCCCCTGGAGTTAGAATAGTAATTTTTACCCCTACACTATCCAACACTTATCGTACTGTTGCATCCCCATGTGTTAGAATAGTAATTTTTACCCCTACACTATCCAACACTTACCCTACTGTTGCACTCACTGGAGTTAGAATAGTAATTTTTATCCCCACACTCTATCTAACACTCACCTTGGATGCAATGCAACGGTATACGTTGTAATGGCATGCGTTGTTAAGGTATAATGTGATGTAATGGAATGCATTGTAAATGTAGTTTAAAAAATGTGTTGTAATGGCATGCAATGTAAATGTATGCGCTGTAAAGGATGTTACGATGTAAAAACTGTGTTGTAAAGGCATGCGTTGTAAATGTATGCATTTTAACGTCATACATTCGCTCTGTGGTGTTATCTGGGAATAACAGCCTCTAGGAACTGCTCACTTGTTACTACGTTCACTGTTACCTGATGTGGTGCGCGCGTGCTTTAGAACATTGATCACGCTTCTAGTTGCAGCTTCTAAGATTGTGTCCATTAGGCCGTGGGCCACTGCTTCCGCCATGTTGAATGGAATGGATGGGTGTGCTTTTCTTACACTTAACACTAGTTGTTGTTGGTGTCACTGAAATAGTCCAAGGTCACGGAAAGGATGAACAGATCACACAAATTATCTGCAGAGGAGGTAGAATCCAGAGTGTTAGGAGGGGAGTTGAGTGAGTTAGCTAAAGTTATAAGAGCAGCTAAAGAGGAAGATATTAGAAGTGAGGGTTCAAATTGTGATTAAAAAAAAAAGAAATGTGACTGTAGAAGGGGAGAGAAGCTTCGAAATAAGGCGGTGTGGATGAGGTTTGTGTACTGATAGTTGAGAACGCAAATGAGGAGACAGTTTTATTACTGTGGGAAGCATTAAAAAAACTATACCAGAGGCGCATGGTCTGGTTGCTTAATTCTTCACCGTTTCACTCCTGTGAGTCAATTTGGTGCACATGACGCCCACCGCCCAGTACCAATGGTAATGCACCAGATAGAGTTCCATCTGTTACTTGCAGCACGGTGTAAGTAACAGAGTCAGTAGGATGCTGTCATCTACGTCGACATACGCTTCACAGAAGTGAAACAGTAACACCCAGTCAGTGTACCTCAAAGAATTACATATTAAGTAACTGTGGGCATATTGCCAACAACTAGCGATAATTATCGCTATGTTGGTTTAGCGGCGACATTTTCATCGCCGAGTTGCGGCGATTTTTATCGCTTAGGAACCTTGCAATTATCAAGGTATATCTCCTAAGCGATAAAAATCGGCCGAAATGCATGAATATCGCTGAAAACTCAGCGATATTCATGCATTACCGAGCTAATGCTCTTAGCCATGTTATTCACCTACCATTGGATAACATGGCTAAGAACTGCTGAGGGGCAGGTGTTAGCTTTTGGAGATATTCGCGCTTAGCGCGAATATCTCCAAAAGTTGGTAATAGGAGATAGCGATGTTAGCGACTGTTTTCAGTCACTAACATCTTGGCACGCCCACTTTGCATGTCATTAGTGATGAATATCATTCACATGCAAAGCGGGGCTCAAGATGGTCGCTATCTACTACTAGCTGTCGCTAACTGCTGTAAGCGACAGCTAGGTAATAGGGAGATAATTTTATCTCCGCTTTCTTGGTTTTTAAAGCCAAAAAAGCCTTGATAATATGCCCCTGTATTCTGTCTGTCTCCACTCAGTGCAGTCCCACACATCAAACCCATTCACCAACAAAAGACAAATCTGTTTGTCCACAACGCCCCAACACTTTTCTACAGGTCACATTCATTCTAAAATGCAGTTTAGCAATCCTTCCCAGCAAAGGAGCTGTATTTAGCTAACGAAAACTATAGGATTTTTCTGACTTTCAGCTTTAGCAGCAGATGTGGATTTTGTGAACAATTATGTTATCAACCTGGCACTTTAAAATCAATATTCAAATTGCAGCGGGCTTGTGAGTCATTATTGTTTTGTTAGTAGTTGATGGTGCGAACAAAAAACTTTCTAAAGCCCATTAATTACTTCTTCTGTTTACCAGTAAGTGCAATTGTCTGGAAATATTTGGCTACTCACTTGGATGGTTCAAACTGATGTTGCCTCTTTTTGTGCTGCTTGTAACTAGGTGATGGTGCGTTTGTTATCAATTTGCTCTTTAGCCATTCATTTTTCCACGTCTTAATAGACTGACTCGTAACAATACATCACTGTGTAAATCTGACTTAGCAGAGGCTTGGACATTTTATTGAAATGGATGACATATTTATTGTCTGTTTCTTGTTGATAATCTATTTATTTCTCATTTATGGATGTATGACGTTACAACGCAGGCTATTACAACGCCTGCCTTTACATCGCAGTTTTTACAACGCATGCTGTTACAACGCATAGCGCTTAGGAGTGCTGGATAGTGAATAGTTTAATTTACTATTCCAACTCCAGTCCCCGTGGACACTAGGGAAGGTGTTGGATAGTAAATTAAACTTATTCCCTATCCTAGAGCGCCCCCCAGCGCAATGCGTTGTAATGGTTTGCGTTGTAAAAGTTTTGTTGTAAAGGTTGTTCACCCTCATTTATTGCTCTGTTTTTATTCACAACGTACTTGCAAATGATTGCCAATGCACAAACTATTTTTTTTTGTTTTGTTTTTGATGGCATATTTTAACGCATACTGACTTCTGGTTTTACAATGCATAATCTGTTTGCATCAAGAGATATTAAACACACAAAAGGTCAGGGGAGGGATGCATGGATATAGTCTAATCCAGTGGTAATCACTCGGGTAGCATTCCAACCCATCATTTTTCACCCACTGTGCCACACTAAGCTGAGGCCACCCGAAGGCAAATCAGTACTGATCCGGCTCCTCATGGGACCAGTCCAGCCCAAAGGGCCAGGCAACAAGACACAATACACATATTCAGCTGAAGCCTGCCTATTATCAACCCAGTGCCATGGCCATCTGCAGTTTGTTGTAGAATAGGTGACTGACGTACAGATTGGAATTCACCACTGAGGAAGACAACTCCTGCCTGCAGATAATGCTGCATTTCCGCAGCAGACTTTGACACAGTCGAGCATCCCCCGCTCAAAAGCACCTCGTAGTCTCCAATGAGATACTCTAGCAATGTCCTTCACTGGGTCTCATCCTACTTTTCCAACCAATGCCAGTCTTTTCACACGGGAACGGTCAGGTCAAAAAAGTACCCTATCACCCGTGGACTGCCCCAGGACTCAATACCACCATCGGACATCTTCAGCTACACATTTAGTATTTTTGGTGCTCTAGACAAAGATAACATCAAGATTCACTAATCTGCAGATTATATACAACTGTGCTCGAATGTCTACTCTGTTTTAGAGGTTCAATGCCTCAAACACTGCTCACACATCAACCTAACCAAGACTCGGGGGCTGATTCACAGAACTAATCCGCGCCAAAATCTGTAACTTACTACTTTTGGTATTCACAGAAGGCATTTAGTAGTAGTAAAGTAAGGATTTTGTCTGAAGTTAGAATTTTGTCTTAAATTAGTACTTTGTCTTCAGTTAGGATTTTGTCTTAAATAGTATTTTGTCTTAAGTTAGGATTTTGTCTTAAGTTTAGGATTTTGTCTTAAGTTAGGATTTTGTCTTAAGTTTTGGCCTCCCAGACTGCACAGTGGTATCCCACAGATAAGCTCACTATCTCTGGTGGTTCTTGATACACCCACAACCAAGATACCATCAGACCGTAAGCTAAAATGTTTAAAAAGAAGAAAAAGAGAAGACAGCAGTCCTTTTCCTTTTATGCACCCTGCACCTGGAACAGCAGCCCCAATACCGCTTCAGTTTAGGAAAGAGTTGAAGACTCACCCCTACATCGCAAATTCAGTAACCATCATCAACCATGTCTATCTCTTCTAAATCATGGACTTTATGGTTATCTTTGACCTCATAGAGTACTCTGTTGCATTTTGTCTAGGTCCGCACTTTAGAAATATCATGTTCACACACACATACCCACATGCATATGCACATTACCTAAAGTAGATATCTAAAATCCTGCCATGGATCCGGCCTTCCTTACCTACTCTGAGCACCACTGTCATATCATTGCAGCACCGTTAATTCTGAATAGTCCAGGCGATACCGTACACAACGTCTCTCGACCCGAGTAGTCCAGGTCATGCCGTACTGCTATAAATGTAATAGAGGAGTGTTGATTACAAAGCAAGTCCAAATAATGACCCCAGCCTTAGTCGAGGTAAAGACTGATGTACAGTCCAACTATCAGCATTAATTAGAGGTAGACAAATGCAGTAACTACTATCTGTGGGTTGTCCTTTGCAACCACTACCACTGCCCTCCTGACTGCTGTTCTCTTGGGTCATGAGGGCATCAGTAAGACCAGAAATTAAGCAAGGCTGTTGGAGCATTATTTACTTTCTGTAGTTTCCCCTCCTTAAATCCAACCTAGACCGTCAGCTGCAGCAGGTCACCAAGGGCCATATTTACAAGCCCCTATCACCATGGGAATGTGACTTTTCAGGATGTTGTAGTGGTGATAGGGGCTTTGCCTTATTTACAAGACAGTGTTAAGCCACTTTACATGGATTAACAATGCCTTGTAAATAAGACCCCCCCCCTTCAAGCCACACTTAGCATGACAGGGGTGGACAATGGGTGTTGCGGTGGGCGTTCTGCCGCAACACCCATTGATTTCGATGCTGCCTCCTATTTACAAGGGAGGCGTAAATAGGAGGCTGCGCTAAAATTAAGACCAGGGAAAATCTGGTCTTAACCTGGTGAAATGTGGAGAAACGCTTAATTTCTCCGAGTTGTTGCTGTCTTTCATCCGTATTTGCCGGAGATGACGTTGGGTTCAGGGATATTGTTCCACGGTATTCAGGTGGATCAAGAGCCTAATTCGTGTTCAATTATTGGAAAAACAGTATTTTCAGACCCAGAAGAATAAATCAAGGGGACGTATTAGGCCCAGTCGCCATCCAGTCGCGACTAGAAAGCAAACCTATTTAAGGGTCGCTCTTCAGCCACCTAATAGTTATATTATTCCTAGTTCACAACGTATTCCAACGATTGTCTCTTGAAACTTGAGTGCATCACACATAGGTATCTACCCATGGTGAAAACTGTCTTTTATGAAATTTTTAACAATCCATCAACACAGTATCCGGTCCACGTATATTGAAAGTGACAGCCGATGGTACTTTTGTGATTAAGAGAGAAAACTGTCCCGAAGAAGGTGAACAATTGTGCGAAATCACCGAAACGC
This sequence comes from Lissotriton helveticus, assembly GCF_964261635.1. NCBI lineage: Eukaryota > Metazoa > Chordata > Amphibia > Caudata > Salamandridae > Lissotriton > Lissotriton helveticus. The sequence goes on from NC_136062.1 coordinate 410,180,477, forward strand.
AGCGTCGGCTTTTGTTTTCTTGAATTTTGTTTTGTTTTCTTGAATCATGTACTGTATGAAATGTTTTGAATGCTTGATTTGTTTTTAAAAAAACGTATTCTTGTTGTTTGTGTGACCCTTCAAGTTTATATTGTGTGCATATGTATTAGGTATTTTAAACATTAGTGATATAGTACTGTTTTTCACTTGCCCTTAATTGCTGTACATGAGATACAACTTACGAGGGACACTTTTGTGTTTGCCAAGTGCAGCTCACACAGAGACAGCAAAAGGCCATTGATTGTTTTTGTGCAGGAAGAGACACCTTCCTACACATAAACAATCTTCCCCTCAATGCAGACACCCTTGCACTATGGTGCAAGGATGTCTGAATTGGCACTAGGCTGCTAAATATAGTGCCAGCACAGGGGGAAACAGGAAACAACCTTTACAATGCAGTCATTACATCACACTACCTTTAAATAGCAGTCATTACATCGCAGCATCCTTTACATCGCATGTCATCACAACGCAGCCATTACAATGCATGTCACTACAACACATGTTATCACAATGCAAGTCACTACAACGCAGGCATTACATCGCAAATCATTACAACGCAAACCATTACAACCCATAGTACCCTTACACTATCGGACACTTACCCTTCTGTTGCACTCACTGGAATTAGAATAGTAATTATTACCCCTCTACTATCCAGCACTTACCCTAAATGCTATTTAATAGTATGCATTATAATGATATGCGTTGTAAAGGTTAATGCGAGGTAATGGAATGCGTTGTAAAGGTAGTTTCTAAAAATGCGATGTATTGGCATGCAATGTAAAATAATGCGTTGTAAAGGATGTTGCGATGTAAAAACTGCATTGTAAAGGCATGCATTGTAAATGTATGCGTTGTCACATCTTACATTCGAGGGAAATGCAGAGCTGCACCACATTGTTGTAAATATGGTGCAGACCTGCATTTCAGAAGTGTCGGAGTGAGGTGTTAAGCCTGGAAGACTAACGCTGTACTCGGTCACTTCTTAGTAAATATGCCCCTGAGTGCCAAAAGGAGGATCAAGGGGGTAAGCACAATAACGTCATCAGTGTACATGGTGTCCTTACTGCTCACTGAGAACATTTTGGTGAATTCAAGCTTTTGACATTCTCAGATTAGTCAGATGGAGTTCTGTAAGAAATTGATTTGTTGGTTGACTGGGGGGCAAGCCCTGGTCAAGCAGCAACCACAATCCTCATCAGGGTAAGGGACAAGCAAAACCCAAGTCAACCTGTGCTGACTCACATGGTAGCTTGGCGCAGTGCAGTCAGGAATAACTTAGAGACAATGTGTAAAGTACTTGTGCAACACTACAAACAGTAAAACAATGAAGACCCACCACCAAAGGAGCCCACAACAGATTTACAAAAGGTAGAGTAAGTTTTAATAAATAAAACCAGACCTAATGGACAAAAATCTAATGGATTGATGTCATGGATGCATAGGTGTGTGAGTGCTGGGATAAGGGAAAATAAAGACTTGTACTGTCCCAGCAACTGTTATCTGTCACTCTGCTGTGCTGGGATCAGTGTAGGGGAGAGTTTGACACCCTCCATTGACCTATTGTGTTCCTGGGCAGACAAGAGGACCTGGAGTGGCCCGCTCTCCGCCTTCACTCCCTCATCTGTTACCCAGAACATGCCCATTTCTGAACTCTCATAGTGGGGTTTTAGGCAGTTCACGAGAAGCACCCTTAAGGGATTTCTCAGGGTCTTGAGGTCCACCAGGTACTTGGGCTCCCCCTTCAGCTCCTTCTCCTAATGTGTGCCTGTCCATTGATCCTGGAGAGCTCTGGGTTCCACAGGCTCCATAACACACACTTCTGGCCAGGCTGAAACTCTACCAGAGTGGCCTTTTGGCCATACCAGAGTTTCCTAACCTCCTGATAGGCTTCACATGTGCTTTCCACATTTTTTTCAGAAGTGCTGAATATGGTTAGGGAGGGCCAGCATATAGCTGACCACATCTAGAGAGGATTTCCTGGGGGCTTGCCTCCACCCCTCTTTTACAAGGCTAAGAGGTCACCTGACATGGTATCCATAGATTGATTGATTGATTGATTTATCTATTTGTAAAGCGCGCGAATGCCGAAAGGCGTCTTGGCGCTGAGACAGACAGCAGGTCTCTGAGACGGAAACAACCTAGCAGGCCGCAGTAAAAAGCCAGGAGTAGCCATAGAGAAGTTTATAGGGGCTAAATCCCACTCCCTCCTGTGACACATTTCAGTAGGCAAATAGAAGGCATGGTAGGAGGTAGTCCCATTTATACCTCATGGGCTCAGGTAAGCCCATTTTCATCCCGTTCAAAGTCTTGTTACATCTCTCCACAAGACTGATAGTTTGGGGGTGATAAGGTGTGGAAAACTTATGTTACCCCACACTCTTCCCAGATGGATTTCATGTACGCAGACATGGAGTTGGTGCCTCTGTCTTTGGCGAATCCTATCGGGTAAAAATCCCCATTAGGATCCACACACAACACACAAAATGATTCCACACCAAGTTAGACAAATATCCCACAACTTAGTCAAGAAAACAAGACAAAAACAAAAAAACTCCAATAAGGAGAACTTTAGATATGATTTTTTTTTAAACTGTAAAATAGTGCTTAGTAGCAATGGGCGTCTGTGTCTCTTTGGGATATCTAGTTGCACTAGTTGCACTGGACTGGAACAAAGTCAACAGATGAAGCAATGCATCGACAATGGTCCACAAAGCAACCGCGATGAGTTGTTTTTTCTATGCAACAGTGGCAATTCAGTGTTTCTCAGGGCAATGCACTTGTTCCAAAGGGAATGCATTGACTATACTCTGACAGGATGTGTCAGTATTGAGGGCAAATCACTGATTTCAAAAGTGATGCACCGGTTCAACTAAAGCAGCAGTGGCGATGCTGTGATTCTGCTCTTGCAGCAGAGGATTTGTCTAGTCTGATGAAGCAAACGTCTGAGGCCCGCTTCCAATAGTCCAGTTGTAGGAGTAGGATGTTTGTAAGCCTTTTATGGCCCTGAAACTTCAGATCAGGAGGCCAGCCAGCTAGCCCTTGGTATCACTATGGGTTCTGGGGACAATGAAGGCAGTTCCAGTCATTCTCACCAAGGCAAAGAGGGCAGCAGGCAGCAGGGCAGCACAGCAAGGAAGCAGTTCTTCCAGAGCGGCAGTCCAGCAGGTGGCAGTTCTTCAGCAACACACAGTACTGAAGTAGTAGGGTCTATCCAGTTCTTATACCCAGTGGTACCTTTGAAGTGGAGGAGACTTTAAAGAAGGGTCTTTGAAGCACACAGAGGTCCTCTCTTCCTGCCCTGGCTCCAGACTCAACACAGGGGGTATGCAGCCCTTTATGTGGGGACAGGACATAGCCTATTCGGGTGTAAGTGTGAGGCTGTTCCCAGCTCCTCCCTCCCATCCTCCCAGAATGGCAGTCAAGGCATACCTAAGCTCATTGTGTGAGTGGCTGTCTAGAGGAAATGCAAAAAGCCCAGGTGTCACCCTCCCCAAGCAGGTATTGGAGACAGGCTGCAGGCACACAGGGCTAAGAGCAGAAAATGCCATCTTTCTAAAAGTCACTCAGGCAGAAAAGTAAAACCGAAGCCAGAGCAAAATTGGGTCAAGTAGGTAAGCAATGCAGTTTGGCTGTTGCCTTGTTAACAACACTAGACGATTGAATAATTGATGAAAGAAGGGAAATAGATTGTGGAAAAGTGGTTTTTAAACTGAAGTTGATATCAGTTCTGAGTCCTGAGGAGAACCCTTTAGCGTAGTTATGGGTTTGAAATGCATCGACAACATCACAACCTAAATGCTATAAAATGAGGCACTCCAATCAGGATAACAATTTTAAACTTGAAAGATAATATTTTGATTGGACAAGCAGAACATTGCGAGGTTATGTAGCTCATGAGAATAGAAACAGTCAAGTAAAAAAATTGTGTAAAGTACTAATGTATTTTCCCAGTTGGGTACAAGCATTTCAGAACTGTAAAGGTTCATGTATTGTCTTAACTGTTTTGTATGGTGAATAATATTGTTTGTCATTTTGCTATGATTTATATATTTGTGTAAAAATTGTTGGATATATTTGTTGGGTGGTTGTTTGTAAATGTTTTTTGTATAATACACAGTCATGTGCTTCTATATATAACTAAAAAATATTCCTTGAAAACAAAACAGAAAAGAGTGAAAAATAAAAAAATCACGTGATCACTAATATTAAATAAAGTGTTCAGAATAAAATTGATGGTGTGAAAATAGTTGGTCAGTATTTGCATTTGTAGTGTTGTTGACGTCTCAGTGGTCCAGCCGTACTGATATATTAGGGCCTGTCCCAGAGTGTTGATCTTTCTAAAAGGGGTCTTTTTAAAAGTGTAATGATATATTTGGATGTGCAATTAAAAATGCTTGAAAGGGGCATTCCATGGGTGTTGCTGGGGCCATTCCCAACAACATGCATGGCTTTTTGGCACTGAACCAGATTTACAAGAAATTAAGTGAGGAAGGGAGGCACAATGAGGAGACATTTTTTTCTTCTTGTTTTTTCTATCTAATAGATACAGCGCCTTCCTGCTATTTTTTTGGATGTAGCCAGTGCAGGAGGAAGGCCTCCTTCGCTAACTGGTGGCAAAACCCCCCAGAAATTAGGCCCATAGTGTTTAATTTAAGGGCCCTGGGCAGAGGTAGTGTACTTTTCTAGGGACTTATAGGTAAATTAAATATGCCAATAGGGTATATATCACTCAAACCTTATTTAGGGATGTGAGCACAAGCACTTTAGCACTGGTTAGCAGTGGTAGAGTCCTAAGGCCAGCAAAAACAAATTCAGCAAAATTGGAGGCAAGCAGGCAACATGTTTGAGAGAAGACCACATGAAGACAGACTGGTCTAACGGAGAGGGTGGAGTGGGTACTTTTGCACATATGCCGGTCAAGGTTTCACTTGTCCTCAAGGACTAAGCCAGTGCAGTGACATAAGTACTCATGGGCATAGCCTTATTTAGCAGCTCTGCATATGTCTGTGGCGCTATTGTTGTGGCATTGGGTGGAGTCATCAGAACTTCATGCAAGTGTAGTGAATGGCTGGGGGTTGGGCTGGCTTACGGCGTGAATTTGGGAGAGCGTGGTGCTGAGGGGATGAGTTGAGCGAGGAATCTGGCAGCTAGTTCCAGCTCTGGAAGGCTGACCTCAAAGAATGGAGAACATGTGCAGCCTGCAGCACTATGCTAAAGAAGGGCAGCTCTTCTGAGCCCCACATCTCTCCTCCATCTGACCGCCCCTGGCAGTGCCCCGGGGGCGGGCTTGAGTCAATGTCACCACTGCAAGATTTAAAAACATTCTGTATTTCCGAGATGCTTGGTCAGTGGAACTTTACTTTTTCCTGCAAAAATCAATATATAAAAGACAATTACTGGTGTTACAAGCTATACATGTTGATATTGATTTCCTGAAACACAGGTTTAAATTGCTGCTCTGTTGATTTTCGTGTCGCCAAAAGCTGAATTTATTGATATGTTTGTTTAAAGATAGCAAAGATACCATGCTTTGAAGCAGTTCCATTTGTTTTCCTACACCATTGTTCAAATGGAGACAAACAGCCAGATTCAGCAAGCGAAATGCGCTCGCAAAAGGGCCAGATTCTGAGAATCTGGCCCTTTGCGAGTCCAATTTTTGCATTTGGGATTCATCATCCCAAATGCAAAAATCGCTATTACAGAATTCGCATTTTAGCGAGGAATAGCATTTAAGGAATCTCTATTAGAGATTCCTTAAATGCCATTTATGAAACATTTAAAAATTGCGAATTCGCAATATTTGGCCGCTATTTACCACGAAGTCAGACTTCGTGGTAACTAGCGAAAAAAATAGAAAAAAGCACTTTAGTGCATTTTTCTCAATTGCATGTTACACACACACATGTCCTTTGGACATGTGTGCGCGCACACCTGTGTAATGTTGCATTTCAGGGGTGTTACAGGGTGTCCTTTGGACACCCCTGGCACCCTAGAAATCGCATCCTTAAATAAGGAACATGTAGGAATCGCAATATTTTGTGCAATTCCTACATGAATCCCGTTTCGCAAGTCCTTAATAGCGAATCCTTATGAATCGCTATTAAAGACTCGCAAAACGGGTCCTTGATGAATCTACCTGTAAGAATGTAATGGACAGCTTGCAAAAAGAAAAGCCCAAAACACTCTCCTACATTTCAGACGTGGTTGCTCACTTGTTCAATGCCTCACCACTTTTAGAATCCAAAAGCCGCCACTGCTTTTCTCCTCTTGTAAAACAATCATGTGCTGTTTAAATCACATTTCTCAGAGGGTTTGGAATACATTTTATTCTGAACTTTACTCTCTCCCTCCCAGTGCCATTACAATATTTGTTGCGTAATTATTGGTGTGTGTATTGCTCTCTGTGTTCTTGTCGGTCTTGTGACTTATTCTGCTACCTCATGCCTATGACAACCCTATATAAATACTTCGGCCAAATTTTTCACCATTCTATGCCAGTTCAAAGTCACTGAAAGTGACACAATTTGGTCCAAACTGTTGATTTATGTAGCATTACGGTAACTCAAAGTAACGCTCTTCACTCCTTTGCACTACTTTGTATCTCATGGGCGTCTATGGTTGGTACATGGGCATTCCAATGCCACCACCCATGGCTTTTGATGCAAAGTCCTATTTACTATCATTTGTAGACAGAGCTTTACGCCAAACAATTACACATCCATGAGGTAGGTGCAAAGGGGCAAAAACGTTTTTCTTTCTGCAAACATTTTCAACTTTGTATGCGTGCTGCATTGTACAGCATTCCTCATATGTGCAAAAGTTGCAGGGCCTCATATATGACGCATCAGGTATGTCGCAAGGAGTGCTCTCTAAAAATTACTGAATGTTTGCCTTCACTTAATTTGTGGTGTTTCCCAATTCCCCTTGTTTTAACTTATTAAGTTAAAGATGCTTTTACTGGTATAATACGTGACTATTCTGCACATAGAGTAACTAAGGCTGTGTTCTTTTGACACTGGATGCATCACCACTTTTCTCGGCTATGTTAGTTTGTAGTTTTAATTGTTAGCAATATACTGAAAGAGGATGTGTAATCTCTTTTGTGTATATATTTGAAATGTTAAAAGAATTGTGTGATGCAAGAAGAGCAGAAGGAAAGTGAGAAAACCTGGCAAACTGTGCTTCCCCTTATGAGTACCACAAATAAGCAATTTATATAATTAGACAATTTGTAACATTGGCCTCAGGAATGAGAATGGTATTCACAGAGTGTGGAAACACGCATTTCATAGCCAATAGTTCAGGTATTGGCCGCCAACCTTTTGGCTTTGACAATGCTTGTTATGTTCTTTCATGGTTTATTCAAATATTGATGGTTGTTCAAGAAAGCACATTTTACCCTAGTACTGGCTGACGCTGTAGGGGACTATTTTGTGTAGACGTGCTCCTTGTGAAAGGAAACAATGATGTAACTCAAAGTGAAAACATACTGCAGGGGATAGAATAACAGGCATTTGAAATTCAATAGGTCTCACATTAAAGAGAGTTTAAGCTATAGGCAATGAAAAATCTTAAACTCTTGCAAATGCGAGACATATTGCATCGCAAATATTTTTTTTTTCTAGTGCCCATGCAGCGCTTTCACATTTATGGAGGCCGCTCCCAATTTTTTAGACAAGACACGTCTAAGGGGTGTGTCCAACATTAAAGTGAAACCACGGCATGGTGGCTCTTGGTAAAAGCGTCCATGCCGTACTTTCATTTTAGTGTCGGCTGTGTACCTTTTTTAATACAGAGTTTGTGTAAAGAAAGTGGCACGGGCTCTATGAATGTGAATGTGCCGCATGGCACTAGTAAACAGAATAAATAAATAAATTAGCGTGGCCGCTAAATGAGGCCCACACAGCTAAAATAAATAAATAAAAAAAACGCGGCAGCTATAGTTAAAGCAGACCACGAGTAGTAAAAATTAAAATAAAAGTGGGAGCCATGCTGCGAGGTAGTGGGTGGAATAGGGGAAGAGCATTAAATTAAATAGTACTCGCCAACTTATAAAGCATAACATGTAACAACACCAGAAAAAGTAAAAGTAAACTGTAGATCGACTGTTAAACATGCTTGCCAACCTCATCCTTGCCCAGGATCTTGACCTTGTAATGTTGACGGAAACCTGGCTAAATGACTCAGCTGCACCCATCCTGGCCTCATTAATGCCTCCCAATTGTGATATCTATTAGGTTGGACAGAACTAGTGGTCATGATGAAGTTATCGCATGCTTACACTGTAGTCATCTAACAGTGAATGTACTACATGCCGACCTCCTGACGTCTTGGGAATACCTATGCATTAAAGTGACTGGTGGCAACCGTCACTTCTGCAAACTACACACTTTTTTCTACCCCCCCTCTCGACAATCTTCCCTTCACAGAGCAGATCATGGACATCATTTCGGCCAATGCTGATTATCATGGCACTCAGATCTTCCTGGGAGATTTCAACCTCCACTGGAACAATGTAAATGATCTCTTGGTCAATAGCCTTAAATCCTACCTACTTGACCTCAAACTAAAACAAATCTGTGACAGCCCTACTCATATCAAAGGAGCTACCTTAGATCTTGTCATTGGTAAGGCCCACTCCTTCTTCCGTGATTTGATCCTCCCATGTGATTGGACTAATCACTATTGCATCACCTCTCTCATCTTGGAAATGGTAAGAGCAAGTAGAGCCCAGCCTAAGAACCCAAAACAGTTGAAAAGATGTCTACGGAACTTCAACTCGCAAGATCTGACTGCTCTCTGTTTCAACATCCTGCCCCCTCCCTTGAACATGTCGGATATCCACGACCTTACGGCCTACTATAACCACTCAATGCTTAATGTACTGGACTCAGTTGCACCCCTACAGCTTAATAGAATGTCCACAAAACTCACCAAACCATGGTTTAATGATAGTTTTAATTCCAAAAGAAGAAATCTAAGACTTGCAGAAAGGTAGTGGCGATCCTATCCCTCCCTTGAACATCTCTACAATGTGAGATCCCTGAGAAGCAAATACAATAAATGCATCAGATGCTCGAAGGCCACCTTGTTCAGAACTCAACTAGACCAACCAAAAAACTGTCCAAAAAAAACTGTTCAAACTCATCAAGTTCCAAGCTAACAGTCATCCTAATCTCTCCTCACTGTGTCAAGGGACATTGCCAAACTTTGAAGAATTTGCAGATTTTTTCACTGATAAGCCTATTAAGATTGAAACAGAATTAATCTCTTCCCTTGATCACCTGTCGATCAGTCCACTGTACACCCTTTGTCCTCCAGTCTTGGATATCACTGCCCCTGCGCAGCCCTACCCCCCAAAAACAATGCACCCGGGAACCTGGTCCAAACCTTGGATGAATGCACTATATATAAAATGCTGTCGACTTTGAAACAATTACTACAACGACCCTCTTCCATTGAACCTTTTCCTGGAAGTTAGATCCTACTAACACTTTAGACTATGATCGTCATTGCATCACTTCGGCAAGGTGATGTTCCGGATTGCCTAAAATCTGGTCTCATGGACCTTCATAACTTTCGCCCAATCTCTAACATCCCCACCTTGGCAAAGCTCCTGGAAAAATGTGTTCTCGCCCAACTCTGTTACCACATCGACCATTTCCAACTCATGGACCAATGCCAATCTGGTTTCCAGCCGGACCATAGTACAGAGTCTGCGCTAACACACATTGTCAATGATGCACTAAGAAGGTTGGTCCAGCTACGAGATCACTAATACTTGCACTGCACTTCCTCCAAATATCAGGAATTTCCACATGTGCTATTTTGTATGCAGATCTCCAGAAAGGCCTTGGCGGTTGTGTTAGTGTGAGATTTCTGAAAAGACATATTTTTTCTTTTTATTCATGCTATGTATAAAGAAAAAAGTCAAACTCTTATTGAAATCACTTAAGTGTATCTCATGCTAAACTCTCAGACTTCTCTAGTTTTGAGCTGGTTCTAGATCCCGGGCAGAGTTCTCTTTGGTCAAATAAGGTTGCTGTAGTGGTGCTCAAAGTAACATAGTGTTTTTTTTGTTGTTGCAAGGGCAGTAATATTCTTATAGAACCTACCAACATTATTAGAAGTGCCCATAGATTGTCATTTGTTTTACATCAGTGTTGTCTGGGAGGAAAAGCTAAACAAGCTGTGCACTCTCAATCAAAAAGCTAGCGAGTTGCATGAAAGTGTACTGAGTACTCGCAAAAAAAAAACTATGCTGAAAATGCAGCTAAGTGTAGGCTAATGTACAGGAACTCACTAAGATGACTTTCGCATAACAAACACTGCACAGCCTAACTCAGGGGCTGATTACGATATCGGGCAGATGACACCGTATCGGTCTGAAACCACCTAACCATAGGTCGACCACAAAAAAATTGGATGCCACTGCCCATAGGGTTATCGGAAACATCCATTTCATTATGGCAGCTTGGAACAGCAGCGGACAGTCCCCTTGCCCGATACTTCTTCCCACTGCATCGTATTGCGGCGGGTTGAACGCAGAGGCAGATGTTGGTGGGTCTGACACTGACATGTCATCGGTGTCGGAACCACTGACATCATAATCAGCCCCTTAGTGTATTCATTGGATAGTTGAATCTGAATAATTACATTGTAATTACAGTACAAAGAGGGTGGCATATATGTCAAATAAATCTACATTGAAATTGACAGAGGAAGTCTGACACCATTAGAACTTCAGCCACACTTGTTATAAACAAGCCAGCTCAGAGAAATCAGTATTATCCCAAATATTCAAACAGCTATCTGCTGCTCCAGGTCCTGGTAATAGTTCTTGTGAACAGCTATTCCCAACAATTCAGTGCCCCTCTGGGTTCTCATTCAAACTGAGTTTGTGTTCATTGCACAAGCCATGAATCGTCGCCAGAAGTTGGGTCCCTGGCACAACTGTTCATCTTCATGTGCACAGTTGGGCATCAAGAGTGTTGAGTAATAGAGAGATATGGCGCAGGGGCCGGAGCTGACTGCAGAGCGCAGGGCTCGCGGTTCGATCCTTGGCACCTGCGGCAGCTCAGCATCACGTGACTCTGGGCATTAGCTCACTCCATCTCACCGATGGCCCACAGCGCCTGGATACCCTTACGGGTGATAAGTTTATGCTTTACAAATGTAGAATTATTAATTATTATTAATATCCATCAGGCGTTTTTCTGTACGTTTGCATGTACTTTCAATGTAATAAAACTGTCGAGTGTATGGGGTCATGGCGAACGAAAGTGCAGTTATTGCAGGATTGCATATATTAAAAACTTCCTATTCGACCTAGGAAAGGCAGAATATTCCCATACACCCACAGCAATTGCTGAACTTTCAAGAAAATCATTTAAAACAATCTGCATAACCCATCTTGAGCAGCTGTGGCTGAGTAATGAGGTTACCAAAATAACTGTACAACACATGCTAACAGTCCAAACTACTTTGACCATCCAACCATACCTAGCTTTTAATTTAACCAGCTATGAGAGCTTATTACTAACAAGGTTTAGGATGAACAGTTTCCATAGTTTTGTCACCTTCTCACGAAATCTCTAGACAAACTACAATGCACACTGTTTTGTTCTGTAAGTTCTACACTGTCCCAAGAAAGCGTTGGTTAATACTCATTTTAAAAAACATGGGCCTCATTTATGGAAAGTGACGCATCGCTGCGTGAAAGCAGCGACGCGTCACTTCTCAGTGCGCCCTCCTTGCGACATACCTGATGCGTCATATTTACAGTATGACGGATCATGTCGCAAGGAGTTACAGATACGTCAGTATTTCTGACGTATCTGTAAGCGCAAAAGTGACGCATTGCTGGAGTGTGTCACAAAAGTGACACAACTCCAGCAATGCATCCTTTCACATGGGGCAATCCCCATGTGAAAGGGCTTGCCTCAGTCTTACGCCTGCTGTGAGGCAGGCACAAGATTTTGACGCAACGGCGTCCTAGAAGTGACGCAGTGAAATCTCATAGATTTCACTGCGTCACTTCTACGAGGCTTTTTGCGGGGGAACGCCCCCCCTGCATACAATATACCTGGCGCAGGTATAATGTGGCGCAGTGGTTTACAAAGTGACGCATCTACCTAGATGCGTCACTTTGTAAATATGGTGCAACAAGGCACATTATTTACGCTGCTGGTGCGTCACAAAAAGTGACGTACCGGCGGCGTAAAAGTGACGCATGGCCTCATAAAAGAGGACCCATGAGCCTTTGAAGATGCCGACCGGCATTTCTTCGTCTACAATTTTTAGAGGAAGAACATACTGCGAAAAAAGTCGCCAGATTTCTGAAGTTTGTACTTACACATGGGACAAACCTAGAGTAAATTATGAAATTTATGATCCGAGTATGTCTACCTTTCGGTCCACTTTTCATCTTTCAGACCGTGACTTTTTAAATGATAATTGATTACTCGTATTTTATAAGATGTTAAAATTGTATCCATTTTATCCCGCGTATAGAAACATTTTAAGTATTTCATGGTACAATTAATGTTGTGTAAATGTACTTTTATGGTTTTTCAAACACATAAAAACCGAATAAAGGATTTTGATTTGATTTGAAGTGCAGATATCATGAAATGTATTGCTCCATCACCATACAACAAGGGGTTAGATCTGTGCAGTGTGAGATCCCAATATCTTCGCCCTGAGAGCCCAGATCCACTTGTTTTCTCCTGTAAAGTGGCCCCAGCATGGACTCTGCGAGGCGCTAAGCTGTGTATGACAGTAACATAGGGACCTGACCTTTGCACTAGTGCAAGAAATGTGTGAATCCGTGTTTATTGCACACTTGTTCCAAGTAACATATGGTGCTAGATGACATGTATGTTCACTGCTATTCCATTCATATATATACTTCTTTTTCACCAGAGAGATTTTTTTTGCAGAGGAGTCAACCGTGACTACAGGCTTCAGGAAACTGACAGGGGTTCAGTATTTTTAGTGAAGTCATGTAGTGATTTGGGCGTTGTCAAATTAATTTGGGTAATTGGCACACTTTCCCCTGGTGAACCCTGTTCTAAACTCAAATGACATATATTAGACACTAACATCTACCCCCCTGTCCACAGGATCTCCAATCTAGGGGGTCATCAAGGCCAAAATTCTGTGTGGTAATGTGTCCTCTCCATGCCACGAAAACTGCCCCTCTTGATGGACAGGAAGTCCTGGGCCAGTCTCTTGAGCTCGGTTTTGAAAAGGCCGCCTGTCTACGGGGGATAGGAGGGGTCTGTTGATCTTCACAGCCTTTGCAGGGAAACTTTCCAGATTCGCAAAGTTCACATTATATATCATATCAGAACTGTAGAAAAATTTTGACTTTTGGGCAGTGTATACACAGAAGGCACATACAGGGACAAATTCAGCATAGACTTGTCTTTGTGCATAAAAAAAAAGAAAGGTGAAGGTGGGATTACCATTAAAGGTTTACAAACTTCCCATAATGCCAAAGGTCTGTAACTTTGCAACATTTCACTGGTGAAAAAACAATTGCACAACCCTGCATTTAAGGAACAGCACCATGCAGGGCCTTACATGTATCAACACGTCATAACAAAAATTAACACCTACATATGTGTAGTGCAGTTTGTGAAGGATGTATTTCAAGTCCTGTTTCTTGAGGCTCACTGAGTTTGCGCCACTCCAGTAGTATGTTTGACCTGATAGTCCCAGTTTCAAAGCCAGTGGGTCAACTCAGCCTTTCAACCCTTCAAGGTTGATAAAATGGGCACCACTGAGGTGGAAAAAAAGAAACATTTGTTATTCGGTACAAAGATGCCACAAGGGTTGAAAATGCATTTTACAGCTAGAATCTTACATAACATTTTTTGAAGAGAAGCTTTCCTGTGCTGTCTTTGACCAGCATGGCCACAGCACATAAACTAAAAGGTGCAATGCTGCACCAACTAACAGAATCCAAGACATCATTTCAAAATGAGTACTTGTATCAAAAACAATATTTATGGCAGCGTTTAGAAAATATTTTATAAATGTTGTTGCACTGAATAATTTGTCATAGTATTGGTCCCAAATGCATATCCATGATTCCTATAAATTCACTGTTTATCCTTAGGATGGCATTTTAGGCACTTAATTTGAGCCTGTAGTAGCTGGTGCTCAGCACCAGCACTTACATTTTAACACCATCACTTAAGAGTTGCCACCACATGGTGCCATTGTTTGTCTATTTTTTAGGTGAGCACATGAACTGTTTGTTTATAATTCAATATATATTAAATATTAAAAATACCAGCCGGCCAGAATATTTTGGAGCTCCGCGTGGCCTTGTATATTCCGAAATGTCATTCATGTAGGAGTGCAATGGTTAGTAGCTGTATTGGTGCTGGCATTGACAATGCTGGCAGGGGCAATGTATGGTGCAAGCTCCCTACAGACTAGACCCCAAAGCTGAAACTCACAATTAGCAATTGTAATTAATGTAAACTCTTGCTCTTGCACCTCTAGCATGCAAGCAAAAATCAAAGAAACATGACGTCAACTGGCCATCATTGGTTGTGGGAATTCTGCAGGCAAAAATGTGATTGGTTGTAAAAGGACTCTATAGTGGAAATTTTGAGTCAGTGGTGAGGTGTGGAGAGGTGTGGCTCACTGGTTAGAGGCGGCGGACCTGTAAGCAGAAAACGGCCCGGGACCAGGGTTCAATTCCCGACGCGGCAGGGTCTTGGACCCGGGTCAACGGACTCAATAATTCTCGCCTCAGTGCCTACTCTAACCAGGGAACACACTCGGTAACTCTGGGCATTAAGCTTGCCTCATCTCTACAACGGCCCCCCACAGACGCCGGAATGCCTGGTTTCACCCTGGAGATACCCAGAAAGGGACCATCTCACAGGGAAAACCAGGACGGGTTCCCCAGCCCTCTACAGCGCCAGGACACTCGGGTAGAGTAACAGTGCGCTTTACAAGTATCTTACATTTACATTTACAATGACTTAGAGGGTAGAATGTTCTAATTTGTAAAAACAAAGGCCTCTTGGAGTTTGGGGTGGTTTAAAGCCCCTCGGGCTCCTAGAGGCATTTGTACACAGTAAAAGCTACCAAATGAAACAAACATTGGAATGTTGCTCTCCAGGCTTCGCTCCATTGTCTTCAATGAAGTGTTCAACATTCCAGTGTTCTAATACAGCCTTCGGACTCGACCTAGCGGGCTCTACCAGCCCTTAAAGGCCTGCCCAGCGTTAAAAGCCCACGCTGTCGGCCCGGGCCTTTAACAAGTGTGCAGGCCTTTAATAGCTGGTAGAGCCCACTAGAATGTCTCTAAGGCTATTAGAACATTCCGTCCCTAGAGGGCATAATGTTCTAATTAGTAAAAACAAAGGCCTCTCTAAACCTAAGAGGCTTTAAATCCCCTCGGGTTTCAAGAGGCCTTTGTTCACAGCAGCAGATTTAGAGCATTAGAATGTTGATTGTACTCCATTGTCTACAATGGAGTCCTCAACATTCCAATGTTCCAATAGCTTTACTTAATACAAACGGACATTTTAGTGATGGATGTTCAGCCCGAACCAATAAGTTGAAATATTTGGAACCCCAATTACGAAAACTCAAATGCAATTTTGTTTTATATTCTTAGTTATGGATAAGAGGTGAAAGGGC
Source organism: Lissotriton helveticus (assembly GCF_964261635.1). NCBI lineage: Eukaryota > Metazoa > Chordata > Amphibia > Caudata > Salamandridae > Lissotriton > Lissotriton helveticus. The sequence goes on from NC_136062.1 coordinate 410,196,191, forward strand.
AGCAAATGCTCGGTATTTAATTTATTTGAAATAGAATTTTGCTCATAATGATGTGTCCTAATTTGAAATACCACTGACATAAACTTTTCCAGAAGAAATCGGATTTGTGCATGTGTTTCAAGGATACCAAAAGTCTTTCTACCACACAGAGGGGCATATCATCAAGGAGAGGCGATGAAATTATCGCCGCTTTGGCATCCGTTTTCAGGCGAAAAGCGGCGATAATGTATTGCCTTTTCAGCAAAGACATGCTATTGCGTGTTTTGCTGACTTAGCGCCCATTACATCAACGCCCAGCTTTGCTAATAAGATGCAAAGTGGGCGTAACACACAGAAATTAGCAGGAAAATGTTGCTAAGCGGCATTACTCCTGTTATCAATCTGCACGCTAACCTGTGCAGCGATGATAAAAGAAGTACTAACCGCGCTTATCACATGTTTATTTACGCCTGCTTTTCTTTTCACTAAACCATGTTAGCCTATGGGTGGTGGATTATAGGGCTGAGACCACCCTGGTGTATATATTGCATTGTAGATAAGCATTGCTAATAGCACGCTATCTCGGCGATATAAACCAGCGATTGCCGGAGATAATTATCCTCGAGCTAAGAGCGCTTAGCGATAATTATCGCCAGTTGTTGCTGATATGCCCCAGAATTCTCTGCCGAGATGGTGAGGGATGTCTGTGAAGAAGAAGGACCACACAACAAACTCCTGCTTCTGTAATTGAAAATCAACAAAGGTTAACCACATGTTCTGCTAATTAATATATTAATCACATAAGTCGTAGTGTGGTTGGAGAGGTGGATATTGGCGGGTAAGAAGGGAAAAGTAGACAAAGTGTGAGATTGCGATGATTTAACGCGGCCTGCCATCTGTGACCCGATTAGATGCTCTTCCCACTCCATCTCTGTCGACTTGGCTTGTGAGGCTCATCAACTCTACCTGCGCTTTACCGCCTTGACAAGAAACGGAGGGCAACAGGTCCAAGGCATTGCGCGCCTTTGAGAACTACAGTAAGTAATTTGTGGAAGTGCTTTTCAGCAACAGACGGACAACTGATACATTGAGGATATATGTGAGTCTTTAAAGATGAGTACCCTAAACACAAATCATTTAAAAACAGAGAAGCCACACACTGAAATACACAGAGGAAAATCCACATGAGACAAAGTGCAAAGTACAAACCTTTAATGTTTATTGAAAAGTTAACAATCAATACCGAATGCTAAAATGTGTTGGTTAGTCAATCAATTCAAAATCCTCATAATGCAAATAAATGTAAAATATAATTGGCAGTGGAAATTATGTTCAACTCTAATTAATGACCAGCACGGAATACAATCTAGCAGCATGCAAATAAGAAACAGAGAGAATTTTTCATTAGACTGCTCAGTAAGACCAGAGATAAGAACATGAACATTATTCTAAGTTCATCTTAATTAACTGGCTTACATGGAGTCTGCTGTTTTAGAGGGCCAAGGGAAGACCTGGCTCCTTTCCCAAATAGTGAGACTTTATACACTTCAAACAGAGAAACTATACAGTCACTGTGGTGTGGCAGTGAAAGTTACATTCTACAACCCAAGACTAAAACATAAAACACAACACTGGGTTTAATAACATTTGCTCTACATCTAAGGAGTACTATGTACTATATCTTACACAGAAAATAATACTACATTAAAAAATATAAACTACGCCTCCGTCCGCTGAAAGAAAGAGGCGTTTAATTGTATACAGTTGTAAATCTGTTCACAACAGGAACATCAGGAAAAGGAAAATATTACATTTTATAAATGTTGCAGTACAAGGTAGATCAAGACCATAGAGCAAACTGAAATGCATGCAATTATTATAAAACAAAGGTCACATTGGAGGCTCCTTAGTGCATAGGCAGGGAGGGAGAAAACAAGTTGGGGTCGGGTACAGCATTTCAAAAGCCTTAAAAATGTGCATTCAAAAAAAATTAGTAGGCCAAGAACTACTGTCAAGCTAAAAATAGTTTTTACTAAACTATGTCAAACATTGCATTTTCAACTCTCTAGTGTTAATATCGCAGTGCAGAATCATTTATTGTGGAATCTGCGTCCACCTCTGTGATGGTGATGAGTTGGTTGGTGGGTTGTTACTTTATTTATTTCATCAATGGTCTAGGTGTGCGGCTTGGGCCAAAAAGAATGGAATCTCATATTGTGATCTGCAACATTTTTTTATAACTTCCCCAGTATATAAAAAAAAAGTGGCCTGCTAGACCCACATGGCAATACATAACAATACACCCAGTTACTGGCTCTAAAGCTAGAAAGGTCTGGAGGTTGCAGACAACTTCATAGTGCGAGTACTTTCTTCTGAATCCTCAATCCTTCAATAAGAAGCGAACTGACTACAGAGCTTTCTCAGGGATTGCACCAAAGATTTGGAACTACTTACCTCCAGTAGTGCGTGGAATCTCTTCCTTTACCGCATTAAAAAAAGAAGTAAAAATACTACTAATGACAAATTCACGTCCTAAGTCTTTAATTCTAGGCTTACACCGAGTCACCTACAAGACCTGCATATCATTGCCTATCTCCGGTGGAATGTACGAGACTATTATATGTAAGATGAATACCACAGCTCTTAATGCTCAATAACTGTATGTAGTGTAAAGCTTAGTTGGCCACAGGTCCCCCTTGGTTATCTATATACTATATACCCATTGTGAATCGAATGAGGATATTATATGTTTATTTGCTTGCACAATCACCTAATGCTCAAAAACTGCATATTGGGCAATGTCCTGCAGATTCCCGGTCCTCTATGTTTGTTATTCATATATTATATATCTCTTTTGTACGAATTGACACATTCAAAAGCGCTCTGATACCCTCGTGGATCACGTTCACGCTATATAAAACGTTATAAATAAATATAAATTAAATGCCAAGGCAATTCCATCGAGCCAAAAAACAAGCCAAAATCAAGATTGTCTTTTTTGTATACGTACAAATTACCATAATGTCTCTAGAAAATGGTTTTGGTTCTGTGTCAGTCAAGGATGGGGTTAATCATGTTGTAGTGTTTAACCAGGTCTCACACAAACAGGAAACACCCACTCTGATTGGTCATTATTGTGTGTACTACAACTTTGGCATTATATGGTTATTATTCTGATGTCAATATATCAAACTTTGTTTTACTGGGAGGAGACTGTTGTTGTCAACACAAAGCTTTATTCTCTTTTAAGTATTTAGGCATAACAGCTTACTGCAGTGGTTACAGCCAGTTTGTTGGTGTGACTTCCTGTGAGAAATGATTATTTCCACTCAGGTCACTGATATTTGCTAAGCGGAGGACAAAAAATAAGCTGATGTAGATGGTTCTAATAGACATTAGATTAGATTAGATTAGATTAGATTTAGATTTATAGAGCGCATGGCTGCCCTGGAGCGTCCCAGCGCTGAAATTGACCTGAACATAGTGAACTAAAAAAGGGACGGAATTAGGAAGTAGTAGGGAAGAGAAAGGTTTTGAGTGCTTTTCTGAATTTAAGGTGAACGGGTTCCATCCGGAGGTCTCTAGGAAGGGCGTTCCATTTGTTTGATGCATTCAACGAGAACCGGCGGCCTCCCGTACGTGCCTTCCTCACTCTTGGGATGATGGCCAAATTTTCCCTATCTGAGCGGAGGGCCCTGGCCGACTTGTAGGGGCGAATCAGTCCTCTCAAGGCCGGGGGGCCTTTGCCCTGCAGTGTTTTATGGGCGATGCAGAGTGACTTAAAAGTGATCCGCTCTTGGATAGGGAGCCAGTGAAGGGCTTTTAGCAGTGGTTTGGCTGAAGCCCGTCTCGGTGCCCCCATAAGCAACCTGGCTGCAGCATTCTGGGCTCGCTGGAGGGTATTGATAGTGGCACGGGGAGCAGCGAGGAAAAGGGCATTGGCATAATCCAGTTTAGACAGAATCAAGCCCTGGATTAGCAGCTTTCTGGATTGAAAAGGATGGAGGGGGAGAACCTTCCGGGCTGCTCGTAACAGACCGAAGCAGCCTCCTGCGACCTTCTGCGCATGGGCCTTAAAGGTTAGTTGGGGTTCGAACCAGATCCCCAAGCTCTTAATTTGCTCCTTGGGGGGAGGAAGGTCGCCCATACAGGGGGGCCACAGCTCAGGGGGCAGGGAGGTGAGTTGATTGCCTAAGAACATGATCTCTGTCTTAGTTCCATTCAATTTAAGTTTTGAGCTAGACATCCAGGAAGAAATGGCTGTGAGGCACTCCGGGAGGTCGGCCGGGCGGCCCCCTTGTTGTGACAGCGAGACGACGAGCTGAGTGTCGTCTGCGTAGCTGATGGATTTAATCCCAAATGGGGCTACTACCTTCTCTAACGGGGCCATGTAGACACTAAACAGTGTGGGGCTGAGGGAGGAGCCCTGCGGCACCCCACACTGGAGGGGGGTGGAATTGGACATGGACCCATTTTCCCAAATCCTGAAGGATCGCTCTTCCAGGAAGGACTGCAGCCATCTAAGGGCTGATCCTGTAATGCCCAGCATGGACAGGCGATGGGCCAGAACTGCATGATCTACGGTATCGAATGCAGCGCTTAGGTCCAGGAGGATCAGGGCAACCGATCCCCCTGCATCCAAGATGCATCTTACCTCTTCAGTCACCGCCAAGAGGGCGGTGTCTGTGCCCTGACCAGGGCGAAAGCCCGTTTGGGAGTCACTTAGGAGATGGTTAGACTCCAGGAACTCTGAGATCTGCCTATTCACCACTTTTTCGGCCACTTTGCTCAATCCAGGTAAAAGGGAGATTGGGCGAAAGTTGGCCAGATTGGAGGTGTCTAGTCCCGGTTTCTTAAGGAGCGTTTTGACTCTGGCCTGCTTCCAATTTGGGGGCACTATGCCCGTGGATAGTGACATATTAAGTAGCTCGGTGGCTGCAGGGGCAATAGTATTCATGATTTGTTTTAGGATGTGCATCGGGATTGGGTCAGAGGGAGAACCACTTTTTATGTTGGATAAGATGTTACAAAAGTCTTCCCTGGAAATGCAGCTAAATGCCTCAAACTGAGGGCAGGAAGGGGCAGAAGAAGGAGCCTCGATGGATCCTGTAGCGAAGGATTGAGGAAGGCTGTCAAGGATTTTCCGTATTTTAGCATCGAAAAATTCAGCTAGCTGATTGCATTTTAAGACAGGGTCGTTATGAACCAGAGTTGGAGCCGGGACTTTGAGGAGCTGGTTGACAATTTTAAATGTTTCTCTAGCAGAGTTGGCCGACAGTCTAATTTTTTCCTCAAAATAGACAGCTTTAGAATTTTGCCGTGCAAAGATGACCCATCATATGTAGTATCATCTTCTCCTTTTCTGCATCGTTCTTTACTTTCTTTGTGCTCCATGCAGTAAGTCATATAACATGACTGAGAATATCTCTCTTTCTTTCTTTCTCGCTGTCTTTGTGTGTTTATAAAATCAAGAGACGGAGTGTGCAAAAGATTGAGATATAGCCGGTCTGATTAAGACTAAAATGTGCCCATAGGAGTCGTAGGGGCGTGATGGTGGGTTGCACATCGACAGATAACATTTGCGATGTACGCAATCTTATACACTGTATATTAGAAGAACTGCTAGGTTGTTTTACGGCGCAGAGATTGGATTAAAGGGTCTTTAGTTATAAGGGTCTGAACTTAATTATTTATAAAGTTAAATAAAATTAATACTGAACGATTTACACTTAATTATTAGAAAATAAGTCAAAAAGTCAAAAAAATGATGGAATCCGAAATTGTGGTATGATTTTTAATTATTGAAAACCATTTAAAAAAAAAAGAATAATGTCATCTGAAATTGTGGAAAATAACATTACTCCATTACTATTACTTCAATATAATGGTAATCTAAAATGATACAGCTGTAGCAATGGCAGCCACATTTTTTGACTGGGAAATGGTGTCCCAACCACATCGCAACGTTTAAAGACCCAGGGCCTCATTTATGAGGCTGTGCGTCACTATTGCGCCGCCAGTGCGTCACTTCTTGTGACGCACCAGTGGCGTAAAAAATGCTCCCTGTTGCGCCATATTCACAAAGTGACGTATCTAGGTAGATGCGTCACTTTGTAAACCCTTGCGCCACATTATACCTGCGCCAGGTATAATATATGCAAGGGGGCGTATTGACGCAACAAAGTATCGTAGAAGTGACGCAGTGAAATCTATGAGATTTCACTGTATCACTTCTAGGACGCAAATGCGTCAATATCTTATGCCTGCCTCACAGCAGGCGTAAGACTGATGCAGGCCATTTCACATGGGGTTTGCCCCATGTGAAAGGACACATTGCTGGAGTTGCGTCACTTTTATGACACACTCCAGCAATGCGTCAATTTTGCATCATACAGATATATCAGAAATACTGACGTATCTGTAACGCCGTGCGACATGATGCGTCATAATATAAATATGACACATCATTCATGTCGCAAGGAGGGCGCACTGAGAATTGTCGCATCGCCGCTTTCACCAGCGATGCGTCACTTCCCAGAAATGAGGCCCTCAGGACTTTATAATCTTACAGTTCCAGGCCATACACATCGGAGATAGGCATATTATTACAGACTCATGCAGCAGTGCTTTCGCTCACTTTATGGAACCCTCTTACAGGGTTGGACAGCAGTAGATTACACTGATTCACAGGTAAGGGTCTTAGACAGCTCTATTGATTACTAATCAAACATCATTTATTGGGTGTTTGAATATGCAGTATTTTCTCCGAATGTTAGCTTGTTAGTTTATTGAATACAACGCACATTTTGATATCAAAGACATCTTTTCCATTTCACACAAACTATACCAATTTCGCACAAGCAAACCTTCTTATTATAATTTAAAAAGATTACGTAGTTATCTTTAAATGCCATATGTATTTAGTGTCCAAATATGGACGAGTTGTCGTCATCAATTATTTACACTCAGTTGCATTGCATCCTCAAATTGATTTCTGCCTTGGCCCTGCCCTTGTTTCATCATTCATGATGGGGATGCTGAGCAGATGCCAGAAATTCACCACTGTGTCCAGGGTCTCCTGCAAGGACAAGGATGCCCACAATAGGCCAAGAATTGTCACCATTAGGACAGGGACAACATCATACCAGGTGCCTTCACTTTAACACATTAAGCTCCCATAAATGAGGACATGCAGTTCTTAAATTTAGTACAGTTACGATGGGTAGTAGTAAAACCTAACGTTAAGTGCACTTACAGATGACAACATAAGTTGTAATAAGTGCTAGATACAAGGCATAATAAGGTTTATAGAAGGAACCATTATCCCCTAGTGCATGAATTTCATTTCTGGCAGACAGCAGGGGTGTCCAATATAGTCTCCAATAATATAGTCACTTGCTCTAAATAATGTGTTATTTGACCACCTTTATTTTCAATATATCCTCACAAGCATATGCTTGTGAAATATGAATATTATCATCATAATGACAGCCCCCAAACGAGACTGTAGAGATACACTATTGTTGATCTATGATTAAGCGGCTGGGGACCAACTTTGTGTGGGTAGGAACAATTAGAAACAATTTGTCTTTGGAAAATTTGCATATTGTCCAGGAAATGGGGTAAGCCATTGAAGTACCATAAATGCAGCAGCGTCAGGATTGTCGTAATGTTTGTCTATTGTTTTAGCAGGTAAACAGAGTTTACAACGATTCTTTTTTTCCGTGGGGAATTACAACGCGGTCGTTATCACGACCACGCCTGCCCTTTTGTTCACTAGGAAGACTGGAGGCTAACCCAGGGGAAAGGGAAAGGGAAGAACCAACCTGAACCAACCTGAACTAGTTTTAGAGTCAGACAAAGGAGTGTCCACCAGCCACCATAGGCTGGCACTGAGCGTAAAAGTGGCATCACCAGACCCTGTAATAAGAACACTCCTGGAACTGTGAAGACTCAGAAGAAGGACGGCTCTGCTGTGTGAAACCTAAAGGAAACTAGACCTGCTTGCCTTGAACCCAGGACCCCAGAAGTGACTCCATGTGTCAACTAGTTGACCTCTGATTTGAACTACAGGGACACAACAAGTTAAGGAGGCCTTTCCTGATTCCCGTTCGACTAAACCAAACTGGACCTTGCATGCTTCCCCCTGCTGGCCTTTGTGGAGAGGTCTGACTCCCCAAGTCTTGTTCACCATTGGCTGGTATCAGAGTGCACTTCTCCCTGTCTAACTGTAGGTTTCACCAGATCCAACACTAAGTCCCACAGAGCCACACAGTTTCTCACCGAAGGTGTCACAGGATCCACCATTGACCTATGGAGAGCCCTGCAAAGCTGTACAGCTCCAGCCTGGTAGCCTCTCCAGATCCATTGCAGGGCAACGCAGAGCCTGATGAAGCCACACCATACAGCTCCTCATTGAGGGCTTCACCAGATCCGGCACTGATCAATGCAGAACCCCACAGAGCCTTGCAAAGGCCACGCTGCTCCCAACTGAAAGCCTTACCAGATCCCATACATCCAGAGCAACACCGAGCTGTACCACACAGTCCTCACATCAAAGTTAAAAGGAAAAACTTTCAGTGATCCTGTATCAGGCCCTCACTCCATTGTGGTTGGCCTGAACTTGTGACTTTGCCCTGGTCTGGCACATCCAGATATCTGCAGTTGGTGCTTTGTGCCTTCTAGAGCTATTTTTAACCAACACTTTAAAAACTCATCATTCCAGTTCTAGCAATCAGATTTTTGTCAATTTATGTATTAAAGTTTACTTTAGTTTTATGAATAGATTTTGGATTTTTTTGTGTTGTATCTAATACTGTTTGAGTGCTGCCAGTTAAGCCTGACATCTTTTTGTGCCGAGGTCCCAGATGGTTAGGCACAAGCTTATTTAGTGACTTTTGTGGTTCACCCTGACTAGGATTATGATGATTGTTTGAAGAGGATGCTCACCCCCTCCAACCAATAATCTAATTTCTTACAGTGAGCTTGGTGCCACAGCTTTACCTGAAACCATAATGTTATGGAGCTAGTACATTATTTTGTTATATATCTTTATGGAGTTGAATAACTTCACATTTTAAAGCTTCTGGCCAAAACAGGAAGGCTGTTCAGAGATCAAAAGGCTATTGAAATATTTGGATCAGCCTCCATTTTTAGAGTGGCATAATTTGGCTCATTCTGAGCGAGTCAGGGAAAGCACCATTTTTAAAGGAAGTATTTACTAAATGACATTACAAGTTGTAGAACATAATTTCTCTTTGATAGCATATCAGGTATATGATGTCATCATGATGAAAGATTGGTTTCCCAGTTTTATGGTATTTACTTTTACTTTTACTTTATTAACATTTCCATCTGTATTTATCCATATTTATTTTTTGGCCATTTTATTTGTATTTATCCACATTTATTTTGTTGCACGCAAAACGAGCGTGTGCGATTCCAGGGTTTGTTTTGGAACCCTCCACCAAAGGGCACTCGCCTGCACGACACTGCTGCGCAGTGCACCGCAGGGCGCGAGCCCTTAAAAGTTGCTGCAGCTAGTATTTTTTCACATTTATTTAAATAGACAATGGGCACTTGGTTGTCATAGGTTTAGATAGATTTATGTAGATGGGTAAATGGGTTATTGCTTCGAACAAAGAGGTGCTTTGGTTACTTGCAGTTCATACATTTTAATACTTCTAATATAGCACAGTGACCTATGAATGACATGTGGCTCCTACACCTTGTAACCCCCACTGTCGTAATTAACACATCCTACACATTGATATACACACATATGATTTATTGTCAAAGTATAATGGGTAACTGTGATATAAAGCGCTCTGACACCCTGTATTGGGATGAGTAGTGCTATAACACTATAAAAGAAATAAAGCAAAATAAAGGTATTTAAATTGTTATTTTTGTAAATACTGGGACAGTAGCCTATCTCCTTTATACAGGGACTGAAGAGCATGCCTTTCTTAAGTGCCTGAAAAGTGATAAGCTGTGTGCATTTGTTTTCCCTCCGTTGCTTTTAGGTGTGCATCTCCTCACCACCACCACAGGACACTACAACAAAAGGAGGCCTGATGACCTCTTACCGTCTGCCTTTGTTATGGTACCTCCAGGAATGGTGCACTTCAACGCTGTTTAAAGAATGACAAGAAAACAAAAGTAGCGCTTAACTGCCAACCTCTTTAAAGAAATGCCAATGTCTTGAGTGTGAATAAACAAATTCTGGCCACTTTGCATCCGCTGTGCCTTGATTTATTTTTAAATGCTTTGAACAGTATTTTTAAAAATGTCAGAAAAAGACAATTCTGTTTTGTATCATGCTAACAAGCTAGCGTCCGAAGCACATGAAACCTGGCTGACCAATCCACAAATGCATACATGCTACGTTAATGTAGCTACGAAAAATCTCTCAGTTAACATAATTACTGGCAATTTTCCGTTCATTTTTATAAATATAAACAAAGGAAAAATATTTTGCCGTCTGTTTTTATATGCAAAAATACGTATAAACGGAAAACTGGAAGCCTTCGTTTTAATATATGGTTTGTATTTGTTAGATTATAATCAGTGATCACTTGGATATGTGGGGATGGGACAGAGACTGTAAAAACAGTTTCAATCGGGTCGGGGACAATCGATATTTGCCCGGCGGTATTGCCTCTGTGACCCTCTAGTTATTTAAATCAATGAAGAGGCAGGCGCTGGAGACTGGAAAGCAGGAAACAAGGTTTTTTATTCTCTCCGGAGGAGAACACAACGAAACGGACAGAAGGTATCGTTCAGAGGTGCTCTAACGTACATTTGAGGCCTGGCCCCTTATATACAGTGTTTTACGGTTTTTATTGCAGTTTACAAATATGTGACAAAGCTTTGATATACGGAAAGACATACCCGGAATCCCCCTTTGGGGCCCGTTCCCACACACATTTACAGTTGAAATCCCCACCCCAATCACAACAGGTGGTGAGCATCGCGCAGCTGGATAATCCGCCGATTCACGGGATGAGGGGAGTCTGATTGGATCTCATGGGGCGGGGGCTTTGATCAACCCGGGGATTTCTTTGATGGGGGAAGCTTTCTATTGTACGGGGAGGGGCGAGGGTGGTATCGGCAGAGCTGGGTGTCGGCTTGGGAACGGGGAGGAAAAAACGGGCACACGGGGAAAAAGGGGGTTTGCATCTAAGGGCCGGAGATCATGAAAGGAAAGCAGGGAGGTGTCGCGCTGGGAACAGGATGAGGGCCGGGGGCAGAGCAGCGCCGAAGAGGGGTTTATGACTCCAGGCAGGTGCAAGCAGGGGGGGTGGTCAGCGGGCAGGCTTAGCGAAGGCAAAGGGCTATGTCAGGGGCCAGCGGCATGCAAAAGGGTTGGTTCTGATCGGGGCATCTTAAAATGGCGGACGCGCGCAACAAAAGTGTGGCATCAGGGGAAGAGGCAAGATGGCGCAGATAATGTTCACCAAAACGCACTAATTTTCCACAGTCCCTCCTTTAACATATTCAAGACATCTTGTTGGTTCATCTTCCACTCGGGTCTATTGTGGTGAGCATGAGAGAGAGAACTGTAGGAAACCCAAGATAAAGAGTTGTAAACAATACATTTTGAGGTTTCTAGTTTTTAGGAGGTGCACCTATTTGATGAACTTTGATAAATTTGTTCAGCAGGAAAGTCATAGGAATGAAATACAAAAACGGCGAGCAGCAAGTACATATCATAACATAAACTGGCAGGTTAATACATATTTCGGATTCGGATTGGAGCAGGATCAATACAATGGTGGCTGGGAGAGAAATGAGGCGTAGAAAAAAAACGGTGGTTTGAGGATGCCAAATGTTCGAAGTTTACGAGTTCTCATTGTTCTTTGTGATCTTTCGTTGGCGCTGTTGAGCACCGGCGGTGGAGCTACAAGTCCGGCTCTGTTCTAAGTTCTGCGTTGCAGGGCACGACCCTTTCCTCGCGTTTCTGGTCGGAAAGGTCCTTTTCGCCCCGTGTCCTTTGAGGTGATTGTCAGAAAGTTCCGATGGAAGAAGAGCGTTCAAGACAGTCCATAGGGTAGGTCAGAGGAAAAAGGGGGATGGAGCAAGGCCAAATTAGGAACAAACTAGGGGACCGAGAGACTTCAAATAGGCGGGCGTGTGACGGAATTCGGAGAGCGGGGACTTGTCGACAGGCACTGGACGTCGAGCAGGGGCATCAGGTCGACCCTTTCTTTTCACGCTGTCGGAAACAGTGCCTCGTCCTGCAGCTCTTTTCAGTCGTGGTCTCGCCTTGGCTAATGTCGCAGGTGTCCCTTAGTCTGCAGTCGGGCCTCGTGCTCCCACATCCGGTCCTTCTCTCCTCCAACAGCAGTACCCTTAAACAAGTTTGAAAAGACAGTTTTTTAGAAAATTTTCGGATGAAGATAATCAAAAAAGTCTATTTCTCTCCCAGCTCCAGGCAAAGAATGAAAATGTCCGTCATTTTTAACGTTCACAACTGGCATATGAATGACCGGTGGCGGACCTGCTGGATTTACTATGACTTTCCTTCAGAATCATTTATTACAGGCATGACGGTTCGTCTGATGGTAACCCACCTTCGGGGGACAAATCTGGCAAAGATATGCCGTTCTCTAGAGTTTCACATTTACAAAAGGGTACAGTGAATCGTCAACATGGTACTACACAGGTATTTTGCTGAGAGACGAACATGGCTAAACATTTCCTTTTTATCGGTGCATCCTGTTTTTCAACTACTGCGGGGTTCATTTTGATGATTTCTTTACCTTGGTCTAGTCTGTTAACCTTGTAAAACATCATTCTGGGTCCTACGTAACCTTTTACAGCCCGGTTACTTAACTAGGAGGGACAGGGGTTTTATGGGAGACAACCAGGGACATAGACAGGGGAGGCAACGGGGGTGATCGTTTTTCTGGTTTCGGTATTGCGACGATTCGGGGAGGGGAGGGTCGCGTATTCTGAGGTCCTTGTTTTATACTATAGGAGCCGTTGACATGTAGTTCCCTTATTTCGGGCCAGATTAGGGAACCTCTGTTGTCTTACCTGTCCTTTCCCTTACGGCCCAACCTGGGTTTATTGACTTCTAGCGGAAAAGGAGAGGTAATGACGCGGCCTCAGGGTGATTGCATTAAAGACAAATGTTTGTGCAAATACTGACGGTATTTGAAGCCAATTAGGTGGTGTGCTAGGGGTGGCGATCTGCCAATTTCGGGGCTAACCACTCGGGAGAGTGGTAGTGCAAAAAAGGGAGAGAGAGAGAGAGAGAGAGAGAGAGAGAGAGAGAGAGAGAGAGAGAGAGAGAGAGTGTGCAACGGCAGGCTAAATAGTGCACGTGCAACGGAGAGGGCGGCAGTGCATTCAAGAAAGGCTATTTAGTGCATTACACAGTAAAGGGTATTCACGAGTCCACGTTAGAATCTTGTAATCATGCAGTTTGAGCATTAGACAGGGTAGAGGGGACGTGCTTTGGGAAAAGGAAAGAAGAAAAAAAGGAGGTACCATTTTGTCGCACTTTCTCGCATTCTCGGTCCTTTGACCAGTTGGGTCAATGTTTCAGTCACACACACACACACACACACTCCCTCACAGTTTCGCATCATACGTGACATGGGTTCATTCTTCCGGTCTGGTTTAAGGGTGGTCATTTTTTATCAGGTTGTGCTAATATTTCGGGCTTGTTCGATACGTGAGTAGTTTGCAGGCGTGCTTGGGCACTACCCTGCGGCGCTAGTCCGTTTCGTGTATTTGGGCATGGCAAGGTCTCAGATCTTCGCCACACCTCGGCTGTAATTTCTGACGTAACCTGCAGAGGGAGGAAAAGAGGGGGGGGGGGTGGGGGAGACAGCATTCGCGCACATTCAAATACATGGATTCATAAGTCCTTTACTTACCTCTTACTCGTCTTTTCCTCCTTGGGGCAGGGTCCCCGGAGATATGGTTTTCGGAGTCGGGGGGTAGTGTGTTCATGTAGGGCGTGTGCGGGGAAACATAAAAAGGAAACCAGAGGTGCCTAGTGCGAGGTATCTAGTCAAAGGATATATCTTACTATCGGGGTCCTTAAACCTCTTTCGACGCCGTGGCGTTCTAAAGTTCTTCGGTTCTTGGGTCCCTGCTACTTCGGAACGTTGTACTTTACAATATTTACATTATTTCATTTCACCCTCCTTTTACATTCCCTCATTTACACCATTCGTTTTACCCATCCTTGGAAGTCACGTTCTTCCTCTACGCGAGGGTTCATGAGTCAGTCGCGTACTTTTAATGCGGAGCGTCGGGTTGTCGATCCGATCCGTCCTCCAAGGCCGGGCAACCATCTTCTTTTAACCTTAAAGAGAGAGCAGAGTAGGGTGCACAGAAAAAGAACTTTCCTACCCATCCCATATTGTTTTAAAATAAAACATGCAATACCCGTCCATAGTTTAAAAGACTTTAATTTGCAAATTCATTTCAGCATATGGATTAGGAGGGTGTGGTCGTATTTGGTCGGTCGTGGCAATGGCTAAAGTGCGTACAGTGGGGGGTGTCGTTTGCAACAGTAAAAACATCGGAAAGTTTTACTCAGTCATTTGTAAGAGACTAAAACGTCTATTAATTGGCTGGGGGTTCGGGGGCATATATTTTCATAATTTAGAAACATAATCATAACGGTTGTAATCAGATTTCCTATATACATACCGTACGCATGTATCGTAAATGAGGTCTACATCAGTTATAAAAATATAATACATTGTATATTTGTAATCAACGTTTGTAACGGGGATCTTTTCATACAGTTCGTCGAGTGAGCTCTCCTTGTCTTTTCTAGCCAAGTGTACAAAGGATCACAAAAATCTCAGAACATCAAGTTTATATTAGTGCGAAGGAACACCACGAGGTGTTCGTAAGTTCCGATTGATACCAGCGCCATTTTGGGCGGGGCCGGCACAGTCCGGAAGCAGCATCAGGGGGAAATGTTTCCATTACTGGCAGTTTGGACCAGAGTCCTTTTCGGCAGTTCTAGAATTCACGCTAACAGAAGGTGTGGCAATGTCATGTTTGTTTCGTTGGCGATCGAAGCAGCCGTCCCTTACCGGAAGCCTGCTAAGGCCGAAGGCTCCGCCGGGGACCTTTGCATGATCTTCAAGGCTGCGGAGATGCTGTCGGAGATGGGGGCTCGTGCTCCATGGGACAAATGTTCGAGTTGTATGGCTGGCCAAAGTTACTCTAGTGGCCGGGGCCCGCCTTCCAGCGGATCCAGACGCCATTTTGAGGCCCTACAGGGGCCACTCTCGTCGAGTTTGCAAGAATGGAAGAGACCCTTTGGAGTGAAGGGAAGAGGTCCCTGTTTTGTGAGAGCGGGACGTTCAGCTGGGGTGCAGCTGTGATGCCCCCACCTGGGGGGGCGAGGGAGACTCGTTCACATCGTCTCCTTCTCCCGGTGCACTCCATGCCGCTCCTTTTCATCGCCCTGCATGAAGGCCTCTCAACATCCGATGTTCCCCAAGCGTCACCATTGTACGTTCGGTGCTGCGCAAATACTGCGGTGCCACCATTGTGTGTTCGGTGCTGCGCAAGTACTGGGCACCATCGCCTGACTGGGGGTGTTCGGTGCCGGGCTGGGGGCTGGGAAACCTCCTACCGGTGGAGGTGGGAGAGGCTCGTCCGCGTCGCCTCTCCCTCCCAGTCCAACTTGGACAAATTGTTGTGGAGGTACGTGCAGGACATCCCGCCGTCCAGGACTGCTGCGGCCGTGACGGAAGAGAAAAGGAAGAGGTGCCTCGTTCTCCTCTTGACATGTGGCGGGACTACCTTAGTCTTTCCAGGCCCGTTGCGGCCGGCCAAAGAGACATGTGGCGGGACTACCTGCAAATGCCCAGGCTGCGGGCTCCCGCCTCTCCTCCGGCTCCCCCATATGTTAAGATTTCCTGACCAAGAGTTGGCGGCGGGGCTCGCCTTATATGGGTTGCCGTTGGTTGGGCGTAGCCGTAACCCTACCCTATTTTGGAAGGTTCCAGAATGGGGGGGGGCGAATGTTCCGTTTGACTTTCATTTTCTACAGTTTATCGTTATTATTCCTTGTTTGTTGTGTTAAATTAAAAGTTCAAGTTTATTAATGTTCTACGGATTTTGTTTTATCATTTCTTTCTTTCCAGGTTGCTTTTATGCTAAGTTTCTGCTAACAGGGGTCAAGTAACACGGAAACACGTGTAAAAGGGATGACGCAGATTTGTACATTACATACACACGAACTCAGACGGGGGACAGTACAAGTACGACATACAAAGACCCAAGACAAATATAAAAACAGTTATCGGTCATAATTATCTCTTTCCGTCTGTAAGTTTTTTAAACGAGGCTGGGTTCCCGTCTTGACATTGCCCGACCTAGGAGAACTTGATCATGCCGCTGAGATTTTCCTGGCGAAATCTGTGCCATCGGGCATAATCAAACGTGGTGGTTCTGTCTGGCCTGTCTATGTAAGTCGGGTTCTTCTCTGTCTCGCGCCTTTTCTCGTACTGTCGGTCTGTCGTTCCTGTCGGTCCTCTGCTCCTACTCACGCTCAGTAGAGTCGGGCATTGGGCTTTCCAGTGTCCGACATACCTACAAAAAGCGCATTGGTCTGACCCTAAGTCTGGTCGTCCTTGGTATAGTGTCGGGGGGTAAGTTGTGGGTAGCGGTGTCCTGGGGTTGTCCTGTCGGTATATTTCCCTACTTGGTTTATCCTCGTCTTTTCTCTGTCGTTGCATAGCCGCTCTGCGCCACATACCGAGACTGTCGAGCATAATTGGCGTTGTCTTATTATTTCGAAGGGCTATTTCTAACGTTTCTATTTTATCAAGGTCGAAGGATCCTGCCAGTGGCCACTGTTTGTCTTGGCTATCTTCGGTATACCTGTGCCATAATTTATTATAAGCTATGGTAACTAACCCATAGTTTATGAACATGTCCTTATTAGGGGTGCCTTCTAGTGGAGCCATATGGTCCACTTCTAACACCCGGTCCGGGCTAAACAGGCTATTTATCAATGGGGAGAAGATAGACATGACGGCTCGTAACGAGGGACTAAAAAGTCAGCACTGCCTATCTTATCACTAGGTGCAAAGACTAGACAGAATATTTCTATTCTACGTTGTTTGCAGGCAGTGAATACCTCATGGATCCCAAAAAAACCAATAGACCAACAAAATAACAATGGGGAGAATGAGTAGGACCGCAAAGATCTGCGTCACCTACCCTTTTCACTATCTGCAAAAAGGATGGTCTCTTCCCTGCTTGCAGACAGAGAATCTCCAGGAAACAATAGTTTGTGAACAACAGTTCAGTTTCAAGCAATTATTGAGTGGGGGAGAAAAAGAACAAGCACGGCTGCTACCCTACTTATCCTCCACTGCTTGCAAAGGGAGAGAGAGCCTGTTGCTTCTCCGTTTGCAGACAGTGAATCTCTAAATAAAAATAAACAAGGCAATACTAGTATTTTTTGACAATCAATCAAGACAAATTCTTTCGCAATTTGTCGTGGCAACACGACCTTACCCGGACCATGTGGACAGTTTCTTGTCTTCCGAATCCAGCGCCCGATCGTCCTCTTTTTCTCGTATTTCTCACGGCACTCCTGATGGTTCCCAGTCAGGACCGTAGATCACTCGAGAGAGGTCTGTTCGGAACTAGTGAAGTTCGGATGATCGGCTGCCAGACGAGGGTCTATTGGGCAAGAGCTCTCCCGATCGTTGCAGTCGTTCACTCTGTCGTCGGGACCTCTCCCACTGGATCCACGAGTCGCTGATGGGCCCCACGTTGGGCGCCAATTGTAAAAACAGTTTCAATCGGGTCGGGGACAATCGATATTTGCCCGGCGGTATTGCCTCTGTGACCCTCTAGTTATTTAAATCAATGAAGAGGCAGGCGCTGGAGACTGGAAAGCAGGAAACAAGGTTTTTTATTCTCTCCGGAGGAGAACACAACGAAACGGACAGAAGGTATCGTTCAGAGGTGCTCTAACGTACATTTGAGGCCTGGCCCCTTATATACAGTGTTTTACGGTTTTTATTGCAGTTTACAAATATGTGACAAAGCTTTGATATACGGAAAGACATACCCGGAATCCCCCTTTGGGGCCCGTTCCCACACACATTTACAGTTGAAATCCCCACCCCAATCACAACAGGTGGTGAGCATCGCGCAGCTGGATAATCCGCCGATTCACGGGATGAGGGGAGTCTGATTGGATCTCATGGGGCGGGGGCTTTGATCAACCCGGGGATTTCTTTGATGGGGGAAGCTTTCTATTGTACGGGGAGGGGCGAGGGTGGTATCGGCAGAGCTGGGTGTCGGCTTGGGAACGGGGAGGAAAAAACGGGCACACGGGGAAAAAGGGGGTTTGCATCTAAGGGCCGGAGATCATGAAAGGAAAGCAGGGAGGTGTCGCGCTGGGAACAGGATGAGGGCCGGGGGCAGAGCAGCGCCGAAGAGGGGTTTATGACTCCAGGCAGGTGCAAGCAGGGGGGGTGGTCAGCGGGCAGGCTTAGCGAAGGCAAAGGGCTATGTCAGGGGCCAGCGGCATGCAAAAGGGTTGGTTCTGATCGGGGCATCTTAAAATGGCGGACGCGCGCAACAAAAGTGTGGCATCAGGGGAAGAGGCAAGATGGCGCAGATAATGTTCACCAAAACGCACTAATTTTCCACAAGACACAGCGAAACAATTGAATCTGTCGTGCTAATTAACCCTTTCGCTGAGGTGGCAATTCCGACGCAGCGCTAAGGGGCGGGGGGGCCGCGCGGCGCTCCAACGCTGGTGACGGAACGCTCCGTCACGCCCCTCGGATGGGCTGTGCTTGTGATGGAGCGGTTCCGTTACGGCCCCGCCCGCTCAATAGAACCCGCCGCGCAGGCGCGAACTCAGCGCCGCGCAGGCGCGCCGAGCGGGCTGTGACGGAACCGCTCCGTCACCAACACAGCCCACCCGAGGGGCGTGACGGAGCGGTTCCGTGACCAGCGTGGGAGGGGTTAAACAGTTGATAGAATGTACTATTTCTTCTTTGTTTATTGCAGATTGGGAGAGTTAATAAAAATAATGTATTGTTGCTGGTTTCTAAAGAATAATGTATAGTAGTCCTGCTTTGCACTAGAAAGCATCAAAAGACTCAAAAGACCAGGAGGCACCAACATTCTTAGACATTCATAAATGCTCACCTGAATCATCAAGATATTTATTACTCAGAAAGTAGCCCATAAACATTCTGTAGTGTAGCAAAAACATTTTGGATTTCATTACCAGTTGAATTAAGAATGTCTGAAATCTTACCGATCTTTAAAAAAAAACTCTGAAAACACTATTGTTCAAAGTACATCTAATCTAATACCTGTCCTCTTCTCTCTCTCTCAAGGTATCATCAGATGAAAAACTCATATCTGTTATCTACCTGGTGGCCAGCAGAACTACATTGCTAGGTCACGTTAATGGTTCTGCTGGCCACCCGGTAGATAACATCCTTCCCCACACAATGAGCCCCCCTGGAGGGGATTACTCCTGTTTCTGGGAGCAGTCTTTGCATAGAATCATTGCATTCACAGTAATTGCCAAGCGTGGGCATGCTCTTCTCAGGGAGAAATATTTGAGCAGCCATGACTCTGTCTCCTTTCTTTCCAGGAAGCCACTTTGAAGCTTTGGTGGGTAGAATCCAGTTTGCCAGTGATAGTGGGGACTGCCTTAAAGCTGCCAGAGAGCTGTGACCATTAACGACTTGAAGTTTCCATTCAATGTTCCAAGATGCTCTGCCAGGGGAAGGAAGAGGGGTGGAGTACGAACATATCATCTTTGATGTGGGCAGATGTGCTCACATTCTAGAACTTTCCAGCCCCAACAAAAAACAACCACACAAAGGAGAGGCTTTGAGATGCATTGGAATCCCCAGGAGCCAGGGTTCGTAAGACCCCTTGGGGTTGAATGCCTGTTCTGTGTGGTAGGACTCTCTGATCTCCTAATTGTCTCAGTGGGACTAGCCCCACAACTCTCATCGCTGATTAGTAGATGGGTGGAATTGCTGTGGGTCCCAGCAGCTGGGGGTTTTCCTGAAACATCCGTGGACTGGTCCTGTTGGTGCCACTTCTAAAGGGGGGACTTTTGCGGGACTTGCAGGTGCCATGTCAGTGGCCACTACCAATTGTTAGACCTCACTATCTAGCTTGCCTCTCCCCCAGTGTAGACTGCCCATTACCACAACTGTACTTTGCATACACAGTCTCCTCATATTTACCTTTGTGGCCTCTCGTACAACCAGAGTACAACCTGTAGATCCCTTGTGTTCTTTATGGTATTGCATAATATGGGTTTTATTATACTCTCTGTATACTGCATCTTGAAGGCCTGTTGGTTTTAAACTCCATGTTGGTGTACGGTGGGTGTCTGCTGACACGTGACAATCACAAGCACTGGGTTATGATTATAATATGAATACCCTAAATATATATTTAGCGTGCTCCATCATGCCTCTCGGATGTTCTGAATGTGTGACCATATCTAAGGTGGAGTGCAGGTCATGTATGTGTTAGTAAAATAGGTTCTCTCCCTCGAGGGAGTGGCTGGCATTACAACTTCCTGCGGGACACTAGAACGTGTCTCGCAGGACATTACATTCCTCCCCAACTTTATTGAGGAACAAACAAAGTGTTAGTCCAACCTGTGGGGATGAAACAAACAGTTAACAAGATACCACGGGGTCCAACAGTCTCTCGAGTCAGGTGGCAGGACAACATCAGAACTGGGCTGGTGACTTTGCTTGCAGCAGAACCTTCTCGGCGGGCACCCGCAGTTTTACCTGAGAGGCCCAGGACACGACCGCTGGCTTGGAGACGTCCGCTGCAGACCGTCAGTTCGCTGACAATGACATGTCTTGCTGCCTTGCCTGGCTTCCACTTTGCTGACGTCGGTTATGGTCTGTGGTGGCTTCTAACAGTTCCTTGTAGTGGGTTGCGTCATGAACATGGATGGAGTCCCAAGTGAGAATTCACAGAGGTGTTGCTGGACAGACTGTCCCTGTTGAACTGCTTGGCTGTAACTGGAAACCTGTCAGTGGGGCAAAGTCTCTTCTCGCTCTCCCGCCTGGGGAGGCCCGTCATCGGGGTTGCTGCGGGACTGAAGGAGGGCTGCGCTGGGTGCCATCTGGGGGCAGCTGCAGGACCGCTGAGGAGCCGTTACTTAGTTGTACGCACAACCCTCATGGGTGGATGAGTCTTGGCCAAGACTTGCACTCGCCGCCGCGGTTCCGGCGTAGGCCAGGTTCACAGGTGGCCTCTGGTTTCTTTTGTCGGACGGCGTGGCGACGGTGCAGGACTCCAGTCCGCCGATCTTCTGGGAGTGGTGTTTGACACAGGTGCTGATGTCTGGCGGGATGGCGGTTGCCAGCCACGTGGAGACTCAGGATGACAGGTGGTGGTGCCTTGCTGGAGTGTTGGATGTCAGGAGGGACTTGGCAGCCATGTGCCTCCGCCTTGCTGAGCTGGAGTGTCTGTGGCGACTTGACACGTAGAGTTTGCGGATCCTCTCTTTCCTGGCATGGGGCCACTGCCGACTCCATCTTGAGGCGGTGTGAGGACGGACACTCGGTGCTGATCTTCACCCCTGGCATCTGCAGACAGGAGCAGGGAAGCCGCTTGACTTAGACTGCCGACGCTCAGGGACGGACGGTCGCCTGGGGTAGCATTGGGATGAGACGCGGTTGGGGCTTGCTGCGGTTTACATTCGGTTCACCCATGAGGCTGTATCCAGGGACATCAGTCCGCCTTGGTGGCTAGGGTGTGCACTTGGCTTGCTGTGAGTACTCGTTCTTCTCCTTTTGTTGGTTTGTTCAGCCCACCTGTGCTCATCCGGTTTTCGGGGCGACAGGGCTGCCACTCTCTTCTTTTCTTCGAGGGCATGGCACTTGGACCTCGAGGAGGCGCTGTCATGGCGCCGCCTTCTGCCTTTGCTCCAGCGTGCTTGTCTGGACTGGTCACTTTGTGACGTGCTCCTTGCTTGCTGGGCGACATGACATCCGGTCTCGTGTTGCTGTCTGTTGGAGCGCATGGTGTTGTGGCGGCCTGCCATGTGAGGTGTGCGACTCCTCTCTTGCCAATCTTGGGTCGTGGCCTACTCCCTCTTGAGGCAGTATGAGGGAGGACACCGTGTGTGGTCTCCAGCCCACTGCGGGGCTTTGCTGGTGCAGTGGTGATGTAGTCATACTCTGTGCTGCGCTCAGCTGTGCTTCTTTGTGGAGTTGTCTCTATCTCCCGGGTGCCTGCCCATGCTGTCAGATACGCTGGCCTGGCCTTCGGCCCACTTCTAACTTAGTGTGCACCGTCTTCTTCTGGGGCGCTTTCTCAGGGCACATTGTGTGCCTGTGTCGTAGCTTGTAGTTGGGTCTGTACACCAGTCTCGGAGAGTGATGCAACCTCCTCTCTGGTGGTGGCGTTGGGCAGCCACGTGTGGTGCGCACTCCACACCAGTCTTTCTTGCGCTGTTGGTTGGCAGCTCCCTCGAGACACTGCTGTCTGGCTGGTCATCCACTCTTGCAAGTAAGGGCTGTCTTGGGTGTTGCTGCTTGAGAGTGGTTGAGCTAGTCTGGGCTGGAGACACTTCGGGCTTGTAAGGGACTTTGAAGACGTGCAACAGTCTTTCTCCTTTGAAAGTCTAGGCAGCCCACTGGGGCATGTGATGCCCTCGTCAGCCGTCCTGGCTGTGTCAGTTCTGCTACTAGTGAGTGTTGCAGCAGTGTACTATCCACAGTAGCGCTACTGCTGCAGTGGTTGTTGCCCTGGGGTATCTTGGACTTCTGGGGGCTTTTTTTCGGCATGGAAGTATTCGCACTGCCGCTGACTACTTCTCCTATGCTGCTGTTGCTCTGCTGGCTGTCCCGGGGATTCCGCTGATCCTTGGTATGTTTCCTCTTACTGCGAGTGTCATGCAAACTGTGTTGAGGTGCTGTGTTGTGCACCACCCCTAGGGGCACTGTGGCTACTGTTCGCAGTGGCTTGCTGCCACTGCGAAGCCATGCTGGGGTGATGATGCAGGTGTGAGGCGGTGTGCAGTCTTGGTTGGCCCTCGTCCTCACAGTATGCTTTCTACTGTCAGGCTCTTCCCTTTAGTAACTGACACTGCCACTTGGACGCCAGTTTTCCTCTTCACTGAGGTTATGTCTTTTTTTGCTGGCTGGCAGCCAGTGGAGCGGGGCTCTTGCAGGGACCGGTTGTCTTTGGCCACAGTGTGGGACATGGGAACACTGTGTAGTTCACTTTGTGCTCGGGTGAAGTGGGCTGCACCCTATACTTGTGCGGGGGTCTTAGAAATGCCTCACAACTCAGCCTTGTATCTAGGCCTGGGGTCCACTAGTTTCAGCAGCTCTGTGGATGCATGGGCCGGATATTCGTGCTGTAGTTTTGCACAGCAGGCTGCCTTCCTCGCGTGCTTGCTAGGGGCGGCTGCAGGACCACTTGTGGCCGCTTTGTGGCAGTGCAGCACTTCAGTGCACAGGGCTCTGCACTAGTCTTTTCTAGAACTTGAGGCCTCAATGCGGTGGTCTTTGATTGCTAGACGATGCAGGCACTCCTCAGGCCGGCGCGGTAGCCTTTCACATGCTGCCGGCCATGCTGTCCCATGGGCATCGTGGAGACAGGTGTCGGGACCTTTGGTGCAGAGTGAGCTTTGAGAGGGAAGGTAAGACAGTTTCCTCTTTTCCCTGGAACTGGGCACTCTTGCAGGGGAGCACTAACTGGATCAGCGCTCCTGGTGTGACAAGCACCCGGGGGTGTGGGTGCAGGGAAGGCAAACTCTTGCTCGTGCTCTGCCTAAGCTGGTCCGGCTGGGAGTAAGTACCTCACTTACTCCGGGCCGCAGTGCGTTGAGTCACTGCCGGGGGTGCCGCAGCTGCTTCATGCATGCAGCAGTAGGGAGGCTGTGAATCAGAGCGCTCCCGCCCCACCAGCCCGTGGCGGCGCTTTACCTTCTACCCTCCGCGCTGGGGGGAAGTGCAGCGGTGAGTGCCGGTTGGTACGCTGGTGTCAGTGTAGAGACCAGGCATATTGCGCCGTGTCTGGACGGCGTTTCTCGTCTCCATTGTCTCCTGGTGCAACAGCGGCAGGCCGAACAGCACATTACTTCTAGGGTCAGAAGTGCGGCTGCCTTCAGCGTGGCACTAGCAGTGGCACTTCCTCTCACGTCCGTTTTCTGTTGCCCTCCCTGACCTCTCGCAGTCAGTCTGGCTGGTACTGAGGCTGCAGTGGCGGTGGTATGTGGGCGACAGTGGTGCTGGTTTGAGTACTGGATGACCTTCCCCTTCAACACGGCATTGGCCGTCGTGCTGGCAATAGGCATGTGTGAGTCTCTGTGCAGGCGATGCCGATCCTCTTGGGGCCAAGAGGCGTGCCTGGGTGACAAGAGGGGCATACTCTTCACCTCCGTCACGGGTGGCATGAAAGAGCACGCCGGGGTGCTGCTTGTCAGGATCCTCTCCTCCCTCACACGAAGCGATGAAGGGCAGGCCAGCAGGCATGCAGGGTCAGCAACCGGCCTCGTCGCCAGTGTGATGTTGGGCCTCAGACCCACATGGTGAGAATGTAGGGACACAGACGCTGGACAGTATGGAGTGATAACTGGCACTGAGCACGTACACCCGTGCCCTTTTATTAGCGGGGTCACGTCACTCGTAACAACCGTGATGGCTGCGTGTGTGTGTGTAGTGTGTCCAGCTCTCGAGGGAGTGGCTGGTGTGACAACTTCCTGCGGGACACTAGAACGTGTCTCTCAGGACATTACACCATCCATCTGGCTTCCAATTTCCCACACATTGTTTTCCATCACCCACGCCCTCCATGCTGCTTTCCCCAACCCAGCCCTCCAAATTGCTTCCCCCAACACCAAGCCCTCTTTGCTGCTCCCTCTACCTACTCCTCAAACAAAAGAGCTGTATTGGCTGTTTATTATTTGAGAGTCACTAATCTAAATCAGTAAATTAAAGAAAAAAAAGACGCTCACATCATTTGGTAGGTGCGGCATTGCATAGTCTGCACATCTGAAATATGATTCTGTGGCTGAGTCATGGCGTCTTTTAGCCATACTCAAAGCATCCGTGACGCTTTAGAGCAAGGCTAAAAATCATTGGCAAATCCTACAGGTTTCCTGCAGGCGAAATCTATTATCTTTGCTAATGCTTGTTGAGTAAAGGGCTGGTATTTCCATCAGGTAAATCTTGCCTCGAAAGTTAAGAACTCCAAAATAATCTGTCTCTCGAGCAAGGGGTTGGCGTACTTCTCTGGAGCGTAATTACTTAATTTATGCACAAATACTTAGCGTATTTATGAGTAATTGTATGAGATGCATAATCCAACATTTAGCACTTTTTTCTTAGTGCGAAATGCACACTTGTCCAAAATGGACCAGAGTCTGCATTTTAGAGTAAAAACTGCATTGGCCGGCAGCCGCTCGCTCTCTCCTGGTTCCTTGTTCCTGTGCGCCTGCTGTTGGACTCTTGACCCAAAGTACTCTTAACCCCTTGGATGCTGATGACGGAACCACTCCATCACCAGCCACGGATGGGCTGTTCTAATGACGGAGTGGTTCCGTCACGGCCTGCGCGGCATTAATTTCATGCCTGCGCGGCGCGTTCTAATAGGTGGGCGGGGCCGTGACGGAACCACTCCGTCACAAGCACAGCGCGCCCGTGGCTGGTGACGGAGTGGTTCCGTCACCAGCATGGCAGTGCCACGTGGCCCCCATCCCCCCCAGCGCCACGGCGGAACTACCGCTGCGGCCAAGGGATTAATTACTCAAACTGGTATCATCGCGTAATTTCGCATCACAAGAGTAATGCGCAGTTGCTGGAATTACTCCCATCGCTCTGGCTAGTTAAAATGTCATCGAGCCTAGACTACCACGGATTACAACCCCTTGTGCAGAGTAAGGCAACAAACACTACTACAGTAGCAGAGACATCATGTTTGTGGGTCGACCTGTGTGCATTTTAATTTCTTCTTTTCTACTCGTGTCGTAAATAATTTTAACAAGCAGCATTCCCCCACTCGCCCCTTTGCCCAGACAGTCAGGCCTCTTATCTGCTTCCCTCAGTCTCTGTCATTCAGGAGAAGCTCCCTCGATTTAAATCTCATTTTGCCTCCCCCCCCCCTCAGGAAAGAGGGCGAGGGAGCCTCTTCAGAGTCCGTGGCAGCTCCGAGGCTCGCTTCATTCATCCAGGACTCTGCCTGCCTTGAATTCTGAACACCAGAGGACAGGAAGCGTCTTCAGAAGGCCCCGATGTGCAATGGATCTTAATTAGGAGGCCTAATTAAAATGGATCCCGGCAGTGTGAGGTTGAGATTGAAAATACACGCTTTGGCTTTCATTGTGCACCCTGGGCCCGCCTGATCTGTAGATTTAACATGGCAGGGATTCCCTTGAAGCATCTGTTGAATGTGTTTTATTGTGCGAGTTTATTTCAAGATGTCCTGGCATTCCAGACAAGCTGCTTTCACTCTGCAGGTACAGCTCTCCTCCAAAGAAGAGCAACTTCTATTGGCCTCTTTTTGTATTTTTTTAATGTATCGTTTCCACACCATTGTATAACTGCGAACTAAGCAGTTGCTTTTGGGTTAGTCTGCAGCCAATGGCGCAGCAGCAGTGCTGGAGGATATATGACGTTACCACGCGGTCTTTTCCCACGCAGACCATTACCACGCATTTTTTACAACGCAGGATCCTTTACCACGCAGACCATTACAACGCTGGTATTTACAACGCAGGTACTATTACAACGCATACCATTACAACGTAATTATAGGTAAGTAAATAATATGGTAAAATAATTTAATTATTAATAATATTTTTTTTAATTAATAAATTATTATTTTAATATTTAATATTTTAATTATTTATATTAATATTTATTTATTAATTTTTAAATATATATGTTAAAAATACCCCTGTACCCCAAAACCCAAACCCAGCCCTAAAACCTAAAAATACCCCTGAACCCCAAAACCCAAACCCAGCCCTGAACCCTAAAAATACCCCTGTACCCCAAAAACTGAAAACTGACCCTGAACCCTAAAAATACCCCTGCACCCCAAAAACTGAAAACTGACCCTGAACCCTAAAAATACCCCTGTACCCCAAAAACTGAAAACTGACCCTGAACCCTAAAAATACCCCTGTACCCCAAAAACTGAAAACTGACCCTGAACCCTAAAAATACCCCTGCACCCCAAAAACTGAAAACTGACCCTGAACCCTAAAAATACCCCTGTACCCCAAAAACTGAAAACTGACCCTGAACCCTAAAAATACCCCTGCACCCAAAAACTGAAAACTGACCCTGAACCCTAAAAATACCCCTTTACCCAAAAACTGAAAACTGACCCTAAACCCTAAAAATACCCATTTACCCAAAAACTGAAAACTGACCCTGAACCCTAAAAATACCCATTTACCCAAAACCCAAACCTAAAATATTTTAAATAAAATGATATACTTACCAATACTTACATTGTAATGGTATGCGTTGTAAAGGTACCTGCGTTGTAAATACCAGCGTTGTAATGGTATGCGTGGTAAAGGGTCCTGCGTTGTAAAAGTTGCGTGGTAAAGGTAGGTCGTGGTAAAAGTTGCGTGGTAAAGGTTGTATACCGTGCTGGAATGTGGTTCTTCGATCAGATGGTGCCAGGCTTGGGCAACACTTTCATTACGCTGGAGACATTTCTGAGAATTTCAAATCACACAATGCAGGTAATATGTTTCAGGCAGAAGGCTTATTTGCGCTGCAAAAACACATTCGTTGCTGCACTCAGTCTCTTGCCAGTATCTTGCAGGCTGTGGCCTAGCTAGCGGGGTCAATAAGCGGTACTGGTTTAGCGGGACAAGGCTGCTCCTTGCACTGAACCCGCGTTCTATCATGGTCGGTCCGAACTTCTCGATTTAACCCGGTATAGTATGACCAGACAGCCTTGGTTGGCACTAAATGTTTTTAAGAACCATAATTCAAGATATTATTTAAAAATTCCTAACTCCAGTTCTACCTCTTGGATTTGTGTTGCTGTGGTCTTGGTTTGTTCATTAAATTAAGCTCTATTTGTGTGTAGTGTTATCACTGTTTTACTCAGCCACAGCTCGTGCAGGTAAGAGCGGTGGAGGCGGGTGGGTGTGATTTCGACGGATGACGATGAGAGAAAATTATTTTTTTATTTAACTTTCCCTCATTGTCGTCTGTCGAACCCCCCCCCCCCCCCCCCCAACTGCTCCACCGCTCCACTGCTCTTACAGACAAGCTGGTTTTACTGTTTAAAGTGTTGGACAAATACTTTACCCATTGCCTCTTAAGTGAAGCTGCCTGCTGTGGGCCAAGCTACCAGAGGGAGAGAAGAGGTTAGTTCATGGTGTGCATATCCTGATTAGGATTGTGGTTCCTGCTTGACAGGGTGTATACCTCTGCCAATCAGAAACCCAATTTCTAACACAATTACTCCAACATCAATGCCATTTTGTCATGCATAGTTTACAACACTGCACCACTGTGTATCGACCACAAGAACATGAACACGCGGGAATGCAGTGGACAGAATATCGACAGACAAATATTTAAAGGTAAGTATATATATACTCCACATCTCCACATCTCGAAGATATATATATCACCAAGGTACATGTATGTGTAGTGAGGTACAAAAAATCTATACTTACTTACCTTTTGATATCTTGGATTCGATATTCTGACCATGATATTTGCATGCCTCGGTATTCTGGATACAACATTAATGGCGCACACTGATTAGAATTGTGCCCTTATTTAATAAGTGGGTACGCTGAGCAAATTTGCCGTTTCATTGGTGTTCAGACATGTTTTTAAGAGTTTTCTGAAAACAGGTGGGTGGAGGTGAAACCCAGAGAGGAACTACAGTGTTCTAGATTGTAGCGGCTAAAAAGAGAAGCCTCAATATATGTTGCCTTATTTTTTGTAGAGTTTTATATAGCGTAATCTAGATCAGAAGGTATCTGAGCACTTTACATGAGCACCAGTTACATTGCAGGTGGACACATTCATTTTTCGGGATATTACATGCTTTTCCCAGAATCACAGAATGTGGAGCGTCCTTGCTGAGACTCAAACTTGGTTCCCCAGATCTGAGGTCAACTGTTAGGCCACATTTTTATTTTTTATTTTTATATATTTGAGTTTTATATAATGCTGGATAGACCTGGAGGTATCAGAGCACTTTACATAGGGTTCCACAAAATTACAACAGATACAAGTTACATCTGTTACAAGAAAATATTTCAAGAGAGTCGGAAGATAAAATAAATGGAGCTTAGAAGGGTAAGGGAAGGTGTAGAAGAGAGAAAGGATGGAGATAGGATGGATGAAGAGACGAAGGGGAGTCTGCCCAAAGTCCGGCTGGGTAGGTGACGGCCGAGAGGGAAGCCCACAGCCCATCTCCTCTATAGCTATCAGGTAGCTCCACCAGGCATCAGTCAAGTGGCTAGGTCTCAATGAGAAAACAATTAGAGAGCAAAGAGGAGGGCAAACTGGAGCATTAACCAGAAAGTGGGTGGAGTAAAGAGGTATGAGGGAGAGTACGACGGAGAGACAACGTAAGGTCTGACCAATGTCCGGCTCGGTAGGTGACGGCCAAAGCGGCTAGTCCACAGCCCATCTCCTCTATAGCTATCAAGTAGCTCCACTGGGCACCGGCCAGTAAGCTAGGCCTCCACGGTCAGAGGCAGGTACACAGATTCGATATCCAGAATGGTAGGCCGGATGGGGGATGTGTTCGAGATATGGAGAAAGTCCGCTTTTTTCTCAGAGGAGTAGTATGGCAAAGTAGGGAACACTGTGGTAGCCATCTTGGGGCCAGGCAGTCTGAGGAAAATCGAATTTTGCCTTGTCATGTGTCCCTACGTGTTCCCCATCCTATGTAATATGTGCATGATTAATATGCATATATCCCCCTATGACCGAATAAAGACGCCATTATAGTTGTGTCCAACGTTAGTATGTCAGTTATCCAGTCCCCGTGAAAGCAACGTGAATTAGGCTTCTAGGCCTATGTTGCCAACGTTTTACATTATGCACGTTAATTCATCGAATTGTCCCCGTTTCTAGGCCTCAAAGGGCCTGAACACCAGATTCAAGCTCCAGTCTCCTGAAACCACTCCGAGGAGCGATGCAGCCCGTCCCGCATCCCTGACCCTTCACTTACTCTCTGCCAAGCAGCGCGGTGCCCGGCCTGGCCTGCCTGCCTGTCTGCCAAGAATATGTTATGCCTCTAGTTATCAGTTCAGCTCCCCGGCTTCACATTCCTAAGCTAACGAACTGTATAAACATCTTCAGCTATAGTCTAGTCTTCCTGTCTCCATGCAAGAGAATTACTGTATTAATATCCATAGAAGATTCATAGCACACGCAATACATGAAGAATATATGCATGCACCAGCCTTAGTGTCAAGTAGCCTTTGCTCTGATGACTTTTAGATTCTATCAACATGTACTCCAAACACAAGATACCAGATATGCTATAGGTACATGTCGTCCTGACATCCCAGACTTTAGTCTCCTCTTCTAGCGCAGAAGTCAGAGCCCCCAGCCCTCCCTAGTTACACGTCATGGCCCGTTTGCGCGCACCAGTAGGTTAAAGGTTCCAGCTGCCCAGGTAGCCCCCTCCATGTATCCACCCATTTATGACACTTCTGTGATGTTCTCATCACATGTCTTCGTGTACGCCCTGTGCACGCCTTCTTTTCACGCCCATTTGTTCTTATCTTACGTTTGTCACTTGTTACGCCTACTGTATTCAATGCAATTGTAATGTTCTCCTATATATACTATGTACTGTTGATGAGACGTTGCAGCTGCCATTCCATTCTGTTACAGGCTGTTCCGATCCTGTCCCTTCCCTTGTGTCAAATTAAAGCCTGTTCAACTCAGATACCCCGGATCCTGCCTCTTATTTATTGAGCTATCTGTTTTAGTTAATGTATAGAAAAATAGTATCGGTAATTAATTATTTATTTACCACATAATGGCGCCCGAATAGGGACGAGCCCCTTCTCCACGCGCCGTAGATGTAACGCAGGCCCCCTGACCCTTCTACAGCCGTGACGGAACTCTACCGTGCACGTGCAGATATTTCTGCTTCATCAAGTCTCCCTCAGGCCCACGGAGGAGACGGAGACTGCGGTCCGGCATCCAGACGAGACGGTGAGGAATGCGGTTCGTCCCGACCAGAGCCCAAGCCGAGAGAGCAAGGTCCGAGGTATCCGGAGGCCCACCTGTTTCCGAAGCCCGAAGTTCGAAGCGCATGCGTAGTAACCAGACGTCGTAGCAGTCCAGTCCAGTCCGAGGCCTTCAGTTCTGCTTCCCGGTGAGTACCGTTGCTGGGGGAGTATCTAGACGGGGTCATTAGTTTGTCTCCGGTCCGATGGGTTTGGGTACGCAGATCCAGTCCGACGTGTCCATCTAGGTGGATACGGTATGACGTGTCTCTTTATGAGACCGGTATGTTCTGTACTGTTTTAGCAGTGCATCCAGTAATTCTAGTAAGTCCGTTCTCGAGAAATTCAAGCGTTATGTTTTCAGTGTATCAGGTAGTATTCTGTTCGAACTGTTATTAATGTATTTCTATGTCGTGGTATGAGTGATTTGTTTGCCATTTCATTACTGTGATTATTGTGTATTGTGTTTAAGTTCAAGTACGACTCAAATATGCCTCTGTTTTCAAAGTTACGTCAGATAAAAACCAGAAAAGGGTTACTCGAAGAAGCAATTCCTGTCCCTCCCAGGGACAGTCCTGGACACTTTATGTATCACAAGCATGGCTTAGATGCCATATTACATCTAGACTTATGGGTGGATTATACAAAGAATCTTGAAGAGAAATATAGATGGCCTGTATCAGGTACATGGGATGCCGAGTGCATCATGGGAGTAGAAGAAGCATTATGGAAAAAGAAAGCCAGACAATCCCAGAAAGATGCCATAGAATTATGGCGTAAAGAATCCCATAAAAGATCCGAAAAAGATTTCAGAAAAGCAGAATTAAGTAGGGAATCCTCAGAAAAAGCCCAAGAAAGGGAACTTCTAGAAGAAGGTGAACGAGTTAGAGCAGAACAGTCAGACAGACAGAGAAATGCCCTTATTAAAGGTATGTATCCTCTTCTTGCCGAGGGCTTGCCGAAGGCAACCCCGGAAGTACCCTGTAATTTACCGCCACCATTGGTCCCGACAAAGCTACGTCATAAACCGACTGCAGCTGAAATTTTCCTTTCGTCCTATTTGGACGATACAGTCCCAGAATATGCAAATCCTATTCCGCCTGCTCAACCTCAGCACCCTGTTAATAATGTAATTCCTGTTCCTCCAGCCACTGGTCCCGGGAACCCCGTTAATGTGCCAGTACCCCCGGACCAGTCCACATTACGTGTGCCCGTTTTGCCAGTCACTTTACCAGCACGTTCAGTATTAACTGACGATTCTAGTTCAGGAGGAGCGGGGGGAGGTGCTCCTACCACCCCGCCTCAAGTAAAACGACTGACGCTGAGAGACGCAGCGTTACAGCGGACGCCAAAGGTCTCTACACACGCAGCCCTCAAGCAATACCTTACAGACTGCATATATGATTCAGTGCCAGGCGAAGATCACATGATATTATATTCCGTACGTTTAAGACGAGTTGCCAACTTTTTGGCCACCCTGCCCGAGATGAAGGAACATCTAGACAGAATATATCATTTTATCCGAACAGGGGAGAATCCAGAGAGTATTCACGAAGCTATGACACACAGAAAGGTCGAGATTCAAAGTATGATTTTACAGTTCTTGATTAACTGTTTAATAAGAGAGCAGGATTATCCTGATAAAGACAAAGACAAGATGAAAGCCCTGACAAGGTGGAGTGACAATATAGCCGAGGGAAAACATAAGACACAAAATAGTATAGAAAGTATGTACAGGAAAATTCGTAAAGAAATTCTAAGTATACACGAGAAGGAGAAAGCAATAAGAGCAACCGAGAAAGAGAATGACTCTTCAAGTGAAGACATAGACAGCGAGAATCCCGCCAGAATAGCGTATGTAGGTAGAACTAGATTTTCCGACAGACATTCACGTCTAGATTACAAGAAAGTTTTTCCTCCTCCCGTACCAGAACAGTGTTCTCTTGAACAAGTATTCCAGGCTACTGATAAAATTCTGAAACTACGAATAGGTTATAGTGAGCTTAGTACCATGCATGAACATACAGACTTCAATAAAGGTTTCTTTTTCTTCATAGGTCCTGTCCAGAATAGTAAGTTAATACGTAGACTAACTAGAACCCTTGAAGCAGTAGTGAATGAGACTACTTCCGCTCTAGGTAACTTAACCGAGGAACAATCTGCTATGAGATTTGTTGTCCTTCAAAACCGCCTTGTTCTTGACGTCATACTGGCCGATAGGGGCGGAGCTTGTAGAGTCATCGGATCTAGTTGCTGCATTTT
Source organism: Lissotriton helveticus (assembly GCF_964261635.1). NCBI lineage: Eukaryota > Metazoa > Chordata > Amphibia > Caudata > Salamandridae > Lissotriton > Lissotriton helveticus. The sequence goes on from NC_136062.1 coordinate 410,229,636, forward strand.
CATTCCTAATAACGCACCATCTGTTTATTCAGCTATACCCAGACTTCATAAAATAGCCTATCAGTTACACCAGAATCCAGACACCTGGACATGGTCCGGTTGGCTCTGGAGTATAATATCTGCCTGGGGATGGAAAGTATTGTCATTCCTGGGTATAGCAGTAATGATCATATTCAGTTGCTGTCTCTGTTTACAATGTGGCCCTGCGATTTGCGGCTTGTGCGCTACATCTTGTATTCCAAGTCCAAAGTCCCGTTCCAAGAAGATTCGAGACGAGCAAATGATGCTGTATGAAATGATAGATGGTATCATGAATATTGATGTTTCCTGATGGAAACGTAGGGCACAAGGAGGGAATGAGGAAAATCGAATTTTGCCTTGTCATGTGTCCCTACGTGTTCCCCATCCTATGTAATATGTGCATGATTAATATGCATATATCCCCCTATGACCGAATAAAGACGCCATTATAGTTGTGTCCAACGTTAGTATGTCAGCTATCCAGTCCCCGTGAAAGCAACGTGAATTAGGCTTCTAGGCCTATGTTGCCAACGTTTTACATTATGCACGTTAATTCATCGAATTGTCCCCGTTTCTAGGCCTCAAAGGGCCTGAACACCAGATTCAAGCTCCAGTCTCCTGAAACCACTCCGAGGAGCGATGCCGCCCCTCCCGCATCCCTGACCCTTCACTTACTCTCTGCCAAGCAGCGCGGTGCCCGGCCTGGCCTGCCTGCCTGTCTGCCAAGAATATGTTATGCCTCTAGTTATCAGTTCAGCTCCCCGGCTTCACATTCCTAAGCTAACGAACTGTATAAACATCTTCAGCTATAGTCTAGTCTTCCTGTCTCCATGCAAGAGAATTACTGTATTAATATCCATAGAAGATTCATAGCACACGCAATACATGAAGAATATATGCATGCACCAGCCTTAGTGTCAAGTAGCCTTTGCTCTGATGACTTTTAGATTCTATCAACATGTACTCCAAACACAAGATACCAGATATGCTATAGGTACATGTCGTCCTGACATCCCAGACTTTAGTCTCCTCTTCTAGCGCAGAAGTCAGAGCCCCCAGCTCTCCCTAGTTACACGTCATGGCCCGTTTGCGCGCACCAGTAGGTTAAAGGTTCCAGCTGCCCAGGTAGCCCCCTCCATGTATCCACCCATTTATGACACTTCTGTGATGTTCTCATCACATGTCTTCGTGTACGCCCTGTGCACGCCTTCTTTTCACGCCCATTTGTTCTTATCTTACGTTTGTCACTTGTTACGCCTACTGTATTCAATGCAATTGTAATGTTCTCCTATATACACTATGTACTGTTGATGAGACGTTGCAGCTGCCATTCCATTCTGTTACAGGCTGTTCCGATCCTGTCCCACCCTTGTGTCAAATTAAAGCCTGTTCAACTCAGATACCCCGGATCCTGCCTCTTATTTATTGAGCTATCTGTTTTAGTTAATGTATAGAAAAATAGTACCGGTAATTAATTATTTATTTACCACATAATGGCGCCCGAATAGGAACGAGCCCCTTCCCCACGCGCCGGAGATGTAACGCAGGCCCCCTGACCCTTCTACAGCCGTGACGGAACTCTACCGTGCACGTGCAGATATTTCTGCTTCATCAAGTCTCCCTCAGGCCCACGGAGGAGACGGAGACTGCGGTCCGGCATCCAGACGAGGCGGTGAGGAATGCGGTTCGTCCCGACCAGAGCCCAAGCCGAGAGAGCAAGGTCCGAGGTATCCGGAGGCCCACCTGTTTCCGAAGCCCGAAGTTCGAAGCGCATGCGTAGTAACCAGACGTCGTAGCAGTCCAGTCCAGTCCGAGGCCTTCAGTTCTGCTTCCCGGTGAGTACCGTTGCTGGGGGAGTATCTAGACGGGGTCATTAGTTTGTCTCCGGTCCGATGGGTTTGGGTACGCAGATCCAGTCCGACGTGTCCATCTAGGTGGATACGGTATGACGTGTCTCTTTATGAGACCGGTATGTTCTGTACTGTTTTAGCAGTGCATCCAGTAATTCTAGTAAGTCCGTTCTCGAGAAATTCAAGCGTTATGTTTTCAGTGTATCAGGTAGTATTCTGTTCGAACTGTTATTAATGTATTTCTATGTCGTGGTATGAGTGATTTGTTTGCCATTTCATTACTGTGATTATTGTGTATTGTGTTTAAGTTCAAGTACGACTCAAATATGCCTCTGTTTTCAAAGTTACGTCAGATAAAAACCAGAAAAGGGTTACTCGAAGAAGCAGTTCCTGTCCCTCCTAGGGACAGTCCTGGACACTTTATGTATCACAAGCATGGCTTAGATGCCATATTATATCTAGACTTATGGGTGGGTTATACAAAGAATCTTGAAGAGAAATATAGATGGCCTGTATCAGGTACATGGGATGCCGAGTGCATCATGCGAGTAGAAGAAGCATTATGGAAAAAGAAAGCCAGACAATCCCAGAAAGATGCCATAGAATTATGGCGTAAAGAATCCCATAAAAGATCCGAAAAAGATTTCAGAAAAGCAGAATTAAGTAGGGAATCCTCAGAAAAAGCCCAAGAAAGGGAACTTCTAGAAGAAGGTGAACGAGTTAGAGCAGAACAGTCAGACAGACAGAGAAATGCCCTTATTAAAGGTATGTATCCTCTTCTTGCCGAGGGCTTGCCGAAGGCAACCCCGGAAGTACCCTGTAATTTACCGCCACCATTGGTCCAGACAAAGCTACGTCATAAACCGACTGCAGCTGAAATTTTCCTTTCGTCCTATTTGGACGATACAGTCCCAGAATATGCAAATCCTATTCCGCCTGCTCAACCTCAGCACCCTGTTAATAATGTAATTCCTGTTCCTCCAGCCACTGGTCCCGGGAACCCCGTTAATGTGCCAGTACCCCCGGACCAGTCCACATTACGTGTTCCCGTTTTGCCAGTCACTTTACCAGCACGTTCAGTATTAACTGACGATTCTAGTTCAGGAGGAGCGGGGGGAGGTGCTCCTACCACCCCGCCTCAGGTAAAACGACTGACGCTGAGAGACGCAGCGTTACAGCGGACGCCAAAGGTCTCTACACACGCAGCCCTCAAGCAATACCTTACAGACTGCATATATGATTCAGTGCCAGGCGAAGATCACATGATATTATATTCCGTACGTTTAAGACGAGTTGCCAACTTTTTGGCCACCCTGCCCGAGATGAAGGAACATCTAGACAGAATATATCATTGTATCCGAACAGGGGAGAATCCAGAGAGTATTCACGAAGCTATGACACACAGAAAGGTCGAGATTCAAAGTATGATTTTACAGTTCTTGATTAACTGTTTAATAAGAGAGCAGGATTATCCTGATAAAGACAAAGACAAGATGAAAGCCCTGACAAGGTGGAGTGACAATATAGCCGAGGGAAAACACAAGACACAAAATAGTATAGAAAGTATGTACAGGAAAATTCGTAAAGAAATTCTAAGTATACACGAGAAGGAGAAAGCAATAAGAGCAACCGAGAAAGAGAATGACTCTTCAAGTGAAGACATAGACAGCGAGAATCCCGCCAGAATAGCGTATGTAGGTAGAACTAGATTTTCCGACAGACATTCACGTCTAGATTACAAGAAAGTTTTTCCTCCTCCCGTACCAGAACAGTGTTCTCTTGAACAAGTATTCCAGGCTACTGATAAAATTCTGAAACTACGAATAGGTTATAGTGAGCTTAGTACCATGCATGAACATACAGACTTCAATAAAGGTTTCTTTTTCTTCATAGGTCCTGTCCAGAATAGTAAGTTAATACGTAGACTAACTAGAACCCTTGAAGCAGTAGTGAATGAGACTACTTCCGCTCTAGGTAACTTAACCGAGGAACAATCTGCTATGAGATTTGTTGTCCTTCAAAACCGCCTTGTTCTTGACGTCATACTGGCTGATAGGGGCGGAGCTTGTAGAGTCATCGGATCTAGTTGCTGCATTTTCATTCCTAATAACGCACCGTCTGTTTATTCAGCTATAACCAGACTTCATAAAATAGCCTATCAGTTACACCAGAATCCAGGCACCTGGACATGGTCCGGTTGGCTCTGGAGTATAATATCTGCCTGGGGATGGAAAGTATTGTCATTCCTGGGTATAGCAGTAATGATCATATTCAGTTGCTGTCTCTGTTTACAATGTGGCCCTGCGATTTGCGGCTTGTGCGCTACATCTTGTATTCCAAGTCCAAAGTCCCGTTCCAAGAAGATTCGAGACGAGCAAATGATGCTGTATGAAATGATAGATGGTATCATGAATATTGATGTTTCCTGATGGAAATGTAGGGCACAAGGAGGGAATGAGGAAAATCGAATTTTGCCTTGTCATGTGTCCCTACGTGTTCCCCATCCTATGTAATATGTGCATGATTAATATGCATATATCCCCCTATGACCGAATAAAGACGCCATTATAGTTGTGTCCAACGTTAGTATGTCAGTTATCCAGTCCCCGTGAAAGCAACGTGAATTAGGCTTCTAGGCCTATGTTGCCAACGTTTTACATTATGCACGTTAATTCATCGAATTGTCCCCGTTTCTAGGCCTCAAAGGGCCTGAACACCAGATTCAAGCTCCAGTCTCCTGAAACCACTCCGAGGAGCGATGCAGCCCCTCCCGCATCCCTGACCCTTCACTTACTCTCTGCCAAGCAGCGCGGTGCCCGGCCTGGCCTGCCTGCCTGTCTGCCAAGAATATGTTATGCCTCTAGTTATCAGTTCAGCTCCCCGGCTTCACATTCCTAAGCTAACGAACTGTATAAACATCTTCAGCTATAGTCTAGTCTTCCTGTCTCCATGCAAGAGAATTACTGTATTAATATCCATAGAAGATTCATAGCACACGCAATACATGAAGAATATATGCATGCACCAGCCTTAGTGTCAAGTAGCCTTTGCTCTGATGACTTTTAGATTCTATCAACATGTACTCCAAACACAAGATACCAGATATGCTATAGGTACATGTCGTCCTGACATCCCAGACTTTAGTCTCCTCTTCTAGCGCAGAAGTCAGAGCCCCCAGCTCTCCCTAGTTACACGTCATGGCCCGTTTGCGCGCATCAGTAGGTTAAAGGTTCCAGCTGCCCAGGTAGCCCCCTCCATGTATCCACCCATTTATGACACTTCTGTGATGTTCTCATCACATGTCTTCGTGTACGCCCTGTGCACGCCTTCTTTTCACGCCCATTTGTTCTTATCTTACGTTTGTCACTTGTTATGCCTACTGTATTCAATGCAATTGTAATGTTCTTCTATATATACTATGTACTGTTGATGAGACGTTGCAGCTGCCATTCCATTCTGTTACAGGCTGTTCCGATCCTGTCCCTTCCCTTGTGTCAAATTAAAGCCTGTTCAACTCAGATACCCCGGATCCTGCCTCTTATTTATTGAGCTATCTGTTTTAGTTAATGTATAGAAAAATAGTACCGGTAATTAATTATTTATTTACCACATAATGGCGCCCGAATAGGGACGAGCCCCTTCCCCACGCGCCGGAGATGTAACGCAGGCCCCCTGACCCTTCTACAGCCGTGACGGAACTCTACCGTGCACGTGCAGATATTTCTGCTTCATCAAGTCTCCCTCAGGCCCACGGAGGAGACGGAGACTGCGGTCCGGCATCCAGACGAGGCGGTGAGGAATGCGGTTCGTCCCGACCAGAGCCCAAGCCGAGAGAGCAAGGTCCGAGGTATCCGGAGGCCCACCTGTTTCCGAAGCCCGAAGTTCGAAGCGCATGCGTAGTAACCAGACGTCGTAGCAGTCCAGTCCAGTCCGAGGCCTTCAGTTCTGCTTCCCGGTGAGTACCGTTGCTGGGAGAGTATCTAGACGGGGTCATTAGTTTGTCTCTGGTCCGATGGGTTTGGGTACGCAGATCCAGTCCGACGTGTCCATATAGGTGGATACGGTATGACGTGTCTCTTTATGAGACCGGTATGTTCTGTACTGTTTTAGCAGTGCATCCAGTAATTCTAGTAAGTCCGTTCTCGAGAAATTCAAGCGTTATGTTTTCAGTGTATCAGGTAGTATTCTGTTCGAACTGTTATTAATGTATTTCTATGTCGTGGTATGAGTGATTTGTTTGCCATTTCATTACTGTGATTATTGTGTATTGTGTTTAAGTTCAAGTACGACTCAAATATGCCTCTGTTTTCAAAGTTACGTCAGATAAAAACCAGAAAAGGGTTACTCGAAGAAGCAGTTCCTGTCCCTCCTAGGGACAGTCCTGGACACTTTATGTATCACAAGCATGGCTTAGATGCCATATTATATCTAGACTTATGGGTGGATTATACAAAGAATCTTGAAGAGAAATATAGATGGCCTGTATCAGGTACATGGGATGCCGAGTGCATCATGCGAGTAGAAGAAGCATTATGGAAAAAGAAAGCCAGACAATCCCAGAAAGATGCCATAGAATTATGGCGTAAAGAATCCCATAAAAGATCCGAAAAAGATTTCAGAAAAGCAGAATTAAGTAGGGAATCCTCAGAAAAAGCCCAAGAAAGGGAACTTCTAGAAGAAGGTGAACGAGTTAGAGCAGAACAGTCAGACAGACAGAGAAATGCCCTTATTAAAGGTATGTATCCTCTTCTTGCCGAGGGCTTGCCGAAGGCAACCCCGGAAGTACCCTGTAATTTACCGCCACCATTGGTCCCGACAAAGCTACGTCATAAACCAACTGCATCTGAAATTTTCCTTTCGTCCTATTTGGACGATACAGTCCCAGAATATGCAAATCCTATTCCGCCTGCTCAACCTCAGCACCCTGTTAATAATGTAATTCCTGTTCCTCCAGCCACTGGTCCCGGGAACCCCGTTAATGTGCCAGTACCCCCGGACCAGTCCACATTACGTGTGCCCGTTTTGCCAGTCACTTTACCAGCACGTTCAGTATTAACTGACGATTCTAGTTCAGGAGGAGCGGGGGGAGGTGCTCCTACCACCCCGCCTCAAGTAAAACGACTGACGCTGAGAGACGCAACGTTACAGCGGACGCCAAAGGTCTCTACACACGCAGCCCTCAAGCAATACCTTACAGACTGCATATATGATTCAGTGCCAGGCGAAGATCACATGATATTATATTCCGTACGTTTAAGACGAGTTGCCAACTTTTTGGCCACCCTGCCCGAGATGAAGGAACATCTAGACAGAATATATCATTTTATCCGAACAGGGGAGAATCCAGAGAGTATTCACGAAGCTATGACACACAGAAAGGTCGAGATTCAAAGTATGATTTTACAGTTCTTGATTAACTGTTTAATAAGAGAGCAGGATTATCCTGATAAAGACAAAGACAAGATGAAAGCCCTGACAAGGTGGAGTGACAATATAGCCGAGGGAAAACATAAGACACAAAATAGTATAGAAAGTATGTACAGGAAAATTCGTAAAGAAATTCTAAGTATACACGAGAAGGAGAAAGCAATAAGAGCAACCGAGAAAGAGAATGACTCTTCAAGTGAAGACATAGACAGCGAGAATCCCGCCAGAATAGCGTATGTAGGTAGAACTAGATTTTCCGACAGACATTCACGTCTAGATTACAAGAAAGTTTTTCCTCCTCCCGTACCAGAACAGTGTTCTCTTGAACAAGTATTCCAGGCTACTGATAAAATTCTGAAACTACGAATAGGTTATAGTGAGCTTAGTACCATGCATGAACATACAGACTTCAATAAAGGTTTCTTTTTCTTCATAGGTCCTGTCCAGAATAGTAAGTTAATACGTAGACTAACTAGAACCCTTGAAGCAGTAGTGAATGAGACTACTTCCGCTCTAGGTAACTTAACCGAGGAACAATCTGCTATGAGATTTGTTGTCCTTCAAAACCGCCTTGTTCTTGACGTCATACTGGCCGATAGGGGCGGAGCTTGTAGAGTCATCGGATCTAGTTGCTGCATTTTCATTCCTAATAACGCACCGTCTGTTTATTCAGCTATAACCAGACTTCATAAAATAGCCTATCAGTTACACCAGAATCCAGGCACCTGGACATGGTCCGGTTGGCTCTGGAGTATAATATCTGCCTGGGGATGGAAAGTAATGTCATTCCTGGGTATAGCAGTAATGATCATATTCAGTTGCTGTCTCTGTTTACAATGTGGCCCTGCGATTTGCGGCTTGTGCGCTACATCTTGTATTCCAAGTCCAAAGTCCTGTTCCAAGAAGATTCGAGACGAGCAAATGATGCTGTATGAAATGATAGATGGTATCATGAATATTGATGTTTCCTGATGGAAACGTAGGGCACAAGGAGGGAATGAGGAAAATCGAATTTTGCCTTGTCATGTGTCCCTACGTGTTCCCCATCCTATGTAATATGTGCATGATTAATATGCATATATCCCCCTATGACCGAATAAAGACGCCATTATAGTTGTGTCCAACGTTAGTATGTCAGTTATCCAGTCCCCGTGAAAGCAACGTGAATTAGGCTTCTAGGCCTATGTTGCCAACGTTTTACATTATGCACGTTAATTCATCGAATTGTCCCCGTTTCTAGGCCTCAAAGGGCCTGAACACCAGATTCAAGCTCCAGTCTCCTGAAACCACTCCCAGGAGCGATGCAGCCCCTCCCGCATCCCTGACCCTTCACTTACTCTCTGCCAAGCAGCGCGGTGCCCGGCCTGGCCTGCCTGCCTGTCTGCCAAGAATATGTTATGCCTCTAGTTATCAGTTCAGCTCCCCGGCTTCACATTCCTAAGCTAACGAACTGTATAAACATCTTCAGCTATAGTCTAGTCTTCCTGTCTCCATGCAAGAGAATTACTGTATTATTATCCATAGAAGATTCATAGCACACGCAATACATGAAGAATATATGCATGCACCAGCCTTAGTGTCAAGTAGCCTTTGCTCTGATGACTTTTAGATTCTATCAACATGTACTCCAAACACAAGATACCAGATATGCTATAGGTACATGTCGTCCTGACATCCCAGACTTTAGTCTCCTCTTCTAGCGCAGAAGTCAGAGCCCCCAGCTCTCCCTAGTTACACGTCATGGCCCGTTTGCGCGCACCAGTAGGTTAAAGGTTCCAGCTGCCCAGGTAGCCCCCTCCATATATCCACCCATTTATGACACTTCTGTGATGTTCTCATCACATGTCTTCGTGTACGCCCTGTGCACGCCTTCTTTTCACGCCCATTTGTTCTTATCTTACGTTTGTCACTTGTTACGCCTACTGAATTCAATGCAATTGTAATGTTCTCCTATATATACTATGTACTGTTGATGAGACGTTGCAGCTGCCATTCCATTCTGTTACAGGCTGTTCCGATCCTGTCCCTTCCCTTGTGTCAAATTAAAGCCTGTTCAACTCAGATACCCCGGATCCTGCCTCTTATTTATTGAGCTATCTGTTTTAGTTAATGTATAGAAAAATAGTACCGGTAATTAATTATTTATTTACCACAAGTCCCAATGATTTTAAACAAGAGATCCAAGCTCCCACAGGAAGGAGATCAGCTCTGCTACTGCCCGTGAGGATAACACCTCATTAGAGACTGGTTATCAGCTAATCTGGACCGTAAGTAAAGAAGGATCTGCCACGCCTCAGTCACCGGCTTACTTGAGTCAGGAACGCTGGTCAGTATCGGCATCTGCACACTCCCCTCAAGCCAGTACACGCACCATCCTTGTGGCGATGCCCGGGAACGCCACAACTGCATCGCTGGGCACCACCATTCTCTCCCTAGGTGAACTCACCTGAGTTTAGGAACATTTAAAGCATTGGAAGCTGGCCGAAGGTTCTTTTGAAGATACTAAAAAGACAACAAATTAACAACAAATTTGGGAGCTTGAGCGAAGAGTTCATTGTAACATATGGTGAAGCTTTGAACAGTGAAATCTATATAAAGGAAGGACAGATGGAGCTGGGTAAGATAATGTCAAATGAGGCCTCCATGATAGGAACTCCGAATCAAACATTAGCTGCATTTTCTAGCTGCAAGGAATGGTTAGATAGCTAGAGAAACTAAGCTATTAGTTGTTATTAAAGTTCAAATGAGTACAAACAAAAGCCTGAATTATCATGAAGTGCGACTCAGATGGAGGCAAAGGAAGTGCCATCTTCAAGATTTTAGGATGTGATATTTGGGAAGTCAAGCCCTTATCACATTGGCTCCTAAGTTGTGCCCTGAATCAGCTGGACTGGGACACTGGCCTTTACTAGGGGGCGACCAAGATGAGGACAAAATGGATGTAGAGACACAGAGGGCAAGCAGCTGTGTCTTGTCAAAATAGAGCTGAAGGCATTTCTCATTCACCCAGAGTACTAGAAATGTGATTTTTTTCAAAGGCACAGTAGTGTCCTGAGAAATAGTATTTCAGTGATTAAATGTGTTAGCACTACTTTCAATATTAGAGGAAATGCATGGCTGACTGTTATGGTACAAGACTTACAGCCCCAGCAGATACCCACATGCCGGAGTATGGAACCAGACTCGCTCCCACGGATCCTTACAAGTGTGTCTTGGTCCTAACTTCTGTGAATACCAACATGAGTAAGTGCCTTCTGTGAATACCAAAATGCTAGTAAGTTTAAGATTTTGTCTTAAGTTAGTTCTGTGAGTCGGGCCCATTGGTAGCCAACTGGATATGGGGACCCCTTGTTATCAGGTTTAGTAGCCCATCAGGGTAAAGAAAAGAAACACTCCAATTGTCATTTCACCATTCACCAAGAGATAGACTGAAATAGGTGGTTTACTTTCTAAAGCTGATATGTATTTCTGGTATACAGTTCCTCCCTCTGCTACCGAGGATTGTCATTGGTGACTGTTGTGGTTCTCTTGTTTTATATATCTGTGTTGTGTAGTTGGTGTGGGGGCGGAATGAGGCGAGCGGCTAGCACAGGGAGATGTCTGACACCCTAATTCCCTTTTGCCTACAGTGGTCCCTTCATCTTCTGAGATAGACTGTTTTTTCTGCTGTAAATATTTCTGAGCCCTGTGGCTTTCGCTATTACTTTTGCAGTTTTACACAGAGAAAACTTGACATGAAGATATTAAAGCATTTTATACGTGAGCTAGATCAGGATATATATGTTTAGTCATGAGGACATTAGGTGATTTCCCCATTATCAAAGTGTGTTATTTTGTTGTGTGTATTAATTACTTTATTGGTAAAATGAAGAGTTGAGAAATAACAGCAAATACAGCGGCATGCAAGTCCAGCTTATACCCATATATAGATACAAATGTTGATTGTGATACATACACCAATAGCAAACAATACATGAATAATATTTAAGAGAGGTAGAAATAGGAAGAGATGGTGAGAGAATAAGCTGTAGCAGGAAGGAAGTAAAGAGAGGAAGGGAAGAAGACAAAGAGAAGAGAAAAGATGGAAACTACAACACAGGAAAAAAAGAGAGGGGAGGGGTACTGAGTACAATTATGGTAATGAGTAAGAACCAAGGGCCAGATGTACAACAGTCTTTAGTGGTCGCAAAAAGGTAGTCAACCCTTTTGCGACTGCAAAAAACTGTGGTGGTATGTACCGACATTATTTTGTGAGTCAAGACTCAAAAAAGCGCATTTGTGACTCGCTTTTAGGAAGGGGCGTTCAAGGGTGTCCCTTCCTAATAGCGAGTCCAAATGGTATGTTCCACTGTTTTGCGATCGCATTTGCAGTTGCAAAACACTCGCAGTTTACCACCTACTTCAAGTAGGTGGTAAATCATTCGCAAACAGGAAGGGGTTCCCAGCGGACCCCTTCCCCTTTGTGAATGGGTGTGAAAATATTTTTTAAGAGCAGGCAGACGTCCCAGGGACCACAGTCAGTCCTTAAAAAATGAAAATAGTTTTTTGTTTTTTGTTTTAAATGCTTCCTGTTCTCCTTTAAGGAAATAGGTCTACATTTAAAAAAGAAAGTAACTGCTCTATGTAAAAAGCAGTCCCAGACATGGTGGGCTGCTGATCCCAGCAGCGCACCATCCCTGGGAGAGCTAACCATTCCCAATGGGGTCGAAAATTGCGCTTGCCGCAAGAATATTGATGGGGCATGCAATTTGCAATCCCTTTCAGAATCACTAAGAGTGTCTGTGTCACTGTTGTACATTGCATTTTGCAACTTGCATATTGTGAGTCATAAAGCGACGTAATTTGCAAGTCGCCACATGCAAGCAGCGTACATCTGGCCCCAAGAGTCTAAGCATATTATGGGGGAAGGAGGGGGAGAATCTTTCAAAAAGGGGGACCATATCAGAAGAAATATATCTGCTTTGTCCATTAAATTGTAAATGTTATTTTCACATGATGGGATCTTGTATATCTTCGAGAGTGATTCCTCATGTGACGGAAGTTGTGTAGAACACCAATGTTGCAAAATACAGATGTTAGCAAATTTAAGGACAGTGATGAGCAAGTAACAAGCATGTCGGGTCAGCTCAGGAATGTCTGATAGCTGAAAAGCGATTCTTCAATTACCGTGCAGAGAGAAGCTTCATTTCATTAAAGACAAGAGAGGCTAACATTATGCAATAACATTTTAATGCTGCCCCAAATGCAGCACTTTAAAGAACAAACATTACATCATAGATAAAACATTCCATTAAGAACGTTCAATCAAGCATATAGCTCCATAGCAACTGGATATCTTCCTCTTCGTGCTGTGATGAAGAAAAAAACTAATCACACCAAATCTGTACCAAAACTTTCAATGTAAACACACATTTGACTTAGCACACAAAACTCTCACAGCAAAGAATTATTTGGGAGAAATGAAAAAAAACAATTCATACCAACAGGCAGTTCAAGGGTAAAAAATGCAATACTTTTTGCAAGAACAAATCATGTTAATTAATAAGGACAAAAATTAACAATAATGCATAACCCACGAAAACTTTCACAACATACCAATACTGAAACAACAATAATGCATAACCCACGAAAACTTGCACAATATACCAGTATGGAAGCAGAGTGTAAGGTGGGATAATGTTAGCCTCCATTGACTTTAATGAATTCAAGATTCTCTTTGCACAGTAATTCGAGAATCACCATTTCATTCCTAGACCGGAGACTACCAATATGCATGTTTAGAGCTCCCCAGAGCCATACTGCTCATATACTCCACAGGCTTAAGGGAAAAGCTTGCAAAAGTGTTAGCACTTGACCACCCTGCAGTTTCAGTATGTCTGCAAGCTTGGCTCCTTCCAAATAAACCCTTTGGGCCATAGCACCCCAAGAAAAATGTGCTCCAAATTTGGTCAAATCTGTTCGAGCTTCCGATATCACTACCCTTACCTATTTAGCAATATCAGCTATTTTTTCTGCCCTATATGGTTTAACATTTGAAATTAATAATTAATCCTCACCATCTGGTCTAAACTTAAGCAGGCCCTGCTCATAAACTTTCATGCAACTCACATCACACAACTTTGTACAGCCAGTAAAAGAGGGGTAAAAGATGTTCTCAGACATTGTTTTAGTACTCATCCATATTTTGAAGTGAACCCTATCCTGAGAATAATACCTATTGCAAACCTCTAGTGCTTTAATGTCCGACTCGCCTCTTAAAGAGATCATGCAGAGCAAAGTCACCAACTTTATTGTTAACTGCATTCTTGAAAGGTAAGCAATTTCAGGCCAAGAGACAAACAAGTCAAAAATAAGATTAACATTCCATAATGAATCATACATAGCTCTAGGAGGACGCCTAAGCCTTATTCCCGTCATTACCCTGCTACTAGTAGGGATCACTACTATAAAGATACAGACTCGGGTAAGTATTTCTCCAAATCTGCATTTAATGGAGAGCATCATAAGATGTGGAGTAACAGGGAGAGAAGCAGGCTCACATCAACCACCGCTTCCTGTTTTAGAATACACATTCCAATAAACGGTACCTACATTCTAGATTCTTTAATGGAGGTTCACTCTTGCCAGACGTTGCAAACTCACAACATCTCTTCGTAGAACATAAGCTACCACCTTTTTGATCTTGGTCAACTTCTTCTGAGGAAGTCACAACTGAGAAATAATTGCATTGCCCTGGAACCCCAGGTTTTCTAAACTCTAAGTAGGAATCAATACAGACTCCTCCACATTGATAATCAACCCTAAAGATTCTAAAAGATCTGTTGTCTATTTAATGTGCTTCAGCAATTCTCCCTGATTTTGAGACGTCAAAAGCATGTCGTCTAGGGAAATACCTAAACATACACCTCTCCTTCTCAAGAAGTCAAACACAGGACGTAGGACCTTCAGGGCCGGACTGTCTACCGGGCAGTTTGGAATGCTGCCGAGCTGCTGGCTGATTTTACTGCAGTGGGGGCTGATTTCGTACATGGAGACCTGCGTGTACTTTGAACTAATCAAAGAAAAATGAATTTTGTTTAGTACGCGCAGGTCCCCATCAACGAAATCAGCTCCCAGCTCAGCAGGATTCCAAACTGCCCGGTAGCCAGTCCAGCCCTGAGGACCTTTGTGAAACACCAAGAGGCTGAAGAGAGACCAAACAGAAGACAACAAAACTGGTATAGAATTCCTCTCCAACTGAACCGTGTATGCCTCCGAGTATCTGGGTCCATAGGAATTAAGAAGTGGGCCTCTCTGAGATCCAGCTTCACAAGCCAGTTTTTCTCTTGCAAAATGTTCTTCAAATGCTCTCCATCCTGAAGTGCCTGTAAACCAAAAACATATTCCATTAGTTCATGTTTATCACTGGGCGCCAGCCTTGCCCTTTTCCTTACTAGAGAAACCGTACTTACAAAACACTTTCCAGAATTGGGCACCTTGCAAATTGCCCCCGGAGCAACATATACGCCACTACTAAATCCACTAGTACTGATGAATCCTGATGTAGGGCCAACTCCCTTGGCTGACATCTCTGAAAAGGGTACTGGCAAAAGTATATTGTAAAACTTTTTATGGTCTGTAAAACCCAAGAATCGTTTGTTATAGCTGATCAATTTTGGGTGAAAGAATGTAACTTTACCACTACTTTAGAGTGAGAAGAACCAACTGTAGGGGAGACTCTTACCTTGATCTCCTGTTCCCTGAAATCTGCCTCTACTGTCTACTGAAGGAGGGGTGTGTCCTCTTTGTGGGCAGAAACTGCTGGACTTATGGAAACCTCTGCCATAGCCCCACTGGCCATGATAGTAATGGTCAGACCTTGACTGGCCACGGGCGGCAGCCAGGCTCCTCCTGTCAGCCTTTCCAAAAACTCTATTGTTGCTGAACACACGTCTCATATTAGTTTGAGCCTTACTGAAGGCCGCAAATGGCGAGACATACTTCCCCAAGGTTCTCTCCGAAAAACAGTAGATTATTCAGGTCCCCTTGGGTCTCAATATTGGCAAGGTCCCCTACCTACTAGTTAATTCTCATAAGAATAGCGCTCATACATTCAGCAATTAGCCCTTCTTTGGCATTGCCAAGCAGACATAATGCCCGGTGGCTCCAGCCACGAAGGAGATCCACAGGGTCTCCATTAAAGGAGGGTTACTCAGCCAAATCTAGTATCCTTGCCAGAGGACCCAAAGAGTCTAAGACTCTATTTTAACACTGCTTACAGCAACGATCAATGCCCTTCCAACGATCTCTTCCATTCTTAAAGAGGAAGGTCCACAACTCCTGGTCCAAATTAGGTGTCATTCCCCACTTGTTGTCAATAAAAGGCCTGGAACAGTCCGCCCTCATTGAATTCTACATGTCCTTATCAAGGTACTTTCATATCCAGAACCTAAAAGACCTTACGTGGTCCACAGTCCGCCAATCAGACTCTCTTGGGTGTGTAATACAGGTAGAATTAACATCTAATTACCAAAGGATCTTTAATAGCCTTAGAAGTCGAAGGTTGGTTGAGGTCCTAATCGAGGTGATTATTGCCTACGTTTTCTTGGGGATCAAAAACATACTCATTAGTCCTCTTCACAAACTCCATCTGAAACTGATTTTCTTCATCATCAGTTTCAAAACTGTGGTCTCTTGTACCATGAAGGTTGCTTTATCTTCTTGTAGCGTGGGGCAGACCCAATCTAATTGTGCAGACCCAATCTAATTGTACCACTATGGACACCATGGTCCTCTGTAGTGCTCAAGCTACCCAAATACTGGTATCGGCACTTCACAGCACTTTGGCTGCCCACAGAAACAACTTCACCGGTCAGGTGATTAGTCTTATTTGCGCCTTACCTCCCTTTCTAACAAGAGAAATCTCCTCCTCTGATAGGACCAAAACATTTTCCTCAACTGGAGAAACCAGGCACATCTTAAGGATTTTGGGGGCCTGGGCCAAACATATCTTGGGGGACCCATGTTTGAACCAGCTTTGGAGTTATGATCCAATTCCATCTCCTTCATGCCCTCTTTGGCCAGGTTGTTGACCGTGCAGAAGCACTCTGGTCAAATTCTATATGTGTTTGCATCTAATATTCAGGGATAGTAACTTGTGTTTTCAACACTGGAACACATCAGAAGCTCAATAATATTACTGCAAATAATCTCTGTGTCACCCTACTATTTCTCATATTTGAGGTCCTATTTTAATCTAATAGAAACTTTGTCTAGATGTTGCATAAAACATAAACACAATGGGGCATATTATCAAGCAGAAGCAGCAGAAAACTGGCGAAAATGGGCTTGATAAAATGCCCTGGAGAATTCCAATAAAAGCCCATGCTCGCACCAGAATATGGGTTTGCTATTGGAATTCTTATGGCATATTATTAAGTCCATTATCGCCGCTTTAGCGGCGGTTTTCTGCCGATAGAACCACGTTAATTTTTAACGCCGTACTTGATAATATGCCCCAATATTTCTCAGCAAAATATCTTTAGTAGATTCTAACACATCACCCACATAAAAAATAAATTGAAGGAGAACAGTATTCACAACAATCTGCTTAGGAAATATTTAAGGAAATCAGGACAAGACTCTGAAGAACAGAGCTGGCTCTATCAGGCGACCCTGCGAGGGCAGGGGCTCTAGGCTAGAGCCCACTATGCCCATGTCTTGAAATGTCTATGTGAGAAACCCTTCTTTTATAGAGGACAGCCTCAACCGTCTCTTTCAGGGAAGATTGCAATTTTCCCTGGAAATATCTGACAAATAGACCTTTATTGAGGGAAGGAGCAGGGGTTCCTTGAACCTCTCATTGTCATACAGAGCATAGATTGTGACAGCAAAAAACTGAATGCTATGGCAATGTAGTACGCGGTGAGCGCCTTGCCGAAAAGGGCTAAGCCTTATCAATCATGGCTGCGATCCCCAGTCCTGTTTGTGTTTCAATTCAAAGGCACTCCGGTAGCATGTCAAAGGTAAAATAAAAAAGGATCTTCCCAAAGTGAGAGCCAAAGCCCTCTAGAAACTTGCTTGAAGTGTAAGCTTGGCAAAGGATGCATATGTCCTGTAGACGCCCAGGGAAGAGAAATAGGGCTAATTAATGTCTTCCCCCAATTTGGCAAGGCATGTCCAAGGCTTTACAACAAAAGGTGGGGAACAAAATGCCTAACTGCCTGTTCAGCTTTCCAAAAACAGCACTGCGGCCAAGTGCAAGATATCGAAGGTGCACAGAGAGCAAATGGGCGTGAAACAATAAACCTATGAAAAAGGAAAAATTGTCTGAAAGAGAGGCCCCAAAGGGCCCACAAAAAGATAACAGAAACACACCTGCTATACAGGAAGAACACAAACATTCTGCTGAGGTGCAAAAAAAACCTTTAACAAACAAAAGGTAAATCTGACCGTAAATTGGGCGAATAAAACCAAGAAATCACACTTACAACCAAAAGTAAGTGAGGGTCACAAACAAACAAAAAACAAACAGCATTTGAAAAAAGTGCAGCACTGTCAGCCCTAGAGGTATCTGGGTGCTGTGTCTCTATTGAAGAGCCAGGTCTTGAGTCTCTTTCTGAAGTCTGCCAGCGAGGGGGAGGTCGCGCGCAGAGCTGGACTGGGAGATTGTTCCAGGTCTTGGCAGTGATGTAGGAGAAGGAGCGGCCACCATTGCATTCATGAAGGAGGCAGGGGGTGTGTGCGAGGGCAAGTGGAGAGGAGCGCAGGTGTCTAGCGGGTTAGTGGAAGTTCAGTTGATGGTTGAGGTAGGCAAGTCCGAGGTCATGGTGGGCTTTATATGCGAGTATAAGGAGCTTGAAATGGCATATTTTTAGGATGGGGAGCCAATGGAGGTCCCTCAGGTGTGGAGTAATGTGGGTTAATTTGGGGAGAACCAGGATGAGTCTGGCGTCAACGTTCTGTATGGTCTGGTGTCTTCTGAGGAGCTGGTTGGAGATCCTTGTGGTACTGCGCATATGATGTCCTTGGGTGCGTAGTAGAAAGGAGGCAGTTTGATGCTCTGTGTGCATCCTGTAAAGAAGGAGGTGCTCCATTTCAGGGTGTCTTGCAGTAGGCCTATGTTCTGTAGTCTGTTGAGGGTGTGAAGTATTCTTCGTAAGGTGTAAAGACAGGAAGAAGTCGAATTGTAGGTTTCCATTCTATTATTATCCAATAAATCAAAGCCTCTTAGTAACACGTCAGCTAGCATCATCAGAGGTCAGTCAACAACTACCTCTGTTGAAGCACCTAGCCAGCTAGGACATTCTTAGAATTATTTAACAGGGAATACAAGTATACAACAGGGTGTTGTAGGAGACAGTGTCAAGCACTGTGGAGAGGTCGTGGAGAATCGGGGCTACAGTTTCTCTACAGTCTAGGATGGTTCTGTTGTAGTCTGTGTTGGAAATCAGACTGGTCACATTGCTGTGTTAGCCTGGAATCCTGTTTGGGAGGTGTCAGTAGATGGTTTTGTTCCAAAAATTTGGTGAGCTGCTGGTTGATGGCTTTCTCGAAAATATTGGCTGAGTAGGCGAGTAAGGAGATGGGACGATCATTTTTTAGACCATTGGGATCTGGGAAAGCTTTCTTTAGGAGGGGTCTGACGTCTGTGTGTTCCATCTGTCCTGAAAGGTTACTGTGGAGAGGGAAGTGTTGATGATGCTGGTGCGTTGCTTGCTGGTTGGGTTTGTTACAAGTTTATAGAGGTGGTGGGGGCAGGGGGGAGTAACGCCCCGGCGTGGATGGAAGACATGATGGCTGAGGTGGCCAGGGCAGTGAGTGGTGACCGGGTGGTGATGGTTTCGCTGGCATTCGCTGTTTGGTTGAGGTCATCGGTGTTGAGCACGGCGGGTTGGAAGGAATATTTTACAAAGGCAAAAGGCACAAGTAATTCCATGACAAGAGATATTAGAGTACTTATCTTGTTGAGGAGAAGCATATAAGAGAGGAAGATACCTAGTTGCGAAGATGCTATATGTTGGATTGAAAGTTCTTAATGGAATATTTTATCTATGATGTAATGTTTGTTCTTTAAAGGGCTGCATGTTGGGGAGGCAATAAAAGGTTGTCTCCGCTCTTGTAATGAAATGAGGGGGTCTGGAAGTGGCAAATCCATAAGTTCCCAAAGTGTAAACTCTACTGCAGAATGAGGGACCATCTCTACAGCTGGATACTGTGCTGGGGTCCAGTTTCAGCCCTTAAGGATCCTAAAAAGATTGATTTTCATCCGTGCTTCACAGACTCTTCATTCTAGGGCCTCCAAAAGTTCTGTCCATTCTTTCTCATCATATTCCACCTGAGGACGAGACTGCCAGGTCTTCCTAAACCTAGCTAATTGTGGCTGAGATAAAGATGATGAATTAGGAGATTATATAATCCCAAATGATATACACTAATGTAAAAAAACAGTATGAGATCTTCTGTACATAAAAAGCTTCACGCAAGGAAAGCAGAAATATTTCTTGCTTTTTCTTCTTTTTTTAGTTTTTTTAAGTTTTTTTTTATATTTCTTGCTTTTTAGGTGAGCTACAAAATGGCAAACTATCATTTTGGAGAGCTGAGAGGAAATGGAGAAGAGGTGACTACACCTCCAATGAGAACAAGAACTGCTCTGTAATCCTCTCTCTTTTTTTTTGTCCACATTTGCCACAATGGTTTTCTTTCCATGATGAAGTCGAGTGGTATACGAGCGGGATACTGTCTCAGCTAATGAATAGCTGGTAGGGCTCAACTTGACCCTCGATACTTAACCCTCAGCTCCTCCTTCCAAACCAACTCTAATTCACCAAACAAAAACCTGTCGAAAAAAGAGTGGATATTTCCACAATGATATCAAGCCCTGGGTTAGGTGAAAGTGGCTTAATCATTGGACCCGGAAAAAAAATAAAAAGAAATCCGTACACTCAGTGCGCCCAATTTAATAGATGCCAGAACGCCTTTTTGTTTGAATTACCAGACCTACCCAGGTCTAATTTGGAGATCATTAACATAGAGGTGTACCAATCTTCGATTGTAGGGGGCAAAGAGTCTTTCCATTTTCTGCATATCTCCCTCCTGGTAAGCAAGATAGAGTAAAAAACTAGCTTCTTCTCTGAGCTTTGGAGACCATCCAAAATACCAAAGATAACCAGTGGGAGATCGAGGACTATATTCAAGTTCAAAGATAAAGACATAGTTCTTTTTATGTCCCCCCAAAAAGTTGACAAAATGGGGCACTCAAAAAACATGTGACAGTCTGTAGCCGCTACCAAACCGCATTTAGGGCATGTTACCGGGCTCCCCTGGGTAAATTTCGAAAGCCTAATGAAGAATAATAAGCCCTATGGATGGTGAAGATATGATTTCTACGGAGCCAAGATGGTTTCACTGCATCCCACAACATTCCACAGGATAGGTTCCAGAGCTCTTGCAGATTACAACCCATTATGGTAGATGACCAAAGCTCTTCTGGTAATGAGAAAGCGCCATCCCTTTCTTCCATAATCAGGTTATACCAGGATGAAATTTCCTTTTTAGCAGGAGATTTATCGACTAGGGATGATATTAATTGGCTGTGGCCACCTAGGGGGAATTTATTACCACGAGTTGTCCGAGAGACATATGCGTGGGACCAACTAGCTATTTGCATATACTTGTATCTGGCAAAGTTGGGGCCAATGGTGTTTCTAAGACAATCCCACGAGAGCAGCTCCCCTTCTGTGAACAAATCGCCCCAAACAGCCAACCCAGCTTACTTAATCGGGATCGCAAGACTGTCACTCAACCAAACCGGACTCTCGGGGAGAACCCAAAGCGGAGTCCTACTATTGTAGTACCCTACCTTAATTGTTTTACTTATCTGTGCCCACATTTTGGCCAGTCCCTGCAGAATCTTCAACTTAATTTTTTTTTTAAACTTGGGGTCCCCAAACTTGAACAAAAACCCTGATTGGCTAACGCCTTCTCCTGTAAGAAGGGTGTAAAACAAAGAGCCAGCCCCATACTCAGATGAATTTTTAAAAAGCACTCTGACATGAGATAGTTGGAATGCCCATGCATATGTCTGAAAGTCTGGGGCCGCGATTCCACCCTTTTCTCTACGCCTCCTCAACTTTTTCCAGGAGATCCTCGAGAGGCGCTTACTCCAAATAAAGGAATTAATATCAGATTGTAGTTTCTTTATTAATGAGGGATCAAAGTATAACGGAATTGTGTTAAAAAGAAAAGAAATTTTAGGCAAAATAGACATTTTAATTAAATTAACCCGTCCTAAAAATGATAAAGGGAGTTGTGCCCATGACATTAATAATTTACGGCATTCCTTAGCTACAGCTGCGAAATTTATCTTGGCGATCTGATTGATATCCTTAATGATGTTGATGCCCAGATATCTCATTTCCTTATTTCCAGGACGTACTGTGATATCTACTGCAATCTGATCTACGTTCCATATCAACATCTCCGTCTTATCAGGATTGATCTCGTACCCAGAGATTTCACCAAACTCAGAGGCCACCTTTTAGACTGCAGGAAGTGCAGTGTGTACCTCTGATGTATACACCAGAATATCATCGGCGTAAAGGGCCACCTTTCTCTCCCACTCCTTATACATGAACGGTCTGATGTTAACATTTTCTCTTAAGCACTGGGCAAATGGTTCAATGTATAGATCGAACAGGAGTGGAGAGAGAGGGCATCCCTGCCTTGTACCTCTCGAGATGTTTAGAGGCTCAGATAGAATGCCATTTACTAAAATACAAGCACTGGGATTCTGATATAAAAGATCAATTGCCCGCCGCGTTTTTCTGCCCACGTTGAACTTTGCCAAGGCCTCCGACAGGTAAACCCAGTTCACTCTGTCGAAGGCCTTGGTTGCGTCCAACGTGAGGATTGCTAAGGGGAGGGACTCCAGAGAGGCCATATCTATTGCCCCTATTAAATCATAAGTTAACTCATGTAACTGTCGTCCCTTCACGAACCCCTTCTGATCTGGGTGAAGGATTTCAGGAGCCATCGTTGCGAGTCTTTTAGCAAGTATTGTGGTAAAAATCTTATAATCCACATTTAGGATTGATATGGGTCTATACGACCCACATGCAGTAGGTGACTTTCCGGGCTTTAGAATTAAAGTTATAGAAGCGTTATCCCAAGATGGTGGGGGGCGAATGCCGTCCTGTAAAATTTGGTTAAATAAAATTGTCAAAAAGGGAACTAGTTCTTGCTCTTATACTCTATATATTTCGGCTGGTAGACCGTCGGGTCCTGCCGCCTTTCCTTTTTTTGCATAATGAACAGCTTTCCCAAATTCTCCCTCTAAAATTATACTATCCAATAACTCGCTCTGTACTCTTGATAAGGCCGGCAGGGCTATTTGATTCAGCCATTCCCTAATTTGATCAGGTTCAGCAGTTTTATCTTCGTGGTATATTTCCTGAAAAAATTCTCTAAAAGCCTATCTTATATCCAGGTCTGATGACGGTGGAATGTTGTTACCCATGATCAAGTCTATGTTATTACGAATTTGATCCGTTTTGGATTTCCAGGCCAATAACTTCCCTGCGCCCTCACCGTATTCAAAATGGGCGATCTTACTAGCATCCCATCTTTCTTGAATACGCTGGTTTAAGATTGAAGATAATTGTCCCTTTAGGGAGAGAAGCTTATCCTGTAGGCCTAACAAGAAAGTTGCCGAGGAAGCCCAGTTGGTATCAATGTCTTGTTGGACTTTAGCTATGTTTGCTTCGACTGAAGCGACCGCCTCCCTATATTCCTTCCTTCTATAAGACACCTTGGCGGTGATAAGGCCTCGTAAGAATGCCTTTAGGGAATCCCAGACAATACCATTATCAGCTGACCCAACATTTTCATTAAGAAAATGCTGGACCTCGGTTTTAAGAGATAAGATGTCATCGGGATGGGAAAGCAGGGAACGGTCAAATGTCCAGCTCCTAATTGAAGCATTGAAAGCCACCAACAGCTCTAATACTACAGCTGCATGGTCAGATAAATGTATAGGCAGATAATGAATATTCTTAACACCAGCATCTAAACTATGACTAACCAATACGAAATCAATCCGAGATTGATGGTGGTATTTGTAGTTTCTAAAAGAAACCCCCTGCTGAGTCCCAGACCTTTCCCTCCAAATATCCATGTATCCAAACGGCTTCATCGAATTAAGAAAAAAAGTCCTAGATTTTGAAGGGATACGGGAACGGTTATTTTGCGACTTGTCTAGAATTGGATCAAGTACAATATTGAAATCTCCCGCGAATATTACTGGTTCGGGAAAGGATAAAAGAAGAAAGAAAATGGTCTCTAATACTGAGGGATCGTCTTGGTTCGGGCCATAATACCCAACAAATGTAAATTGAGCCCCCAAGATGGTTAATAAGGCAATGACCCATCTGCCACCTGGGTCCGCCATGGAAGTTATCAATCTAGCCTTTAGTTGTTTTTTAAAGATCAAGGACACTCCCCTAGTATTCGTGGATTGGGAGGTGGAAATCGCAAAGTCAATCCACCTATTTTTCTTCACCAGTACATCTAACTCAGATTGAGTCAAGTGAGTTTCCTGGAACAGAATGACCTGCGCATCTATATCTCGAAGATACTGAAACAATTTTCTAGCCCTGGGTCTAGTCAGCAGGCCATTTATGTTCCAGGAAAATATCTTTAGATTAGCCATACCTGTAGAAAAAAGGAACCAGCCAAGTTCTTACCAGATAATGATACTGAAAACCAGGAATGCCGTTGTACCATTCTAACCATTTTAACCAAGACAAACTCAGCTGCAGGTCGTGAAGCGGCCACTGAACTTCATGATAAAAAAACGTATTAGAATGACAAATGAGGAATTTTTTTGCTTTTAACCCCCCCCCCAACCCGTCCTCCCCACCCATTACCTCCCCCCCCCTTCCGTGGAGAACCCTAGATGTATCTAACTGGATCAAATCCAGTAGATGGCACCCCCCTACGGGCCCCGGATAGCCCATCCGGTCCCAACCCGACCCTAGTACCGGCACTTCAGTTTAAAGACCATTATAACCCGATTTATGTGTAGATATGAAAAAATATTTTTTCTTTTTTTTTTATATTTTAGTTTCTCATTTGTGTGTATATATACAAAGAAAAATTCAAGCGTCAATCGTTTATCTTCATGTCTTAGACAAAGGGGGAAGATATCTCAATTTGAATTTACTCGATTCTCCATGAGTCACAACCTTCCCCTACACTGAAGAGGCCCTGTTGCCCAGCTCCAACAAAAGCTCATCCGCTGCCTGCACTGTCCTGATGTTGTACATCTTATGATTGTGCATTACTTTTAACGCAGCAGGAAATGTTATCTTAGCTGTAGCGCCCACTTTCCTAAAGGCGTCTAAGCGCCTACCAAATTCCCACTGTCTCTCAAGTGTGACCCTAGCCAAGTCTGATCTTATTTGAAAAGAGAACCCCTTCCCAGATAAGGATTTCTGTTTAAGAGCTTGATTGAGGATTTGATCCTTGAGGGCATATGTGTGAAAATGAATCAGGATCTTACGCGGTTTAGGCCTTTGTGGGTTGCGTTTAAAAGGTTCTCTATGAACCCTTTGGATGTCAGTGGCGAGCTCCTCCACTGAACAGCCCAGGCCTAGTGAATCTTTCAGAAGCTGAACCACGAACTGTTTAGTTTCTGAACCTTCAGATCCTTCAGGCACATTAAGGACTCGAATGTTGCTGCGTCTGGCGTTATTTTCCAGTACCTCCATCCTGTGCTGAAGGGCTTGATCCTCTCTCCTTAGCTTCACAATGTCCTCCTCGACTTTATCTACATGTAGTGACAACACTCCCATGTTCTCTTCCAATACACCTGTTCTTGATGCTAGGCCATCAAGTTTGGTATCTAGGTACTCATAATAGCTCCTTATCTCTGCTTGATTACCTGCGGACTCCTCAAAACCCCTCTTTAAATCCTGGGAAAGTGTGGAGAACATTGCCATCAATGATGCTGCCGAGATGCCAACTGTGGTGTCCGCTGGTATCAAACTAGCAGAAACAAGTATATCGCTTTGTTGCTGTATAGTAACCAGGGGTGAGAGCTCTTTTTCACCTTTATTCTCTGTGGAGTGTTAGTCTCTTGCTCCAGTTACTAACCCCTCAATAGAATCAGTGGAATCAACAACAGCAGCAGCAGCGGAGGGTCCCAACTCTATCTGCCCCCCCACTTGACTTGTACCACCCACCAGACTTCCAGAATTATCCACGAGCTGCCTCTCTTCAACCAATACCAATGGTGAGCTACTTGCTGCTAAAGAGACAATCACGTTTCCTAGAGAGTTTGGAATATCAGCAGAAATTTCAGCTTGGGATACAGTAAGTGCCTGTTCTTCATGCATAGAAGTCGAGGGAATACTCGGACTCAGACCTGGAACCGGGGCTGGTACCGAGGACAAGCTCAAAGTAGGTAGAGAAAAAGGGTTAGAAGCAGTGCCAGGAGCCATTACTGGCGATGAACCTACATCGGCATCATTAAAGGCAGCCATTTCCTGATTCTTAGAGAGGTGCAACACTTGCGGCAAAGCCTTAAAATAAGAACGCAATGAGGGCGTAATTTTGCGCTTGCTTCTGCAATGTTAGCGCTCTTGGCATTCGCTCTTGTTTTAGCCTTTATTTTAGCACTGTTTAAACCTGTACGCTTAGTTTTTACCTCTGTTGTTAAAAAAGAAGAGGATCCCTTTTCCGCCGAGAGGGCTGCCTTAGATAAAGACTTAACCAGCGTTTTCCCCCTTTTCCGAGCGCTTTGCCCCTTAGATCTAGTTTTAATCTGGGGAGGGGAATTTAATTCAGGGCTGCCCACCACTTGAGTACTCCCCTTACCGCTCCTGGAACACCCTTCAACCACCTCGTCAGCCACTTTCACAGAGGACACCAACTCTCCGCAGCTCCTCGTGGAAACACCACACGACACGTGCACCAGATTGCGTGCTCTCCTGCCCCTCCTCAACTCCAGGGCATCTGAAAACCACTGTCGCAGGACCACAGGGAAAATCTCATGCCTCAGTATAGCGTGCGGCGCCTCCTCTCTATCCCCGGTAACAGAAGCCGAAACGCTGAAAAACGCCGCAGTAATGCGGCCACAGCAACAAGGCATAGAAAGGTGTAGCGTATGCAGTCTAGTTGTTGCACGTCACGTAGCCGTGACGTGCGACGGCCATGCTAGTAGCTGCGCGCGCAGCTCCCAGTGCGCGCGAAGCCCCGGAGAGTATCGGAAGCGCCGGCCGGCGCTCCTCTGCAACTTGTTGTTTTGCCAATAAATATATCACACACCAAATCAGCCTAGCGCTATCATTTACAAGCGGTCGACGTTACAGTGGCGACGAGGACGGGATTACCAACCAGATCCAAGGAAAAAAAAAAAATAAGGAAAATCGAACCCACCACCACGTGGGCTGCAGCAAAGCAGGTGACCCCTGACCACGAGACATAGCGCAGAGCGGCGCTACTGGGCCTGAGAGAGTGGAGAGCACAAGGGGGCAAAGCTGAGCCCACCAAGTAAGACAGGCAGAGGAGCGTGGCAGTGCCACAGCAACCGGAGGGGCGGCGCAGTGGCCAGAGAGGCGGCTCTGCACACAACAGGAGACACATTGCCGTGAATACCTTCCCAGCACACCGTGGAAGGTGGGAACAGCGCTGGCTACTAAAGGGGAGGAAGAGGGGACTAGAACTAGGAGTCCCCGGGAGGACGCCCCTACAGAAGTGAAGGACAGTACCCCAGGGAGCCCCACCAGCAAGGCGACGGAGGTCAAGGAGGTGAGGATGAGCACACCGGCAGGATATGCAATAGCGCCGGTGCAGTTCCTACCAAAACCTGGCGAACCCCTGATGAAGTGGGAGGATTGGAAGGAATATATCGATAATTTCATAGGGGTCCTAGAGGACGAAAATGAAGAGAAGTTCACCCCCCAAAGGAAAAAACGTATCCTGCTGTTGAACCTGGGACCGGAAGGGCTCCGGATTTACAAGAGTCTGGTGCCCAAGAAGAGAGAGGACACGGACACAGATGTCTATGCTCATGCAGTGGAAGACCTAGATGAGAGGTACCGCCCTACCATATGTGTGTCTGTGGATAGGTTCAACTTCCAGCAAAGGAAACAACGGGCTGGAGAAACCATAGAGGAATATGTAGGGGCCTTGAGAAAACTAGCGGCCCCGTGTAAATACGCACTGTGGGAGGATGAATTCATAAAGGACCAGATCGTGATGCACACCACGAGTACACAGGTCCAAGACAAGTTGTGGGCGAGTGGCGACACCACGCTCAAAGAAGTAATGGTCATCGTAAAAAGGGCCGAGCTGGCCAGGAGGTGTGCGGCAGCAACCAAGAAAGATGTGGGTACTCCTACCATGGTGAACAGGATACAAGAAGGAGACCACCGCAAGGACCAGAGAGGAAAAGACTCAGCAGCCAAAGGCACTAGCAGGTGGCAAGGGAGACAACCAGGGAGCGACAGCAAGAAATCGTGCTACAGATGTGGCAGTTGGTCCCATGATGCCCGTGACAGAAGATGCCCCGCGTTCAGAGCTAAGTGCCTACACTGCGGTATCCTGGGCCATTATGAAAAGGTGTGTAGGAAGAAACAATCGAAGGAAACGGTGAAATGCGTTGAGCAGGGTGAAGAAGATCTGGAAGAAGTAGCAGAAGGAGAGGTGATCACTGTCCTGTGCATATACGACCAGGTAATGAGCATAGAGGGGAGGAAATCCACAAAACCCATCCTGGACATGGCAATGGGAGGGATCACCATCACCGTGGTGGCGGACACAGGATCCCCCTTCACCATCATCCAACAGGCAGTATGGGAAGAAACATTCAGACCCAAGTTGGGACCGGAGTTAGAAAAGCTAGACATCAGACCGGTCACTTATAATGGGGACCGCATTCCAATGTTGGGGTTCCGCCGCCTACTGTTCGAATTCAGGGGCCGGTCAGCATGGTGCAAGCTGTACATTGCAGAAAAGGGACCCTCGGTCCTGGGATGGCTAGACCAGGGAGACCTAGGGATCAAACTGGATCCAGGAGGAAAAGAGCAAATATTACTGACTGAGCAGGAAGAATGGCCAGACCTGAATAAATGGAAGGAGAACTACCCGAAAGTATTTGGTGGAACAGTGGGACGGATGGAAAACTTCCAACACAGGATTGTGCTCAAGGAAGGGGCCATTCCGGTAGCCCACAAGGTGAGGAATGTACCGATTGCGGTGAGAGAGGCAGTCCAAATGGAACTCCAAGAGCTGGAAAAGAAAGGAATAATCGAGCCGATAACCTGTGCAGAATGGTTGGCACCCCTGGTGGTCGTAATGAAGCCAAATGGGAAGGTCCGGCTCTGCGTGGACCTGAGAGAACTGAATAAGAATATCGTTGTGGAGAAATTTCCCCTCCCCAGAATTGAGGAAATGTTGACCAAGACCAGAGGGGTACAGTGGTACTCCACTATCGATTTGACCTCGGCCTATCACCAAATCGCACTACACCCGGACAGCAAACGGCTCACCTCCTTCATCACCCCGTTTGGGTGTTACCAATTTTGTCGGATGCCTTTTGGGTTGGCCTCAGCGGCTGCTGTTTTCCAGAAAATGATGCATCAACTGTTCAGAGACTGCAAGGATGTCCAGTATTTTCAGGATGACATCTTGGTGATGGGGCGAGACCAGCAGGATCACGATCAGAAGCTGGGAAAAGTGTTGAAAACACTAGAGAACAAAGGCCTCACGGCAGAGTGGTCGAAGTGTAGATTGGGACTGCAGTCAGTGACGTACCTAGGTCATGAGATCGGACGACAGGGTGTTACCCCTAAATTGGAGAATGTCAAAGCCATCGCTGAAGCACCGCCGCCCAGGAACAAGGAAGAGGTCAGGTCGTTCCTGGGGATGGCGGAGTACTACAGCAAGTTTGTAGTACACTTCGCTTCCAAAACACACAATTTGAGGCTATTGACCAGAGACAGCACGGTGTTCCAGTGGACACCAGAAGCCCAAGCAGAGTTCGAATGGATCAAAAGGGATGTCATTGGAGCTGTTCCCCTCAAGGGGTATGACCCACAAGGCACCACTGTACTGACGACAGATGCCAGCGACAAAGGCCTGGGCGCGGTACTCATGCAAGACAGAGGCAGAGGAGAGATGGAGACCATCAGCTTTGCGTCCAGAGCACTGACAGATACGGAGAGCAAATACAGTGTGATCGAGAAAGAAATGCTGGCGGTCGTGTGGGCCATGATGAGATTCCGGCAATTTCTGTGGGGAACACGTTTCCTACTCAGAACAGATCACAAACCGTTGGTGAAGGTGCTGACGTCGAGTGGACATGCAAATGCCACCCCTCGGATATCCAAGATGTCTCTAAAGTTGCTTGAGTTCAGGTATGATGTTGAGTACATCCCCGGAAGCCGGAACCGAGTAGCGGACTATTTGAGCAGGGCAGCTGCCATGGAGCCAGGAGAGGAAGACCCTGTTGGCAGTGGGGAATTGGTAGCCCTAATAGAGGACCAAGAGAAACTGATTAGTCTGCAAGAATGGACAAGGTCATATGAAGAGGACACTGACATAAAGGAAGTGAAGGAGTACATTGTACAAGGATGGCCGGACAAAAGAAGCATGAAAGCTGGCCTCAAGCCGTACTTCGAAGTGCGGGAAGAATTGTCGGTAGGAGACAGAGGGATCTTCATATACAGAGGAGATAAGGTGATTCCCCCAAGGACCCTCACCTCAAAACTGATGGACTTGCTACACGAGGGACACCTGGGCATAGGGAAACTCAAAGCACGTGCCAAACAGAATTATTGGTGGCCAGGCATGGACATAAGGGCTGAAAGGCATGTCAGAGAGTGTCCCCAATGTCAACGGGCAGACAAGACATTAAAACCATTGAGGCCAGCGATAGGAAAGTTTGACCATCCTTCAAATCCGTGGGAGGAACTCTCCATAGACATTTTGGGACCGGTCCTAGACGACCAAGGCACACAGAAATATGTGTGTGTGCTTATGGACCGCTATTCAAAGTGGCCAGAATTGAGAGTAGATGAATCCATGGACACGGAGAACATCCTTAAGTTTCTGTCTGAGACTTTCACGAGGGAAGGAATACCTAAATCGATCTTAAGCGATAATGGGCCCCAGTTCACGTCGGAAAAATTGACTAAGTTCATGCACAGAAATGGCATCACTGTCAAACACACCGCAATCTACCATCCGGCCGGTAACGGGTTGGTGGAGAGATTTAACAGGGTAGTGATGGGAGCCATACAAGCGGCCATATCAAGTGAACAGAACTGGGAGAAGGCACTAGAGAACATGGTATGGGCCTACAGAATCACCCCCACTGGTACGGGGTATAGTCCATTTCAAATACTGAGAGGACGTGAACCTTTCACCCACGACAACAGGATTTGGAAAGAAAAGCTTATCACCAGTGAATGGTCCCCTGCAGTGGTGCGGGCCAACCTGGAAAAAGCACAGACAATTTACAGTAACCATTACAACAAACAAAGGAAT